>NW_025813481.1:292500-892500 GCF_021976095.1 Xenia sp. Carnegie-2017
GTTGTCGCATCGTAAGGTCCCGACTGACGTTTCGACAACCTTAGCGGGAGTCATCTTAAGAGACAAATGAGAAGTAAACGTCAGGTTAGCGGTATTTGTTATCTGGTTTTTAGGTCATTGTATTGTGTGTACAGGAAATGTGTATTGTCATTGTGAATTAGTGTGAAGTGTAATGTTTTTAGTTAATCGTTTGTTTGTATTGTGAATAAGTCGTTTGTAAGGTGCTTGTAACTGCTGCGATCTGTTCAGGGGAGTTTGTTCCGAGTTGGTATACCAACTTTCTAATGTAAGATACACTTTCTAATATAAGCTACACTTTCTAATGTAAGTACTAATGACCATAAAGGACAAAGAACAACCCAACGAACGACAAGGTGCAGTTTACAAAATAAACTGCTCCGACTACCACGCCTCCTATATCGGGGAAAGTGGCAGGAACCTAAACCTAAGACTTACTGAACACAAACGAGCTACTAAGAAACAAGACAAAACTAATCACATTGCCGAACATCACTAAATCGCAAAGCACAACATTGACTGGGACTCGGCAAAATGCATTACTTACAGTACTGACTATAGACAACGGCTTACATTAGAAAGGTTGTATACCAACTTGGAACAACCCCCCCCCCCCTGAACTGATCACAGCACTTACCGGCACCTTACAAACGACTTATTCACAATACAAACAAACGATCAACTAAAAACATTACACTTCACACTAATTCACAATGACAATACACATTTCCTGTACACACAATACAATGACGTAACAGCCAGATAACAAATACTGACGTTTACTCCTCATTTGACTCTGAAGATGACTACCGCTAAGGTTGTCGAAACGTCAGTCCACAACAACTAAAACAGTCCTTCTCAGGGCTACACTAACCTGGACGATTGACATTTATTAACATGTAACGATACTCCCGGGTTCAAACCATTTACCTTACAGCATTTATTAGTAAATTTAAATATAAGAAAGACGTATCGCGTTTTATTGCAGTCTATCTTATTCTGTGATCTATGTATGAAGAATTATTTGCATAGTAGGACTTAATCTGTGGTTTGGCTTTGTGCTCTACAACATCAATTTATACTTTCGGGTAGAACCACGTTGAACTATATTTGATATCAGTTGCGATATTGGAAGAATTTATTGCTTCAGCTTCAACTGATCAGTTTCATAAAACTATTTTGAAATCATTGACGATACTAGGAATCTGATTTTTCCCTGGATTAGCCAATTTATTTCAAATAGCACGCAACGGGGCTACTATAAATTTCTGCTTTTAAATTTTCGTTTGGAATTTTAAAACGAAAGTAATAAATAAGTTATTGCAATTCATGTAGTGCAGGTTTGGTCAAAAATCAAACTCCATGACGTCGTTTTGATATTTTGGAGAAACTTGTGTACTTGCTATCTGTTGTGATTGTGGCAATGAAAGAATTTCTTTGTTCTACTCTTATACGAGAAAGTACTAAATTATTTTGATCATTAAAAATATTTTAATGTTACTGTTGAATCCAAGAACTTGAGCACACAAATGAGCTTTTTCAAGTTTTATATTTCTGCAGGAGTTGAATTTTATGGTCGATAATTTATGCCATTTGAAATGAAATGGTTTTCGCGTGCTATTTTGGTGCAGAAATCGAGCTTGTGATTACTATTGCCACTCCTGCTATGACCTTGCAATCATGCGTGTGTTCAATGTGACTTGCGCTTCACATGTTCGCTAGAGGTGTTGTTTCTAAAAGCATAAGTCATATTAATGGTGTGGGATAAAATTATTGATTGAATAGAATGAAAAGTTAGGCAAAATTAGTCAGAAAAAAGTCATGCTGGGGCTGTTTTCAACAGGGAATACACCAGGAATAAAAAGTTTGCAGTCGATCGGAGTAAATAATGAATGAAGTCATTAACGTTAGTTCTTCATTGCTTTAACATGATTGTTTTTAAACTACAGCATATACCATTTAATGAGGAATCTCAATTATTGTGTTTCATAAAATCAATTTTGTGAAGACAAATAAACAGTGCAGTGAAATGTCTAAGGGAATTTTAAGGTGGATCAATTCAATTTCACACCATAAATCCATCATTCTATCTATCAACCTTAATGTGAACCTAAAAAACAAGAAGTAAAGTACAATATTATATTTCGAAGTTTGTCACTCTAGTGTTGAGTCTGTAGTTGGTATATTTCCAAGTATGTATTTAGATAAAAAGCATACAACCAGCGATTTCACACAAACTTATATGTTTGAGATAACTTGCAAGGCACCTTACAAACGACTTATTCACAATACAAACAAAAGACAATACACAATTGACACCCAAACATTACAACTAAAAACATCACACCTAAATCACACATCACAACTAAAAACATTTCACTTCACACTAATTCACAATGACAATACACAATTGACACCCACACATTTCCTCTACACATAATACAACAATGACGTAAGAACCAGATAACAAATACGGCTAACCTGACGTTTACTCCTCATTTAACTATGAAGATGACTACTGCTTAAGATTGTTGAAACGTCAGTCAACAACAACAAAAACAGTCCTTCTCAGGACTATACCAACCTGGACGATCTACATTTATAAACATGTAATTACAGATCTTGACATTTGTTTTTGCCGGAGTTTGTTATCTAATAGTTCTTGACTCCTATAGTTTTAACTTTCGGTTAGCGTTGGCAAAGCTCCGATTAATGTCAAGGTCGCAAACTGTCCAACAATGTTTTTTATACTAACCAGTGGCGTCTACAGGATTTTCAGGGTGGGGAGGGCACAAGGGGCGGGGGATGATATCGAAATCTTTCTTTGCTATTAGTATAAATTTTTTGTCGAGATGTTATGATGATTTTGTTATTAAGATAAATTCTTAATTGTGATTTCACAGCAGGAAAAACGTCAAATAGCTAAATATTGTTGCATTTAATTAAGTTTAAAGTTTTATAATTATATCATGTAAACATATTGTCTTCGAGTTATAGCCATCATGGATTTGATATTATATGTCATTCCAACTGAGAGAACAAGTTATTTTCAACGTTCTATCTTTCTTCGATTTTCAATCTTGTCTTTGCATAACATAGTGTTTTGACTAAAATTGCAATGATAATTACCTTCCTTTTAAAATATTAAATTATATAAAGGTATATTAATCACCATTTTTCACTGCTTTATGTAAACCTGATTTACTCAACTCAACGTTTAGAAACGTCAGATTGAAGATCACCAGGATACAGAAAATCTTAGTTTTTCAATTCAGTAGAGTAGAGGCAGATTACAGTCATGACGAAACGTATACTCAGCCAACTTTATTGTGACATGATCAACGATTCCCATCGTTGATCGGTGTAGGCTCATTCAAGCGTCGCTTATATTCAATCGTATTTAGGCTCATAACCTATTGCATTTTAACTATTTCACTGGCAATTGAAAATAAATATATTTTATATTAAAATAAGCAAAAAATTACATTACACGACACAAAACGTTCGATAAACGTTTTTAAATTATATAAATAGTAACGTGATAGTAGTTTCTTTTGGTCATTGTGATCAATGACTGATCGTCGTCACAAAAGAGAGCACCAGTGTTTCTTTCAAGTGAACTGAGTTTTAATATCTGGTATCATGTTGGTGACAACGTAAATTGATTCATCCCAAGATAAAAGCCGAATGATTAATACTGTGTGATCATCTTTTCTGACAATAATATAGTTTGTGCGTTTAATAATTTATCTGCATTTTCACTTGTGCTTCCATATCATTGTCATAGAAAAAATTTTGCTATGTTTATTTATGGTAAGAACCGAAAAAAAGCTCTGTTCAAAGTTGTATACATATATATATATCTCCATCTTTACTTGTGGTGATAGAGTAATGGGCGGCGAATAAAACATCCATTTTATACAGAGCTGTTTTAAATAATAAAATAGAGACTTTGTCGTGGTGAAAAATCTGAAAATAGTTCTAAAGATAGCAAATACCATAGTGAATGGTAAAAGTACTTTAATAAGTTGATAGCTCTTAAAAGAACTGTTTTAAGTTGAGTCGTTGTGTCGTGAATTTGGAACTATTGGGTAGGTGCTCTTTACTAAACACAGTTCTTTTAAGAACTATCAACTTATTAGATTACTTTTACCATTCACTATGGTGTTTAATATCTTTAGAACTATTTATAGTTGTTTTAGTTTGTATGTAGCCATCGCCTCGATGAATTTTTCCTCGCTGGAATAATCAATCAGACTGTGTAAAATGTTGTCTGAAGATTTGAACGTTGAGGGAGATAAATTTTACAGAGATATAGGCTCTTGGCTATCAAAGCAAGCATATATGACGCTATGCGACTAATTTGGCTCTTACATGTATTATGAAAATTTGCAAAAAAAATTAAGTATTTTAAAGAGCGTTATTTCAACACAACAAAGTCTGTAAAACTTACTGCTAATATTGTCACCTTCTACTTCATCGCCATTGCTTTTAACGTCAAATTACAACCATTAAGACAATATCAACACTGTTTCGCATGTCCATGTAGATAATAAAAACTTTAAAATGCAAGCAGTTGAAAGAAAACAAAAAAATTTTTGTTCTCTTTGAAAGGACAGGAATGGATTTTAAGGAATTTTTTGAACTATGGTGATTCAGTTTGTGTATGAGTGAATGCGTGCTTCCTATACTATAAAGACATCAACTGTTGAAGTTGAAGAAGCAGCTGAATAGCTGCTGTTCAGTCAATACAATTATTTGTGACTTGCTCACAGCAACATTTTCTCCTTTCGTTTATATTTTTCTATATAATATATACATAAAAACTGACAGAAAATTATTTCATATATTTTGTGTTGTTTATATCCCTCCCATCCCGCCCATAAATTCATGCATTGTCTGGCGAAACGCTTTGTACGTAATTTTATTACAACTATTTTTCTGGCACCTTTTTATACCATTATAAATTATACCAAAATAATCACGTTGTGTTATAAATGGGCAGTTTTGTAGCAGCGCTTTTTTGATTGCAACAGTGACACAAGAATAACTGAGAGTAGATGGATGTTGTTGTGTAAATTAGTGTAATCTGTATGTACATTTTTTTAGATCATATTTCTTTGAAAATAAAGATTTTTAGCATAATATAATACACGTCAATAATAACAAACGATTCTAACCCCCCTTTCTCCTCCGAAAGCGTGGCTTTAGTTTTACAGTTTGCTGAATTCTTTCAAAATTTTCTTAATTATTGAAGAGTTTGAACTCATTCCCGGCCTTCAAGAAGTAGAGCACACGGTATGTATGCTCGTTATAAATGATCTTCAGAGTGTCCCAAAAAGCCCCGTACAAATAATTGCGTATGCAATAAATTGAAATCTGCAATAATAAAATAGTCTGCAATTCTTGACTTGAAATTCAGCCATGTCGGTGGTCTAATACAAAGAATATTTTATCAGTGCTATTGTTGGCACCAGCCGAGGCGGGCGAGCAACATTGTTTGATAAATCTCAAGAGAATGGTTGCAAGTCAAGAATAGTTATTTGTTAAGCCAGTTTAATTTAGTCACACTCTATGTTTTTTCATAGTCGATGCAACGTATCGAAAATATGACTGTATTTTGGTGGCAGTTATTACTCAGTTAATGTCACTTTCATTTTAAAAAGCTTTTGAGGCAAAAATCAGTGTATGATATTAGTACTGTTTTGCGTTGACTGATACTTCGCAAACTCCATCAAAAATTCACAGGAAAATTTGGAGCCCAGAAATTTAATTGGGATGGCAAAATAAAAAAAGATTTCTGGCGCGTTTTTAGAATATGAAACTATCATATATTTCATATAATTACAATTTTTAACTCGTCTCGGCGAGGCGAGTTCACCCGTTTAAGCAGGACAATTCGCCTCATGTAATCGGCCCTTATACGGCATATCATGCATATATGAATATGCCCTAGCCCCCAATTATTGCTCTAGCTACGTGCCTGGCAAAGGGCCAGAACTGTCAAGTACATTGCATTATTGGGCGCAATAATGGCAGTGCATACAATACTTTCACGTGGGTTCTATTTTTTGGGGGGTAGGGGGACGTTCTGTATATATAACGATTCTTTTATTGTAACGAGTATATAAATAGCTTTATTTGAAAAATAAAGTTTATGGATTCATTGAAACTGCGTTTGGGGAATCATTATGAGCTTTGCACGTGGCAGAATTGAGCTTCCCCGGAAATGTTAATGTATGCATGCAGTATATCAATAGTTTGCTGTTTAAATCCATATTTTAAAAGTCAAGTTAAAGTCGACTATTTCGTGTATTTCAAAAATGTTTTATTCGTTTAAGGGACAATATAAAGAAAGGATGGATTATTGAACAGACATCGATTAATACGTCGACAATCCACAAAGACTGAAGCATTCATAAGCATAACATGCATGGGGTTCTGTCTAGGAAAAATTGTTGTGATTTTATGTGTTCTCTGGTTATGGTCGCCAATGTTTATGTGATTCAAATTCTTATTGTGATGGTTTCCAACTTCTTGAAGCCAAAATTAACGAAAAGAACCATCGAGGTAAGTACTCACTTTATATATCTGCCTTTTGACTGTATAAGCTCATGCATATATATTTGATGCTAAAGCATTTGTTTTTGTTTCTGGTGTTGATATTATATTAAACCACGACCCTTCTTATACTTAAAAATTAATATATAACACAGACTTAGAGCAAAGGTAATTACTTCGTTTGACTCAGAATGACCATTTTTTTGTTTATCTCTACTGACAATTTGTTTTGTGTTCCTCATTTGTTTTTACGTTTAAGCGATTTTTTCGTGGAAGCTGTATTTTTAAAAGCAATTTATTTAAGGAATTAAGCAAGTTCAATTACATTGTCCTTTTCAACGTTATGTTCAGTGAAAATATAATCTAAATGAGACAATTTTCCTCTCATATGCACTGCAAAAAGGAAAAACACAAAATAACTCGCGAATGAAATGTTTGTGAAATATTCATTGATTCGTGTCAACCTGATTGAAAATTAAAAAGGAAATTGAGTTCTGGTTTGTTTTTCCATTCATCATTTGACCTTACAGCCGTGTGCACTCGAATAAGAAGATCAGGGAATGTTTTGAGAAAGTATTCCTTTGGATCACCAATTTTATAAAATGTTTCTGGTTGTGGTCTTGGCCGTGGTCGATCGCACCAATGCTGGCCAACATTTCGAATAAGTCTTAAGCATTCTGTCCATGAAGAATCATAATGGGTCTTATTGATTTTCCCATTTTTCTCGTACGTGCAAAAATAATCATAAACATCACTATCCATTTGACTTTTCCAATCAGAGGGTTCGCTATTCAATTGTTGAACGACACTTGAAAGGGCATCATTTGTCTTTATTGGTTGTTGGTTTCCAACTTTACACAACATTTCAAACTTCTCGTAATCCGACAGAAAATATGGGTGTTTCAACGCTTCGTTGGCTGATGGTCTGTCTTTGGGTTGTCGCTCTAACATCCACGAAAGAAGATCTTTGAGCGTGGTATCCTTGATTTCATCCAAGCCAACAGGATTTCCATTCAAAAGGTTGTTTAGTAAATACCGTTCAGGTCCAAATGGATGTTCCCCCTTTGTTGCAACATAATAAGCCACCATTCCAGCGTTCTATTTTTAATAAAAAAGATATCATAACAGTCACAACGTGAGTGGTTGATGGTGAAAGTTAAAAAAACATTTTTTTGTTGGTTGCAAAAATCAACAGGGCTTAAATTTCTACAACGATCACCTACCATAACATCAGACTGTTTCTTGTAGCGGGATGAGTCAATTGCTTTATTTCCTTCATTATACGACTCTGGAGCTATCCAATTTTTAGCTCCTCTCTGTATGCTCTCATATGTCGAAGTTTCATTTGATAATCTTCGACTTATACCGAAGTCAGCGATTAAAAAATTTCCCTGTACATCTCGAAGAACGTTTGAGGGTCTTATATCACGATGAAGTATAGGACTTGGATCACTGTGAAGATCTGCTAAGCCTTTTAAGATGTGCCTCATGACTTTGGGAAGCACTATTTGAAGCTCATCTAAAGTAGAAGATTTCACAAAACTTTCCAACGATTCCTCACATAAATCTAATACCAAATATGCAAATTCATCCTCTGGTTCTTCTTCCAGGTAACAATAGTTCACAACATATTTTGAACGCTTTGCATTGAAGTCGTTCAAAATATCTTTTTCTTGCTTAGCTTGCTCAGTGTAACTATCTCGATTAATCCGTTTTACTGCTTTTCCATAACCGTCTTTTCCCAGACCAAGATAAACACGGGTTCCATCACTTCCTTTGCCAAGTAAAAACTCTTCCGAGAAAATTACAAATATATCATTAACATATTTAACCTTTGTTGGATGTTTCTTACGATATTCCTCCATCTTTTTCAGCTTTTCATGGTGCATTAATGATTTATCAGACAGTATGCCTTAAATTTAAAGAAAAAATTAACCAATGAGAAAATAGCAATGAAGGCATTTTGGCTCACAATTACACACAAAATACACATTATACACAATAAAATAAAATAAAATGCATAAAATAAAATACACTTCGAGACTTATATTATCAAAAAATCTGTGTAGTGTGTGAATATACCGTATGATAAATTGTAAACATATTACTAGACAAATAGGAAAATACTATGGAAATCTGTACGTAAATTCAATTTTCCTATGCATTTACTTAAACAGTTTAATAACATGTATACTAGTAATATATGACAATTTATCACACACTACATAACATTTTAAATTACAAACTGATAATAGTCATTAACAATATGTATATGTGTATGTGTGTATGTATTTTATGTATTTTTATGTGTGTATTTTTATGTGTAATATTATATTATAACCAGCCACCGTAATTGAGGACTTGATTAAGAAGTATCTTAACTTTTTATTACATAACTAAGACTACTAATTCCAATTGTTATTCCCAAACACATATCAAATTACATCTTACCCCTAGGACGATGTTCTGGTCTCAATTGAACTTTACGTTCGTTAGTAACGAAAGCCACTCCTCCGTTATCATGGTAAACCAGACGAACAGAAACATTAAACATGTCTGCATCATATCCCGTGTTCATAAGCACAACGGTAGACTGATGTTTTTTAGTAACAGCTGAGAAAGTCTCAACCACTAACTTTGAAGCATCATCTTTAAAGTAGTAACCTGTAATGCACTTGGAGACTGGTGTATAGATAATTTGCCTATATTCTGTAATTTCTTCATGGATTTGATTAAATTTCCAGTCTTTTAAAAAATTTCCTTTCATGTTGTAGATGAGGAGTCTATAAAATTTGTGAAAACGTTCGTTTCGATAGGTTATCGTCGTTATGGTGTCATCATCAGAGATAGACAAACATTTCACATCATCAATAATTGGGTAATAATAATCTCTCATCCAGCGAGGCTCCAGAAAGACTTCACCATTTTTGTAACATCCACATAAGTAGACATTGAGTAGCTCACCGTCAACAAATGCAATGACAATTCTTTCATCTCGTGTTACGGTTATAAACGCATTTTGCGCGTTTTTGTTGTCGAGGAAATTTAATGTAGATTGTTGGACTGTACCATTTTTTGAAAAAACTGTTAACATGTGATTCCAAAATAGCTTTTGTCTAGAGCCAGAAAGAACATATACCACGCCACTGTTATCAACTGTCATACATTTAACTTCCGAATCATCAATCTCACAACTTTCTTTACACCACGGTTGAAGCTTTCCTGTTTCCCTGTCAAGTTTTTGGAGTTTGTTTCCAGAAAAAATCAGCAGTTCTCCTTCGTTGGTTAAAGTGATTTCTTTATCGACATATAGGTGAGCTTCATCCTTATGAAAATGAGATACTGACCAAGGCGTTGAGATACTTGGAGTTCTTTCTACCGACATGAAATATAAAGGATGGAACGTTTCCTCCAAACATTTAATCAATGGCCATTCAAGAACTGCGTGCCTTTGGGATGTGTGGTTGGAAATAAAATCTGCCATTGATAAATTGATCTTTAGTAAATCGCGAACGACTTTCTGTCTCCTATTTAAATTGAAAAAATGCTCTCCAACCTCAGGCAATGAATTTAAATCTTTTAAGTATAGCATCAAATGATTTCCTGCTGCCTCACTATCATTTAAATGTTGAAGAACAGAGCTTGCGATGCAAATCCTGCACGCTGTTATTTTATCAGCAATTGTTAGTAATGCATCACAAAATTCACGTTTGGCTTTTTCTTCTGCCTGTTTAAACAACTTTTTAGACGACGTCAGTCGTTTTTTTAACTAATTCTGTTACTTCTGTTGACTCCGCATATTTCATACTTTCAATCGCTTCATTAAATAGACTGAGACTTTTTAGTGTTCCTGATAGGGCATTGATCCTACCAAACCAATCCAGTATTTTAAGTACGTGTGCTGGAACACCCGTAGATAAACTTCTTTGTGCTAGATCCATTGTTAATGCAATATTTTGAGAAGCTCAATTCTAGATATTTTTCTTCTTTGTTTTGACAATCTAAAATAGTTTTTGTAATTAGCAATACATAAGGGAATTAAGGAAAGCTAGAATGGTTCATTTGAGAAATAAAAATGCACTTGTCATAGCACAAATTCTTAGGTAACCTCCACAGAATTTTCATTCATGTGACAATACTTGCCGACGATTACTGGTTTTACAATAGCAATAGCATTATTAAAATATTCTTTTGTATTTGACCACCAACATAGCAACCGTGACGTAAAATGCAATGCAGCTATGTTACCCAAACATTTAGGTAGTCTGGATGTTTATCGAACAACTACCATACATAGTTTAAAACTGCTTCAAGCCAAAACTTTGAAATTAGATGTACAGGTCAAAGCCATGTTAGTATGAGATATTCCCAACTTAAATCCGAATTACCTTAATTGTTAGGGTTTAACACTTCTTATTAATTGTAACGACGTTTTTGATTGGCTAACTTCTATACAAGTGGCAGGGGGCTATGTGAAAATATTGTATATTATTTGTGAGAAAGAAGAACATCTTCATATATCAGATGAATAAGGAAAGTTAGTTCATGTAAGATTTCATTCCCAAAACATAGTGCCCGCGCAAAAAAACGTTTTCGAGATTTTTTAAGTTCTTGTAGTTTATTTTTTTATTGGATATCATACCTCTGCCTGATGTTTTATCTCAATTACTTTGCTTTTTTTTCTTCATGCAACAGACCTTTCAACTACACTCACTACAACAGTAGTTACTTCACTAAACGAATGAACGAATAAAAATGAACGAAGAAAATATAATATTGCAAATTGTTTGTGAAATAATATTTATCTCATCATCTCAAAATAGAATATTTATTATTTTTTGTGAAATTTCTACTTGCGCCGAGCGGGAGTAGCAAGACCGCTAGCTAAGCCACTGTTAAATATTCGAAAACGGAACCAATAATTTTAAGCGTACTAAATAATTATGCAACACAGCAACGTTTGTAAACTTACATATGTATTAGTAACTTTTAATTGTAAAACCTTCAATTCTTCACTACTTTTTTGCTTCCATCAGATGAGAACCACCGAAACAAGACAACGAAGACATTTGCAGGTCTTCGTTCATAAATAGACAATTTTAAAATATCTCAGCATGTGTAATGTTTTGTTTGGAAGAAGTTGTGAAATTTCAATTGACTTATTATTCGTGCATGAAATCATCGTTCTTAATATTATATATCTCGATCATTACATATATGTTTGAAGAAATGGCAAATAAATATTTCAAGATTAGTATATGCTTTCTAAATCTCAAGTAACTCGACAAAGAAAACGCTCCATGTTTTGTTTAACAAAGAGTTTGCTTATTCAGTCATGTACAACTTTGAAGTTTCTTTCAAATGACTGCAAGCAAACCTTTATATTTAACGACAACTTTTGATGTTAGCTTTGTGGCTACTTATAACAGAGATGGCCGCTAAAGGGGTACGCAAGGATAGACACTTGGAGAGCATTCAGATGCGTTATGAATCACTAACTACAATTAACAAAATGACTTAAGCTAATAACGAAACAAAGACAAAAGATATAAATTATTCCAAAATTGAAACATGTTCGATTCATGTGCATTTGCTTCGTTGAATTTAGTATAAACGCGTCGAGAAAATAATTGGTTTTATACATATTGATATAGAGTAAATTCTTCATGTCCGTTATAAAGTGCATAGTGTCGCCGATGCTCAGCATGATGCATGCATAATGATTTTGTCTACGAAGCAATACCTGACTTGTTTAAATGTACAACGTATTCGTTGCTGCTTTTCGATATTTTCTGCTGTCCTCTTGAAAAGGAGTTGCGTCAATTAAAAAGCTTAAGCGGCTGTCTTATATGGGGAGAGAAGACTGAGGCATGAAGCATTTAATGACACATACCATACTATGTTATGAGCCTTTGCACTTTTGATAATTTAAACACCGTTCTTAACTTTCTTCAATATTGTGATTATCACAGCAGGAAAAACATGAGGCAAATATAGTTGACTTTAGTTATCTTTTAAACTATAAAATTTTTGTGTTGTTGATGAAGATCTAATGTCTACGTCTTATATATTGTAGACAATAGAGAAGAGAACAAGTTATTTTGAGAGAACAAGCTATTTTGGAATTGTCTTGTGTTTGCTCAGTATATTGCTTCTAAGAAACCGGCCACGAAAACTGCTTTCACTTTGATTATATCTAAACATATTTATCATCAATTTTCATTACTTTATGTAGACTTGACTGGCTCAAAGTTCGCAAACACTAAGAATACGAAAGATTTTGCAAATCCAGGATTGGTCTGGTACATCACATACGGTCAGATCGTCCATCAAATAATCAAAATTAAATTAGCAATTTTTCGTTTTGCAATTTTAATTCAAACCTTTGGAATACCAACTGAAAATTTTTCATCATCATCACAGCAGACAAGAGAAAGTACATAGGGAAACAGGGTTGAGTAAAGTATTAAAAATCGTAGCATAGCCTGGTTAAAGTTTACAAGTATATGTTGTACTCTTTACTTGGATATGGTAATGGAAAAATACGAAACGATATTTCGTATAGATTTGTTAAAGCATGAATATTTATTGTTTTAATCAATGTAATCAAGCGATTTGTGCATGGAGAGGGATAATTTAATAAGAAAACTGATAAATCATTATAGGGAGCAAGGCTTTTAAGTATTGAAGCAAATTTCAACTTCTTAGCGCTTTATTGTGTATCATTAGATATTCGAAAATGAAACCAATAATTTTAAGCGTAATATGCAATTATGCAACACAATATGTAAACTGTAAACTTACTTATATATTTGTAACTTTTGATTGTAAACCTTTCTCTTCTTCACTACTTTTTTGTGGATATTCCTGCTCATTTTTGTTTGGAAGCATGTTGAACAGTTCGTATGAACAAAGCTCGAATTCCATATTAAATATCAGTAACATAATCCGGTGTTGATGTTAGACAATACATCATTGCCCTTCAGTGGAAAGCGGGATGCTTGTAACAATCTATGTTTAACATCGATATTGGATTCATTCTTTTGCAATGGAAAGCGGAATGCTGTCACTGAAGGGCAATGATGTGTTTTCTAACATTAACACCGTATTATGTCTCTGATATTTAATATGGATTTTGAGATTTGTCCTTATGAACTGTTCAACATGCTTCCAAACAAAAATGAGCAGGAATATTCAGTCGATTAATCTATGATAAACCTTTCACCTTTTTACTCTGCTATACGTATAAGACTCTCTGCTTTTAAGTAGACTTGTCTCGTTTATAAGGAAAACTGATAAATCATTGTAGGGAAAGAAGCTTTTAAATATTGAAGCCAATTTCTACTTCTTAGCGCTTTATTGTGTATCATTAGATATTCGAAAATGAAACCAATAATTTTAAGCGTAATAAGCAATTAGGCAACACAATATGTAAACTGTAAACTTACTTATATATTTGTAACTTTTGATTGTAATCCTTTCTCTTCTTCACTACTTCTTTGCTTCCGTCAGATGAGAACAAGGCAAGTACTGTTTGTAGGTCTTACTTGATAAATAAACAATTTTAAAATATCTCAGCATGTATAATGTTTCGATTGGAGAA
The DNA here is from genome assembly GCF_021976095.1 of Xenia sp. Carnegie-2017. Taxonomy (NCBI): domain Eukaryota; kingdom Metazoa; phylum Cnidaria; class Anthozoa; order Malacalcyonacea; family Xeniidae; genus Xenia; species Xenia sp. Carnegie-2017. The sequence goes on from NW_025813481.1 coordinate 306,683, forward strand.
ATATGTGAATTTTTAATTAATTATTATTCGTGCATGAAATCATCGTTCTTCAATTTTATATAACTAGATCATGACATGCATATTTGAAGAAATGGCAAATAAATGTTATAGTATTAGCATATGCTTTCTAAATCTCGAGTAACTCCACAAAGAAAGCATTTCATGTTTTTTTTGCAAATAGCTAGCTTTTTTAATCCTATACAACTAGAAGTTTCTTCTTTCAAATGACAACAAACAAACCTGTATTTTAACGGCAACTTTTGATGTCTATTGAGGCAGCTGTTGTGGATATTAATAGCCGAGATGGCTGCAAAGATAGAGACTGAAAGAGCAGTCAGATATGTTATTAATCTCTAACTACAGTTAGCTAAATGACAAAGGCTAATAACAAAACTAAGAAGAAATATCGACTTAAATAATTCCAAAAATTGAAGCATGTTCGATTCATGTACATTTACTGCGTTGAATCAAGCTTTAACGGGAAGAGCCATTGGTAGAGCAAATAGTTTGTTGCATAAATACTGGTAGAGTAAATATTTCATATCTGTAATAAACAGTAATATGACTGTATACTACAAGACAAATAAAATATCTCTACATCACTTTCTAGAGCTGTAGTTCTCGTACTAAATTTTAGTGCTTTGTAGCTGCTCATGCATAACATACAATATCATGCTGTGTGTGTAAAGAAAATATGTAAAATGGACTGACGAATCCTAACAGTTTATAGCGCTACGAAACTAGTTCATATACTCTATTCATGTACGCTACAAATGCAATTCTCATTCAAGGCAGTTCTTTCTGTGAAGCTCAAAATCAAACATACGTTCGGACTGTTCTAGAATGCCATTGACATTGTTGTTGAGAGTTGTCAGTATAAAAATGAAAATCATAAAACAAAAATTCAAACATTCCTGGTGTAAGATATTCCATAAAAGTTTTCAAATACTGGGTAGGGTGAAGAAAAACGTCATCGCTCACGTACTTGGTGTAAACTGTGAAGCTAAACTCTTAACCAGTTTTATGTAAACTTAAATGACGTACTACAACATTGCAAATGACACACAATTGCTATGGTCAGTGGACATAATCATTGAGTTCTATAAGACCTGGAGGGAACAAGGGGCCTGGACCAGTGAACTCGACATTTGAATAACTGGAATGATAACCGAAGCCAAAAACTGAAGCCAAAAAAATATTTGTCGTCATCATTCGTCATCACACTTCAGGCTCTAGTCTCTCGCGTGTTCATTTTGATTTTTTTAAATCATTTGTCCCTTCATAATGGTAGAGTTCGGATCTTGATCAGAGCGTAAGAATAACGAAATTTTTGGATTGAAAAGGTTCACGGAAAGTGAATCAAAGTGATAAATCGCGAAGCAAGGTTAGGTGGACTTGGTTGTTCTGCTCTAACGTTGCGGTTTTCCTTTAAAACATATCAAAGCCTTAAAGGATATTCAATTATTGATATCGAGGTGACAACCATTTAGTATTTCAAGCACTATCAAAATCGATGAAAAATACAATCGCTCTGTAAAAAGTAGAAATACGAGTTATAGACTCAATATTTTTTATGAAACTGGATATTCAAGTTGTTTTTTTTCTTCAGAAAAACAGATCTTTAAATTCACTGAAATGACAAAAAAAGACAAACACTGTCTGACACCGTTCGAAAATTTACCTTCCGATGTAAGAAAAATTTTTGCTTCAATATTTTCTTGTCCTATTCTCTTATTGTATTGTCTTTTTAGCATACAGTTTAATTTTTAGTTGGCTTTTCAGCGTTACAAGTTGTAAGTTACAACGAACTCACTGTAGTAAAGTTTCAGCTGTAAAAAATAACCTTTTGCGAAGAGTTGGCCTTGTGTGTTGTTTGTCGTGATGTTGTTTATATGTTTATGCTTTTGCTATTTGTATTCAAATTTATATTGGCCGTGTATCTTTGGCACTCAGGGGAATAATACTGACGTACAAACCGCGTGAATATTCGACTTTGAAGGACTGGAACGGACGTACAAACCGCGCAAGAGACTAGGACTTTGGCTTCAATTTTATATCTATAAAATGTATTGTCGTTATCATTCCAATATATATATATATGTTTAGGGCAGTGGCTAGACTTAGCTTGGAGCCGGTCTAGATTGGAGCCGTAAGGCGCCTCCTTCCCTCCACTAGCCTTAGGTGCGCACCTTAGGCAAGTGCTAGTACACCCTTTGCCTCCCTTGCCAGGGTCACGGCTCGGCAGATGAGCCACTAGAGTGCTAACATTGGCGGTTGTGATAGTCAAATCGGCTTCAGTTTCGGCAAAATGCAACGAGCTTCTCTGTGGTCACCGACCAGGGCGGTAGGGCTCCACGACGAGCTCAGCGGCCATTATGTCCTCGTGCCTCCAAGGTAGGTTTTTGAGCCAGAGGCTAGGACAAGGACAGTCTGATGTAAAACCTACGACCCGTGGATCTCGCTGTCACCGTCCCAGCTCGCTGGGCCATGACAGATGAACCAAGATGTAAAGGGTGGAGACAGTACTGCGCACACTGCACTTCACTTTAAAACTCATCTGCGCAGTCTCGAAGGATACATTCACGTCTGCGACGCCTTCAACTCTATGAAGTCCTGTAACGATGGGAAAGGGGCGAAACCGGCAGGTGAAAGATGCCACTGGAAGCCGCAGTCTCAATCCTGCATACAGGCGGTTTGAGATATTGGTCGCCTGATGTTGACCCGAGATGACAACATCACTCAGCAGCACCTTGAACGACCAAGAAGCCCTTTTTAGGGACAGCACTGCTTGCTCCACAAGGAGAGGGACCTAGAAAAGGTGGCCTAACCAAAGCTCGTCTCTAATCCTCCCAGTTGGCTTGCCGTGGTCAACGGGCATCTTTACTAGTGGTCGAACAACAAGAAAGAAAGGAAGGTATGGGTGCAAAAGCACTGAAACTGGCATGTTGGAACATCAGAACCATGCTTGACAAAGCTGACAGCAACAGACCTGAAAGTCACTCTGCTTTGATTGCACATGAACTGTCCAGGCTAGATGTCGACATTGCTGCCCTCAGCGAAGTTCGCTTCCCCGAAGAAGGCAGCCTTCAGGAGCATGGCGCCGGATATACCCTCTTGGCGTCTCGCAGGCGTCGGCTTCATGGTAACAACCTCCATTGCTTCCAAGTTGGAAAACCTGCCAACTGGTTATTCTGACCGCATCATGTCCATGCGCCTCCCTCTGAAGAACGAAAAGTATGCCACGCTCTTCAGTGTGTATGCCCCAACTCTTCAATCTGTGCCTGCAGAAAAAGACAAGTTCTACTCAGAGCTCTGCAGAGTTCTTCGAAGCACCTCCGTAGACGATAAGGTGATAATCCTTGGCGACTTCAACGCCAGAGTGGGACAAGCCGCTGTTGCCTGGAAAGGAGTGCTTGGCAGACATCGCGTTGGTAACTGCAATGACAACGGGCGCTTGCTGCTGGAGTTTTGCTTGGAGCAGCAACTTGTCATCACCAACACCATCTTCCAACAAAAGGGCAGTCTGAAGACAACCTGGATGCATCCTCAGTCCAAACACTGGCACCTTATTGACTACGTTCTAGTGCGCCAACGAGACCTCCAAGACGTCTTACATACCAGAGTGAAGCCCAGCGCAGAATGTCACATTGACCATCGCCTCGTGCGCTGCAAACTCAGACTTCCCTTCAAACCTAAACCAAGAAAGGGAGGGCCCCCAAAGAAAATGTTGAAGCTCAGTAGGCTACAATCAGCTGTAGTGAGAGCTGACTTCCAGAGCTGCTTGCAGTTTAAGCTTGAAAACGACGGCTGCCCAGAAGATCCCTCACCTGATTCAATTTGGCTTCATTTAAAAAGAGCCATACTGCAGACATCAGAAAAGTCCTGTGGTTCACCACTAAAAAGAACGAAGACTGGTTTGACGAACACAACAAGGAGATCCTGGAATTGCTGGCTAAGAAGAGATCAGCCCACCAGGCTCACCTGGCTCAGCCGTCCTGTCCCGTGACGAAAGCTGCCTTCCGCTACACGTACAGCAACCTCCAGCGGAAGCTTCGAGAGATTAAGAACGAGTGGTGGATCAACCTCGCAGAACGAACTCAGTAATGGCTTCAACTCGGCAATGGTGAATCAACCTACAGAGGCTTCTACCAAGCCCTTAAGACAGTGTACGGCCCTACGCACCACGCCCAGAGTCCTTTGCGCAGTGCGGACGGTAAGGCGCTCCTCGCAGACAGGGCGTCTATCCTGAGTCGCTGGTCCGAGCACTTCCACGCCCTCTTCAGCGCTGATCGAGTCGTTCAGGACTCAGCAATCCTTCGTATCCCTCAGCTCCCAGTTATAGTGGAATTGGACGAACAACCCTCTATGAAAGAACTTACAGAAGCCATAGAGAAGATAAAGAGTGGCAAGGCAGCAGGATTTGATGGCATCCCACCAGAGATCTGGAAAGATGGAGGTCCAGCGTTACACAGAAAGCTCCACGAACTCCTCGTCTGTTGTTGGGAACAAGGAAAGCTTCCAAGAGACCTCCGTGATGCAGTCATCGTTACCTTGTATAAAAACAAGGGGGAAAGTCAGTCTGCTCCAAGTACCGGGGGATCACTCTGCTCTCAATTGCAGGAAAAATCCTTGCTCGTGTGCTCCTGAACAGGCTAATACCTACCATCGCAAAAGACCACCTCCCAGAAAACCAGTGTAGCTTCAGAGCAAACAGGGGTACCACTGACAAGGTCTTCGCCCTCAGGCAACTCCTAAAGAAGTGCCGGGAACAGAACAAAGGACTCTATGTAACGTTTGTGAGCCTGCCTTCGACACAGTGAGAAGGAAGGGACTTTGGCTCATTATGGAGCACCTCGGCTGCCCCCCAAAGTTCCTCAGTATGATTATCGAGCTGCATGAAGACCATAGCGGCCAAGTCAGGTTGAACAGCACCCTCTCAGAACCCTTCCCCATCGTCAACGACGTGAAACAGGGTTGTGTCTTGGCTCCGACTCTGTTCAACATCTTCTTCAGCATGATGCTTAGGCAAGCCACAGAAGACCTTGACGATGACGATGTCGTCTACATTCGCTATCGCCTTGACGGCAGCCTGTTCAACCTCAGGAGGCTGCAAGCCCATACAAAGACCCATGAGCAGATGATCCGAGACCTCCTCTTTGCCGACGACGCTACTCTTGTTTCCCATACTGAAAGAGCCCTGCAGCGCCTCACGTCCTGTTTTGCAGAGGCTGTCCAGCTCTTCGGACTCGAGGTCAACTTGAAAAAGACGGAAGTCCTCCATCAGCCCGCACCTCGTGTAGAGTATCGCTCTCCTCACATTACCATCGGCGAGACTGAGCTGAAAAGCGTTCACCAGTTCACCTACCTGGGGTGTGTTATCACATCAGATGCGAAGTTCGAAAGGGAGGTCGACAACAGACTGGCCAAGGCAAGCAGCGCTTTTGGCAGACTGTATAATAGAGTGTGGAACAACAATTCTTTGAAGAAGGGCACCAGGATCAGCGTGTAAAGAGCCGTCGTACTCACCACCCTCTTGTACGGCTCTGAGTCGTGGGTAGTCTACCATCACCACCTACGCCTCCTTGAGCGTTTCCATCAGCGCTGTCTCCGCACCATCCTCAACATTCACTAGAGTGACTACGTCACCAATGTTGAGGTCTTCACACAGGCGGAGATCACCAGCATCGAGGCCATGCTACTGAAGTTGCAGCTACGTTGGGCAGGGCACGTTTCCAGAATGGATGATTAGCGCCTGCCCAAAATTGCCTTGTATGGCGAACTTTCCACTGGCCACCATGACAGAGGGAAACCAAAGAAACGCTACAAAGACTCTTTGAAGAAGTCCCTGAGAGCCTGCCATATCGACCACCGCCAGTGATCTATTCTTGCTGCTGACTGTGATGCCTGGCATCGTACTGTCCACCAGGCTGTCTCCTCCTTTGAGGACTCTCGTACAGAGAACTTGAGGGAGAAACGCCGCAGGAGGAAGAACTGGGAAGCTTCAGCAGCCGTACCTGACGTGACCTTTGACTGTAGCCGCTGCGGCCGAACCTGTTTGTCTCGCATCGGACTTGTCAGCCACGAGCGTGCCTGTAGTTGACGTGGACATCCCCCTTCATAAATCTTCGTTCGCGAAGCCAAGCCAAGATATATATATATATATATATATATATATATATATATATATATATGTGGAGTTCTTTTGCCTGGACTCAGTTGTCAAAAACATGGCGATGTAGGGGAATTTTTGCATCGAACTTAACACAACCATTGAGTTCTGTAATAACTGGAGCAGCAAACTGTAATGGGGCGAAGACGACAAAAAATGGCAGCTAACGAATGTATTTCCGTTGAAATGATTGCTTTGCAGAAAAATTATAACAAGGTTAAATAGTTGGAATGTTATTAAACAAAAAGAATGATAGCACAACGCTATAACCAACAACTACAAATAATAACGACCTTATCTAACAACATTTGAGAAATTAACCTTCCACTCCTCTTTTTGTAAACGAGACAAGTCTACTCAAAAGCAGCGAGCCTTATACGCTACAAATCCAAGGGGTTGTGACCGGTATAGCAGAGTTAAAAGGTGAAAGGTTTATCATAGATTAATCAACTGAATATTCCTGCTCATTTTTGTTTGGAAGCATGTTGAACAGTTCATATGGACAAAGCTTGAATTCCATATTAAATATCAGTAACATAATCCGGTGTTGATGTTGGACAATACATCATTGCCCTTCAGTGGAAAGCGGGATGCTTGTAACAATCTATGTTTAACATCGATATTAGATTCATTTTTTTCCAGTGGAAAGCGGGATGCTTATCACTGCAATGAGAACAGCTTCGTTTTTTTATAAAACCCTTAACGTTATTATTTTGAACTACATGCACAATTTCCTTCTTCTTATCGATTCTTTCACGAAGCTCTCTATTAGCCTCATTCAAATTTAAGGCAAAGCTCTTCAACTGATCTTTACCAAAGAGCTTGATATGACGCCCATCACCGACAAGAATTTTAACAATATCCACTTCGCTATCAAATTGACCAAACACGCCATCTTGAAAAGAAGGAAGTTGAACTTCCTTTTCACTACTTGGCAGTTTGTAAAAATATTCAATTCCTTCATTTAGGTGTTCCACTGCATCACGAATTGCCAAAAAATTTTCTTCTATACTTAAAGCAAACAGATCATCAACGCCTAGAGGAACGTGGGCGCATGTCAAGGCGAAAAAATCATCATTCTTGGGATAGAACATTGTCAATGTACCATGAGAACCTCTGGCATTTTGGTTTTCATCCTCAATATCATTCAAAACATGCATGAAATTTGATGATTCATCTATTCTTACAGCACAAATTTGATAAATGTCAAATCTTTGGTTCTTTGTAAAGTTTACGTCTAAATTCGATAAATTTTGATGCCTCCATTTAAAAATTTCGTCGATTTCTTTCTTCAAATCTTCGTCTGACTTTTGTACATTGCCAACGACTGTGATGAGCATATGGGAATATGGTATAGCCCGGTTTTCACCAATTGGTTCATAATCACCATATATCCATGGCAACCTTAAATATGATGTACTTTTTCAATTGACGACATTATTTTAATATTAAAAACATATTTATAATGCACGTAGGGTATGTAATGTCAAAGTAATCAAAAACTTTTATTTGGTCTAATCGTGATAAAACTGGAAAATTAGCATGCGAAATTGATCTTAAAAAGAAGCCAAAACTTATTCAACAAGAGCAAGTAAAACAGTACAACAATAGTTATCTTAACGGAAAATTATTCCCTTTACGACATTCATGCTTTTTTGTTTGTTCAATTGCATATTTAAATTATATATCTTATCAAAATTATGATAAAAGCAATATATAGTAAGCAGACTAAATGCTTTTAAGCTATTTCATGCTAAATGGGAGCAATGGTTCATCTGGATCCACACAATTACAAGACAAACAAGTCAAGCTGGGTTGCTTGATACCTCATGATTTTCTTGATGATCAGCTGAATTACTCGGAATGTCTGGATTCACATCCTTGTTGATGGTTCTGATGTTGTTGGAAGTGACACAAGAGTGTGTTGTTGAAGCTGATGACCCCTATTAATAGATGAAGCCTGAAATTTTACTTCTGGTGATTTTATAACGACACAATCAAAGCACATGGCAGTAAAAAGTATAATCAACAAACCAATAAAAAACCAAGTATTTTGAACCATTTTATGTAGAAAACCTGTAAGGCTTCAATTTACGTTTTGAGTAACGTCATTACAAATACACGTAAGCTTCTTGTGAAGTTTTATTCGAGGAATCATCTGATAAATATCATGTGGTTCTAAATTGAAAAAATCCTCGCCGTCGACTTGATTAGCTTTAAAAATATAAGAAGCAAAACGTCAAAGAAATTACGTTATTGCTGTTGGTATCCTCTAAAAGCGCTCGACCAAATCTGCCTGCTAGCAAAACGTAAACAAGGCAAGTCATCTATAAATCTAATTTTGAATTATTTTCTACACTAGATTTATGCACGAGACAACAACCCTCACACATGCGACCGACATTTCAGGATGAGACAATGCCTTCAAAATCTTCGACAATTTCATCCAATTTGTTGTTTTTCAAAAAAAGAGTAATGTCAGTGACAGATGATTGTTTGTTGATTTCCATTTTGCCCACAATAGAAGAGTTTAAACGCTCATCATCATCATATCTTTTCGCGCCAGGGCGATCCAAACTCGGGCTGGAAGTTTGGAAGTGTTGCGCGTGTTGTAGCAATCAGTCGAAATCAGGGACGGCACGTGAAGCCTTGTTACTTGTCCCCGTTTAAACGCTTAAAATGCACTTCAACATAGCACAAGAAGTCTACAAACACGCCACGCGACTACATACATCGGCAACAGGCAGTCGAGCATGGTTTTGTAGCACCTCAAGATGGTCACCGGAAGGTGATCGGAAAGTCCACATTTACCTATGGATACTTCTCTAATTTTAGCAGGATGACTAGAATAAATATGGTCTAAGCACGCATCAGAGGCAAGTCTTGTTACTCTATTTACCATCTGCGTTAATCCAAGACTGTTCAGTGCCTTTGCGAGAAAATGTTTTGAATAACAGTTGAAATCAATATAATCTAAATTGAAGTCTCCCAGAATCATCAACTCATTGTTTTGGAGATGGGCATTTCCAATATTTTTACCCAAGTTCTCATTATAATCTTTGTTGGCTGAAGGTGGACGGTAAACACCAGATATCAAAATCGGTCTCTTTGATTTATGAGGACAAATTTGAAGCCAGTGAGTTTCAAGATCATCCAGTTCCAAATCTCTTCGACGTGAAGCGATAACTTTCTCATTTACATACGCAATTATGCCGCCACCTTTCTTCCCGATTCGATCTTTTCTGTGTAATGTGTAGCCGGGTATCATGTAATAGCTGTCTGGTATTTTATTTGATCCGAACGTCTTAGTGAGAATTAAGACGTCGAGTTTAGAAGCACTGTTGTTGTTCGAGGTGAGCATTAGAGATAGTTCTTCCAATTTGGTGTCAGTCAGTCTTTGGATGATCTAGTGGCAGACTGATAAACCTCTGAAGCCTACAGGAGGTTGAAGGTTATTAGGTCCTGGATTAACGGCAATATCGCCAGATAGAAGAATATACAGACAAAATTGTCCAAGCTTGACGAACCGCAACAACGCCTGGAGCTTCAAATTCAATTCGCAAGGTGTGCATTTCGAAGGCTTTGACTTACAGTCGAACGTCGGTGAAGCAGATATTTCCTTCCCAATGAAGAGTCTGACTGTAGAGCGATCGAATTCAGGTGTAATTGAAGTAAATTGGCCAAGTAAAACGCTGATAATAGTCAATAGAAGCACGACTGCAAAAACATATCTGCACGCCATTACTAATTTATGAATATGAAAGCTCTTCGGGCTTCGTTTTCTGCTTGCTCAAAGGATTTTTTGTAAGACTTATCCGTTGCAACGATTGTGTATCTGGAGTACTTTCTGCAAATATCTTGGTATATCTTGATGCGTCATCTACAAATTTTCCTTGTAAATCTTCCCCTCTTAAGTCAACAAAGCTTTGTTGTTGTGACAAGAATCCATTTGGAGATGGCTCTTCAAAACTGAGACATAGTCTTCGAACACCCTGCTTACAGCAACTTACACTGCCAAGGAGATCATTTCTTGCTATGTTTTCAAGTGTTTTTTATTTGCTGTCAAGCGAACCAAGATACGGTAGGACTGTTTATATATAAGTTAATATACTAAGAACGCCTGCTGCTACCTTTACTGATATTGGTGCTTCCGCCATATCTATCACAACACTTTGGTTAGTGTCGTTTCTGCAGTCTTCCTTTTCGACGTGTATCAGTCAAATCGCCATTGAACCAATCTACAACGTTGTTTTTATTCCTTCTAAGAATTTTCCTTGCATGATATACAATATTTCGTTATTTATAATTTTTCGTTCCCTTGTTGCATTTATATTCAATATAAAGATGAACGAGGTAAGATTTTTTCCACCATGATCTACTTTAATCCACTTAACAAATCTTCTTGCTTGATTAAAGTCTAGCTGCAGAAATAATGTCTACAGTGGCTACTATGCGAACTTTGAAACTTTGAAACTAAATAAAAGACAATTGCTTGTGTAGCAAGAAAGACTGCAAAGTCTCATGTTTATGCATTGACCTCAATCGAATGTATGGTGACCATATTCATACGTTCTGCTATTCCAGGCTGATTTCTTTTGATTGTAAAATTATTTTATAACGAAATTAGCCAGGCATAGTAAAATATATGAAAATGGCCTCCCCTATTCATGCTCGATTAATACCAATGTGTTAATATCAGTTAGTTGAATCAGAAATAATGGAAGGATTATAGTCATTGAAAATTCGCTCAACATTTCCTAGACACGTGACCAAAAACAGTGAATTAAACGTGACAATACTAAGAGTGTAGACGTCTTCATAATGCTGATAAAAACATTTCTATTTGAGATACAACATTTAAATCAGCAACGCTGATATTTATTGATTATTTACTTCAAAAGTCCTTTTTAATAAAATAGGTAAAATTTTCTCAAGTAGAATGTTTGAAATTAAAAACTCCAAACATTTTAGCAGTAGCTATGTTTAAGTATTCATTGAAAATCATGTTTTTTTTGTTGCATATAACTTTAAGAAAAGTGTAAAATCACTCGCTAAAAACACGAAAAATCGCAATTGAAGGACTCCATATTTAGAAATTTCACAGGGGGAGTATGCTGAAGATAGGCTTACGCCTTTGATGTTCTAGAGTATGTGCCCGCAGAAAAACGTTCATGTCTTGCTACGCCACTGAGATGTACATGATGCATTTGCTTGATTTGTCAAAAGTTTTTTTGTTGACCGCATTGACGACAAAAATTGGTTGCTACCTTTGTTAAATTTGCCACATTTGTTACTCTTGCTACATTTGCTACGCCACACTCGCTACGTTTGCTAAATTTGTTACACTTACTACAATTCATACACTTATTGCAATCCATACTTAATACTTACTGTAAACGTTCTTGTCTTTGGCAATAAAACATCAAGGTTAGGATAAGGTTTTTTGACACGTATGACACTCGGCCTCAAAAGCAGAAAATTAGGATTGTTATACAGAAGAATGTGTACTCTATAAAGTGTTATTTGTAGTTAGAACATGATCACGTCTAAAAGTCTAGAGGTAAATTTACATCATTGCTTCAATATTGTGCTGTTAATATTATGTGTGAATTTAACTGGCAGATTCATGCTTTTCAACATGTTCATTCTTTTGGTCATTAGATACATGTTTTCACTTAATTGAACATGCGCCTTACACGGATGTTAATAGCATTATATTGCATTTAAGTTTTCGTGAGCTCTGTTTACTTCCGATTCAAAATTCAGTCATAAGAAAAAGAGCTCTTGAATTTACTGTCCGATATCAAGAATTTCCTTTTTTATCGTCTTGTGGAAAGACTAACACGTGTGTTTTAAAGCACACATCCGTAAACTGAATGAAGCTTCAAAATCTACTCCTAACTTCTCGAAGAGTGTATAGTCACTTCAATCATTGCTAGACTTGGAAATTTTGGAAATAATCATGCTGTAATTGGCGAAATGAGTTTGATATTGTCCACGGATGCATTGCCAAAGTTTTTACAAAGGGGTTTGTATAAACAGTTAAAATAAACAGTCATGTTATAATCATCTAATAGCTTGCATTTACTCTTTACATATAGGAATGATCAAGCGTTTAAAATCACAAAATCACAAGCTTATATTGGAGGTGAGTCATTTAGTACGTCACATTTTACATGAGCCGATTGCATTCAAAACAAAAGATAATGAGGAATTTTATCTTCATTTTTGTCTCTTATGCATTTGGCCTATGAAGTGTTAAAAAATTATAAAGAAGGGGCAGAACCCCCCTAACTTGACAAAAAATTCTAACAAGGGGAGCCAAGCCCTCCTGACCCCCTTTCCAATACACCCCTGATATTGTCCACTGAGTCAACGACAGACTAGAGCTTTGAAAATATCTTACATAATCTTACATAAAGTATAGCATAAGAATGTTGAAGAAAAGCGTGGGAAATTCGGCCATTTTTTATAGTTGCTTATTGTTTGATAAAATAAAGCGCAATATAAAGGTTGGAAGTAGAACCTGACGAATTCTTTATATATTTGCAGTGTGATGGCAAAAAATGAGTGCTTTGAAAATGTGATTTCTACTGAAAGTAAGTTTCAAAATATCAATACTTTTAGTTTGCCAACAGACGGTTTGAGGAACGTTGTTTCATTTATTTATAGATACTGATTTGGATGAACATGTCGACCAAACTCACTCAGGCTCGCACTCAGGTATGCGTTCATTTTTTGTTCTGCATGTTTAAGTTCACTTGTACGATAGAAAACTTTTAATTTTTAGATGTTGAATTCGCCGAACTATTTGAGAAAGTTCCTATTTTAAAAAATATGTTCCTCATGAAGTCTAAGATTGGTGAAGGTAAAATGTCATTACTCTTATATTAATCTCAAAAATATCAATTCTAGCATGCCACTGTGAAACAGCTTATGAAAATCGATTGTTGATTGTTTCTTTAAAAAGTCCAGCAGTAATATAATGCATTGTAGTAATCATAAATCTTTATACATTAATAGGTACATTTAGCAATGTTTACCAGGCTCATCTTGTTGAACATCCAGATGAATTGTTTGCCTTGAAGCACATCATACCTACAAGTTCACCAGATCGTGTTGAAAGAGAAATAGGATGTCTTCAGGAAATGGGGTAAGTTCTTACATACTTTGCAAATTTAAGTTTTTTTGTAAACTTAAAACAGAAAGACATGATCCAAACTATCTTAGTGTTCATTTTCCCATTACTAACTTTTTTAATATCAGATGGCTCTTTGTGCTAGCGAAAGGGAATTGGAAGCTGCATTTAGCAATTGTGAAAATTGACTTTTAGATACGAATTTGCCACAGAAGTTTGGACATTATATTTTTCAGATATAGATATAACTCAAACACATTTAATTCGCATGGCCAAGATATTTTATGTCGTTTATAATAACTAAATAGGATTGATGAATGCAACTAAAACAGGATTGATGAATGCAACTAAAACCGGATCGATGAATGCAACTAAAACTGGATCGATGAATGCAACTAAAACAGGATCGATGAATGCAACTAAAATAGGATCGATTAATGCAACTAAAACAAGATTGATGAATGCAACTAAAACCGGATCGATGAATGCAACTAAAACAGGATTGATGAATGCAACTAAAACCGGATTGATGAATGCAACTAAAACAGGATCGATGAATGCAACTAAAACCGGATCGATGAATGCAACTAAAACAAGATCGAGGAATGCAACTAAAATAGGATCGATGAATGCAACAAAAACAAGATCGATGAATGCAACAAAAACAGGATTGAGGAATGCAACAAAAACAGGGTCGATGAATGCAACTAAAACAAGATTGATGAATGCAATTATGAAGAGTTTAGTTAATGCGAATGTAGATAGGACTACAGTGGATAGAGAAGATCCTGGTCCAAGCTCCATACTATATCCTGGTAAGTTATGATACTTTTGTAAACTCTTTAGTTAATGCTCTTTCTGCAACTTGATTAAACTCATTTCCATCTTGAAAGGAACTTTGGTGTTTGTTTCATCTTAACGAGAAGTGCAAATTTCGGTCTTTTAGACTTTCGTATTCTTTGTAAGTGCAAGTTGCCTCATAGCCGCCATGTTGGATGATTTTAGCAAAGGATTTTCTTTATTTACAATGCAAATGCCATCCAACATGGCGAAACTTTCATTATCTCACTCCCACCTATAAGGACCCCAAAAATTTGTTTTATTTTAAATTTTTTGATCATTTCTGTTGGCTTATGATGCTTTAAATGTCCCCTGGGTTGCGTGTTGCATCTTCCTCCCTTTTCAGCAAACTTTCTTCATTGCTCAAAGAATTCAATGTTATCAACCAGCTGGTATGTCCGTACGGAAAATGTTTTTTAAGTACGTACCGATCAAAACAGTAAATAATATTTTTATTTTTTTTATTTTTATAATAAAGCAATTTTTATAATCGCCGACATGTTGCTTGTTTATTCTGATATTGGATTGTTTTCTACGAAGTTCGCTTCGTCTGAATAGTAAAATTCACTCTTGCTATGATAACTACCATCTGAATATATTTTGCTTTCTCTTGGAACAAATTACGTCGCTTTCAAATCAATTTTAAAAATTTAAATTTCACTTTATAAACAAATACATAACGAAAAAGTATCACTTTCGGAGCCTGCTCAAAATATCGTAAAACGCGCCCGCTGCTGCAGCAGATCAGATTGCAGAAAATCAAAAAAATATCACTTCACATGCATAAATAAAATAATAAATTATAATATCTCTTTAATTTTTTTGCAGTATGCAATCAGTACCTCGGTATCAGCAACATGAGGCTCATCAAAGACGACCAAATGACCTCTGATCTCATGAAATACATCGAACCTACGTTAGACTCACTGGAGCGAGTTCACAATAAGACCTCCACATTATCTTCATCGTTCAATTTTACTATAAAAGGAAATAAAACTGCTCCATCTGATGGGAGGCTTGGAAACAACGAGGGCTCATGGTGTACGAATCCTTTAAAAGTGGAGCGTTTGGTTGTCGACCTGGGTATGCTATAGTAGGGGATGCATGTGTGTGGCAAAATAATTACAACCGCTGATTTAAAATGCAAAACAACGCAACAATTTCATTGGTTATAAATTTCTAAAGGCTAAAATCTGACCAATCGATGAGCTGTTGTAATATATTTTGCGTAACAATGGAATGATGGATCCACCAATATTTACACCATTTTTCTTTTATCAATGTACCTGTAAACGATGGTATTGAAATGTTTGTGAAATTGGTGGCTATTGTATGAGCTTTTTGCTTGCGTGTTATAATTGATTAACCAATTTACTTGTTCAATTGCAGATCATTTAATTCGTGTAGCTTTCATTATACAGGTAATATTTACATACTGGAAGGAGTATTAACTCAGGGAAGATCAGATTCTGACAATTGGGTTACAGCATACAATATTTCATATGGCGTTGACGAGCATCCCAGATACTGGGATCATATCAAAGAGGTATGATGCAGATAGAGGAAAAAATGGTTCAAAGTTGCGGCTATAGTTTGGAGCAATACATTTGAAAATGATTTCATATTTTTCAATAGGTATTCAAAGGGAACAAAGATCGTAACTCTATCGCTGTTGCTAGCTTTCCTACCCGAATTGTGGCACGATATTTGATTTTAACACCAAGATCTTATCATGGAGAATTGATGTGCATGAGAGTTGAAGCTATTGGTTGTCATCCTGATGCTGGTACGTACTTAAGGATCGATAGGTTGTCATCCTTCATGCCGGTACATAGTACTCCATAGGTTGTCACCCTGATGCCGGTATATAATGCCCGATAGGTTGTCATTCTGATTCCGATACATGATACCCGAAAGATAGTAGCCGACTGGGCTTAAGACAATAAACATTACCGAAAAGCAAAAATACATACCAAGCTAATCTTCAGTTGATTTCCAAGCACGTTTATGAAACCTGAAACACTTTTCGTAGAAATGTTATTAGCTTGTCAATACTAAGCAATGCTCATTATTTCTCTAGTGAATGTTGCAAAAACCAACCCATTTATCTCTCAAATATCGATGGTAGCGCAAAACTGTCACCAGAATTAGTTGATGGAAAGTTTGGGTCAAATTCTGTCAACGGTAAGTTTGATGAGTAAAATTATTTCGCTCTTTCCGATTAAGTACTATTTCATTTTGCAATGAAATTATGTTTACTATTGCTGATTGGTAAATATGGTGAGTTTTACAAGAATTTGTCATTAGATGACAGAATGACATGTGAAGTGTTGCAATACATACGAATATCTGCCATTACATTATTGATGATTTTGTAGGGGGCACGTTCAAATAGGAATTTTGCAACTTTAAAGTACTTTGAAATAAAATGCTTAATGATTTTCATCATAATTTTCATTTAGAAACCTGTACACATATTCTTAATGAAACCTATCCATGGTTGCGCATCGATCTGCGTCGTCCTTATTACGTGAAAGAATTATTCATTTCAAACCATGATCACGGAAATGCCTTGGACATGCGTGAATTTGAAGTACGTGTTGGAGAGCCTTGAGAACAACGGAAACAATAATTCTGTTTGCTGTTTGGAGAACACCATACGGCAATCTCAGATTCGTACTGTTGTCTGTGGCAACAATAGTGTTGGACGCTATGTAAATATAAGGGCCTTGAAAGTGCAACTGGCCTTGTGTGAGGTGACAGTGATTGGAGTTGGTAAGATATGATTTTTTATAGATTGTGTAGGTGCTTCTTGTAGATTGTAGATTTTTCTTGATTATTCATATGCTACGTGGTTATGAATAAATTTTCATGTACATTACATCATACTAATTACTTATAAGTCAGTTTTGTGGGAATTCCTTCACGAACCATTTATCACAGGGATGAATTTAGTGGAGGGGGGTACCCATCCACCCCTCCCAAGTCTTGGCTAAAATCACGCAACAACTCCCACAAACCAACCACCAAAGTCAAATCCAAGCAACACTGACCGAACGGCATCTTATAAAAACTAGAGCACCCCTCGCCCTACAAAATCATTCTAGACCATCCCTGGTTTATCACAATTATTAACTATAAGCAGTCGCTCACCAATCCAAAATAGTTATTTATATTTAACGAGCTTTCGGCAGCCAGACTGTGCTTTTCTACTGGATCAAGATTAATGTAAAGAGCAAACTTGTGTACTTAGAATGTACATATTACATCATAGTTTTGAAATTTCAACTGCTTTTTACAAGGTGATTAACGTTTGTTTGTTTGTTTGTTTGTTTGTTTTTGTGATTTTGATGTATTATTTTGGTAATGGTCTAGAATTGTAATCTTAGTCTTTAGTAGTAGTTTCTTCGTTCCAAAAACTCCAAAGTTTTTCTTTGTCTGAAATTTCCTTTTTCAATTTAACCGCATTTCATCCATATTCACTCTCAAGTATTTTATTAAATTTACTTTCAAAGCTGATACAATTGTCAAACTCAAACTGGATGACATCGCCGACAGTCTAAAGACCGGAGCGCGTATTACTGAAAACGGTGAAAAAACAGAGGCTTTCGTTGGAGGTCTTATTGGCCAGTTACAGGAAGGACAGCAACAATTAGGTAACAGCCTTCATGAGTACTATGTCGTTTGCTTTATTCATTTTACAAACGTTGAGAGTTTCCTGTTCCGTGTTTGTAGGTGGAATGTTCTTTGGCCAAGGCATGAGCTTTTTGAACAATATTGGAGGCCAAGGTCTAAGTATGTTCAACAGACTTGGCAAACAAGGAATGGGAATGCTAAACAATCTTAAAGAGCAGGGTATGTATGTGCTAAGTATTAGTTTTTTAATCGAAAAGTGAAGGGCAGATGTGGAGAGGAGGAGGGAAGATGTTGCGTGAATGAAAAAAAGCTTGTAGATTAGACTGGATCTTGATATTTGCCTCACAGATTCATTTTTCTGTGTCGCAAATCATTGGTGACGACGAGACTATGCCCCATTTTTATTCAGGTCAAGATCTTACCAATGTCAAAAAATTAAAACAGCAAGGTTTCGATTTGGCCAATCAGATGAAAGAGTCAGGGAACGGGGATAGCTAACCAAGTGAAGGAAAAGGGGATGGACATAGCTAATCGGGTGAAGCAAAAGGGAATAAAAATGACAAACAAAGCAAGAGAAGAAGGAATGAAGGTGGCCAAGGAATTACAAGGACAAGGTACATACATATGTTAAGTTAACAGAAGAAAAAAAATATTTCCTATTTTTTTCTCATGTGTTTCGAGACGTGAATTTATATTTGACTGTATATTTTTCCGAGGTCTTAACTCGGCTCTTTTTCTAACGAAAATTATCTGTTACCTTTGTTATCGTGATTTAACGGCGTACCTCAACCAATGATAACGGTCATTTTATGTACATCATAACTTCTTTGTTTCGCCACGTCATTATGTATTGCCATCTCCCAATTAATGATAATTATGATTAAAAAGTCATGATATCCTAGGTGAGAAGTTGACTAAAGATTTGCGAAATCAAGGTTCAGTTTTGGTCGACGACATACAAGGACAGGCGAATGAACAAAAAGATACATTAAAAGACAAGGTATTTGTTGATGTAATTATAGAATATACGTTCTCCGTAACCTTTATTTTCACTAATTTTGTATCATACATATATCATCTTCTGATTCATAATCATTCATCACACACCCACCGAAGGTTACAGCTTTTTTAGTCGAAAGTTCGTGAGAAAAATCAATAAAATTTAAAACCGGAGAACGTTGATTTTATCATTTTATCTGCAGCTGGTTACACTTCATCTGAATTGTTGATGTTTGTGCATAGGATAAAAGAAAAATTGTTATTTTATAAACAGACACAAATAAACACGCCTTTTAGGTGGAATTTTCAACATTTTAGTTGGAATAATATTTTTTTTTATTTCAGCTCAAAAAACTCTTGGACAAGGTAAGTGTGGTCACGTTCGTGCACGAATAAAAAGTTTTGTTTCAGAAGTAGATATCTGGTGAACTTTGTGCGCAGCCGTTGAAATTATAAAAAATAGGAGGATGGAATAATATTTTTGGATTCTGAAAATAAATATAAGTCAAATTAATATCACGGTAAATGTATCAAGACATTTCAGATCGTGGAAGTCTTTCAAATGACAGAAGTTGAAGAGTTCTCATACTTGGAGTAATAGAATATCCTGCGTTACACTTAATTAGCTACCGACATGCCCGTCCCTCACCCATAACCTTAATTATTAAACTTCGTAATCATAACCTTGCCCGCGTTGTTGTTTAGAGTCCTTTGTTCCTCTGTATTCTATTTTCTCGCACTCTGCTTGGTTATATAACATACGAAAACTATCGACTGATAATTGTTATTGTTAGAATTGTATTCAGGCTTATTTATAATGCAGGCTAAAGAATATTACGAGAAAGCGAAAGAATATAAAGATAAGTTTATGGAGGAAGGATATTTAAGCACGGGAAAAGGTATCGTTTACATCAGACCACCTCACTTTGTGTGGGGATTTTCAGGAGCATAGCCAGCCCACAAGTTTTAAATGTTTTTGCTGTGAGTGAACAAAGAAAAATATCTTTAGCAGGATAAAAATTTGCATGCTTCGTCACTGTTTATGATAACAACAACTGCTTCTGAGCTATAGTAGTTACAAAAATTTTTTTCGAAATATGTCTGAAGTTAACTTGAAATTGACTTTGCTGAAGACAGAATTATAACTAGTAAATTTGCTTTTACGGTCCATAGTTATTAGTATATAGCTTATGTATGAACAGCTCGTATTTAAAGTGTCTGTATATCAGTGTCAAAGAAATAACTTTCTCGATAGCGTAGTCGATTTTAAGAACATTTGCAATATATCTCATTTTAGGTCACTTTCGGTGAAGAGTCACCTGAGCCCTATTTACACGACATAAACCTGTGTTTAACCGAGGATAATTTTTTTGCATGTAAACACCACTTACCCAGGTTTTACCTTGGTTAAACTCAACCGATCTCAAGAGGTAGGTTGAGTTTATCCTAGGTCAAACCTGGGTTAGTAGAGCTTACTCGCAAAAAAATAAACCTTTGTTAAGCCTGGGTTTATGTCGTGTGACTAGGGCTTTATTCTAGACCAAAAGCATATGAACATAAAATTTTCGACGCATGAAATTTTCCTAAATTTAACTTCTAAAGAAGTTATTTCCTGACCCTGACATAGGTACTTTAATTGTTTATACATGCTGAATTGTATTGTTTTGGTATTATCTCTGGAGTGGAGACTTAAGAAATCTATAATGGTGAAAGTTGTCAGTTCATTTTTTACCTTCAACTCAAACTGCCGTTTTATTCTACAGAATACCTAGATATTGGTATTAGTTTGACGATGAAGGGACTTCGTTATTTACAAGAGAAACTCACAGATTCATTAAAAAATATTGCCGGTGATTTGACGGGTCAAATTACGGGCAATATAGACGAGTACAACACTGACGGTGTTAATGGTTTGCTTGACAATGTGGACACTGATAAGGTCAGGGATATCGTCGAGGAAGCGAAACCAAAGCTCAATGATTTCATTGATGAGATGAAGAGGTTGATAAAGAAGTACACGGAGGTTGTTATCGATAAAGCTAAGGAGTTAAAGGAGGATATAGAAAGGGAGGTAAGAGGTTGATAAAGAAGTACACGGAGTTTGTTATCGATAAAGCTAAGGAGTTGAAGGAGGATATATAGAGCGAGGTAATAGATTTATTGACGATTTCATTTCAAAAAAGATTTTAACGCAGTCGTCTGCAGATAGTTTTCTTGTCTCTTTTGAGACCTCGTGAAAATGTTTTTCAGTACGAATCTCACCGACAGTAAATACGTAACGCATATATTGTTGTTTGAGGTTGACAGTGCGCAGAAAGATATAAAAAGTATTGGGAAAAAGGTAGCTAAACAGGCTAAAAATACGGGTAAAAATATTGCGAACAAGGCCAAAACTGTTGCCATGGATACTGTGTCTAAAGCGAAAACTGCTATCACGAATGCCACGAACAAATTGAAGGATGCTGGGATGAAAACGTTTAATACAGCACAAGAGACTGGAAAGAATGCCGTCAATGAAGTTAAAGATTCTGCCAAGGATGTCGTTGATAAGACAAAGAAAAGTGGCATAGATGCTGTGGATAAAAAAAGGAAAAGTGTCATGGATGCCATGAGTAAGGCAAAGACAAGTGGCGTGAATACTTTTGGTGAGTTTAGATGGTGTGTACAAAATAGTATTATCTACAGAAGGTAGAACTCAGACTATTTAGTGAGTTTAGATAGTGTACACAATATTATTATCTACAGAAGGTAGAACAAAGACTGTTTGGTGAGTTTAGATAGTGTACACAATAGTATTATCTACAGAAGGTAGAACTCAGACTGTTTGGTGAGTTTAGATAGTGTACACAATAGTATTATCTACAGAAGAAAGAACTCAGACTGTTTGGTGAGTTTAGATGGTGTACACAATAGTATTATCTACAGAATGTAGAACAAAGACTGTTTGGTGAGTTTAGATAGTGTACACAATAGTATTATCTACAGAAGGTAGAACAAAGACTGTTTGGTGAGTTTAGATAGTGTACACAATAGTATTATCTACAGAAGGTAGAACAAAGACTGCTTGGTGAGTTTAGATAGTGTACACAATAGTATTATCTACAGAAGGTAAAACTTAGACTGTTTGGTGAGTTTAGATTGTGTACACAATAGTATTATCTACAAAAGGTAGAACAAAGACTGCTTGGTGAGTTTAGATAGTGTACAAAATAGTATTATCTACAGAAGGTAGAACTCAGACTGTTTGGTGAGCTTAGATGGTGTACACAATAGTATTATGTACAGAAGGTAGAACTCAGACTGTTTGGTGAGTTTAGATTGTGTACACAATAGTATTATCTACAGAAGGTAGAACAAAGACTGTTTGGTGAGTTTAGATAGTGTACACAATAGTATTATCTACAGAAGAAAGAACTCAGACTGTT
This sequence comes from Xenia sp. Carnegie-2017, assembly GCF_021976095.1. Lineage (NCBI taxonomy): Eukaryota > Metazoa > Cnidaria > Anthozoa > Malacalcyonacea > Xeniidae > Xenia > Xenia sp. Carnegie-2017. The sequence continues at coordinate 328,890 of NW_025813481.1, forward strand.
TGGTGAGTTTAGATAGTGTACACAATAGTATTATGTACAGAAGGTAGAACTCAGACTGTTTGATGAGTTTAGATGGTGTACACAATGGTATCTACAGAAGAAAGAACTTACACTGTTTGGTGAGTTCAGATGGTGTACATAATAGTATTATCTATATAGAAGAAAGAACTCAGACTGTTCACTTTTTGGCTTAGATTTTTTATCAACTTGCGCTGTAAGCTTCGAAATTTTGAAGTGAAAATCAAACGAATATAATATGGCGTGAAATTTGGTGCAATTAATCGAATTATTTTATATGAATTGTTTTATTTTAGTCTATAGTCATTTTAACTATCTAAAGTTTAGACTGAATATCTGTATTGTGACAATTTTCTATTATTGTTTGTTAAGATCAGGCAAAAGATGTGGGAATGGGAGCGTTTGGTAACTTACAGACCGCTGGCAACAATGTTTTTGGACAGGCGAATAACCTGGGAATGGGTGCTTTTGGTAAGCTCAAACAAACAGGAGCGAGTGTATTTGGTAACGTGCAAGGATTTGGCCAAGGAATGTTTGGAAAGGTGATTGCAGTATTGATTGAGTCTTGAAGCATATTTTACTAAACATTAAAATGTCGACCTTTTTTGCCGTTGCACCCTGTATTATACAACAATTTTCATACAAGAGAATGGCCACCAACGTCGTGATATTTTTGCCTTTTCTTTTTTTTTCAATTATATACCGACCTAATTTTTTCTTTCATTACTTAAATCTTAAAAATTTATGTCGAAGCGATAGTTTTGGGTGTTAAAATCATTCGCCTTAATAACCTAGTTTTTATTTTTCCCTTTTTTCAGCTCAGCGATGCAGGAATAAAATTGTTGTCCAAAGTTAAAGCTGCCAAACCAGAACAAGTGAAGGAAATGCAGCAGATCTACACGCTTCAGCAACTCAAGCAGATTAAACACATGCAGTAGTTACGTATGAAAGAAGATATACAATGGCAAAAGTTGGAGGAAATTAATGATGAAGTCGAGGAAAGGAGGAGGATGGTAATGGAGAAGACTAAAGTGAAAGGTGCGTTTCAATGAAATTTTTACTCCGCTTGCCTTTTCATAGTATGTCGTTTGAAAGGAAGTTAACTTATTTATGATTTCCAAAACGAAAATCTTGTGAAAGTTTGTGTTGAACAGTGTTTTTTCCGATGTGGAAAATTGCTGTGTTAGGGTGCTCTTTTGTAAAAGGCAGATAATCCCAGTTTTCTTGAAGTTTGTCTCGATGCTATGTTTTTATCGGAGCAACAGCTGTTAAGTGTTTTGCTAATCCAAGGCAAGGATGGATGCACTATGGTTTTGAAAGAGGTTCCTCTATTTTGGATTAGATTTCGGTGGCCATTTTTTCTAATCGTATGTCAAACTTCTTTTGTTGAGTTTGTTTTTGTTTAATTGTTTGGTATATTAGTATTTTCTCTCCCCAATCTCCTAAATCTATTCCTCATCCTACGGTGTTTTCTCTGTTATTGTTCCTCCTATTGATTCAGTTTGAAAGGGTGTGCTGATTCGTTCTATAAGAAAATTATTGTTGTCAACTTAGCCTTATGTGGATTAGTTTTTCATTACAGATACAGACTAAGAATTTCATTCTGTTAATGAAGACTTGTGGTATCTCGGCTTAAACCTAAAGTGTACTAAAGTAATTATATTTATCAAAGTTATTGTGAATTATGAGACAATATTTATATTTGTGTACTCTGTCCAAGAGCTTAGTATCAATCATGATAAAAACTAAAGTTGAACATTTTTAGAATGTAGTCATAATTTTTACCGGAATTAGTAGTGCCTACGATAAGATAATGGCATTCGGGCATCATCCAATGGTGGCGCTTTGATTTTTTAGCGGTCGGTGGCTCGAAATTTATGAGTGCTATTATCATATAACAACATCAGACTAACAGACTAATTTTTTCTGCATCTATATAGTACTGCCATAAAAATGGAACCTGCAAGCGCACCTCCAGTCGAGCCAGTAGACGTTCCTAGATCAGTACAATGGATATATCCGGATTTAAAACGTGAATAGGAATACCAAGGGGTAGAAGACTTCTTTCACCCCGTTCATCAATCGAAACGAGCAACTTTCGCCTTGTTCGCATTTCAAACATTGAGGCAGAGCTTCGCCAAGAGCGTGACGCTCGTCATAAGCTGCGTAAGAAATACACGCGCATTATTTCGACACTCGACACCTTATCTGCTGCATCGAGTGCCTTTACAGTCGTGACAGGAACTGGAGGTATTGCTCTCACCCTATCTGCACGCTACCTCACTCTATCAAGGGCCTAAAGGAGATATTGGAGCCACAGGGCCTCAGGGGCCTTCAGGACGTCAAGGACCTCAAGGACAACCAGGAGCTGATGGGCTTAAAGGAGACCAAGGAGATCAACCTGTTTTGAACTCTCCTACTGGATTTTACCCTCCCAGTATGAGCGGAGGAAATGTAACTTTAGTAACGTTTCCTACTGGAAAAACACTCGAAAATAATAAAATAGCATTATTAAACATTTGGTTTGAACGGTCTCAACACGAGTGATTCAACATTAGATCTACTGTGTTTGAACAAAATTGGGGGCCTTGTGTTAGTTTCGTACATGATAACACTAACAAATTGATGTCACATGTTAGTACAATACCCATTAACTGGACGCGAAGATATCAGGTACACTATTTAGAGTATTCTTAATTCTAAAACAATAAATTTTCACTTTATATTTATAGTGTTTATCACTTCAGTTGTGTTTTGTCACACAAACATTAAAATGTCTAACGCAGCTGAAATTTCGGTTCATGAATTTAAATCAACAAACGATCTCTTTCGCCAAGCATTAGAAGTATACTTACGACGCAATAGAGAGAAAAATTTTGAAAAATTTCAACTAGTATATAATTCCAATGCTGAAAAAATGGTCATATCTTCTTGGAACTATTCAGACGTAGATAAACCTACGCGTGAAGCTCTCGAAGCTTTGTTACGTCCGGCAAAAAGACAACACCGCCCGTGGTGTGAAACATCATAGAAGACGTGAAAAACATAAAAAACGACTAGAAATTCCAGTAGATGTGTACACTCAAGTTGGTGCTTCAATCGCTGGAAAAAGGCGTTCAGATTGGACCAATGTCGCGATGTATGAAAAAGGTGCAACAGATTCTTTTACAATCACCATCGAAACCGCTGGATTCTACGGAATATATCATTAAGTGGAAAATGTTTTACAAATGCAGGAGCGCTACGAGTACTTCAAACTCCTAGCAAATTACTTGTCTTAAGTAAAACAAAAACACATCGTATTGATGATATTAACTCTGAATGTAGTTATAGCGTCTTTATAGATGTAGACTTACCTGCTGATGCAGCATTAATTGTTCAACAGATGGGAACTGCTAGAGTAATTATCACACTCACTATAGAAAGCATCTTACCCGAATCTTCAACGGTTCTTTGACGAAGATTTGCTACAGGAAGTGCTAGATGATTCCGAAGGCTTTCCTTCGCTTTTTTGTTCATTATCTAGAACCGAATAAGAACACTTCACGTTTGGCAAAGGGGGTGAGCCAACCTCTGAAGGTGTTGGAGCTACTTTAAAATCTTTTTTAGACGTTTTAGACATTTTACTTACTGCACTTAGAAATCGATGTGTGTTGTTGTTTATTAACGATTAGTCTCATATATTCCCATATGCAGCTTCCCAACCTACAGAATTTGTTATAACAGGTGGTCTTATTTCGACTACATCATTAGGCCTAATAAGTCTGCGCTTACATTGTTCCGGAAGAGGTGTAGGTGGAGCTACATTAGTACGCTTTCTTGATGTAGATGCAAGTGCATGAGTCTAATGTGTTTATTCTTCTATGCATGTATCTATTGTATGTATCTTGCTTCTAGTAACAATCTAGTATGTAATTTTAAATGTTCTTCTCTTTGTCTTATTATTATATTATTCAATTTTTTCTCTCTTTCTCTTCTTTCCTTTTGCTCTTGCCTTTTGGATTCACAATTCATCTTACCACGTACCCTACTTTACAATACTCTCTAAATAATAGACCCCGACGGCCAGCCGCGGGGGCGCTGGGGGTGGGCTGGCCGTTTTTGGCTCCAGCCGTTGTCCAGGTTTTGACCTTCGCTGTCTTGTGATTTTTGTGCTTCTTGTAATTATAATATATGCTTTTTCTTTCTTTATATATATCTTTCTGACATACACAGTAAATACGTACGCGAACTAGGGCTGGGGCGCTTAGATTTGCGTATACTAGGTCTAAAGGTGTGAGGTGCGCTAGCGGCAATGCTTTATATACTACTCAACATCAGTTGAGCAAATTGCAGTCGCACTTGAAGCCATTGTGTCTTACACGAATACAAAACAGAAATTTGAGAGCAAACACAACAGAAAATTACTACCGACAATGATCTCGTAATTTGATAATCACTAACCGCTGTACTCGTATTAAAAGGTCGAATAATTATAACCTCCTCCAAATTTAAAATAGTGGGTGTTCCACTATAAAAACAGCAGATTTGAGCATGCACCAAGTCCCTTAGCGAACCAGAATACAAAAATTCTTATATAGTATTGTATTGTATGTTACGTCCTCTGAAGATAGGCGGAATACGTGGAGAAATCGCGTGAGTATACATTGAAATGTGCGAGAAAAGACAGTTGCTAGGTTACAAGACAAATCTTGAGATTGTGCGATATTACGATTACGAACCACCGAATAAAAGCGTGAAAATAAACGAATAAAACATAATATTACAATTTGTTTGTGAAAAAATATTCATCTCATCTCCAAATACAATATCTATTATTCTTTGGGAAATTTCTACTCCTGCAGGGCGGCAGTAGCGGGACGCCACTGAAGACTTGAACAACTAGGCATTAGATCCATCGTTAAATACAATATCATGGGACAACCAAATTTTGACTGTATTGGTCTTTTTTGTTTTAATAATCTAAATTAATTTTTTTAATAAGACACAAATCACTAAATAAAAGAATATTTGAATGATTTCTCAGAGAAAAAAAATACACTCATCTTAGCTCCAGTTGTTAAAAAAATCAGGCAGATAGGTGACATTTGGGTAGTCTGCATGCTTATTGACCAGTTACCTCACAGTTTCATGCACGGTATTGTGAATATACAGTAGAGTTACTGCATTAAATTTTGTTGTACAACGCGCACATTACAAACCAAGAGAGAAACATTATCATACATGCCAAGAACTCATGCCTCATTCACAACCAACAACCATGGCAAAGAAATACAACTCCACATTCGACGTGACAATGGGCAGCTTCGACGGCGCCGAAACATGCGAACTCGTAGGAAGCTATCTACTCTCACAACTGCAACACATCATTACTAACATAGGACTCTATCGCGACGACGGACTAGCCATTACTAAAGCAACACCTAAAGAAACAGAAAAATTAAAGAGATATGCTGCGTATTTAACAACAACGGATTGCGTATCACTATCGAAGCTAACAAAAGTCATTAACTTCCTCGACATTACGTTCGATCTAAAGAATTCTTCCCATCGACCTTACACTAAGCCCAACACCTCTTTGCAATACATCCACCACGAAAGCAACCATCCTCAAGCATTACAAAGAACATACCCGATACCATTAACAAACGCCTTTCATCCTTATCATCCGACAGAGCATCATTCGACCAAGCAATCCCTCCATACCAAAAAGCACTTGACGAAAATGGATATCATTACACGCTGAAATATGACCCAAACGCTACTACGAAACGGAAAAACAGACTTAGAAATAACATACTCTGGTACAACCCACCATACAGCAAGAACGTCAGCACAAACATCGGCTACAAATTCATTTCACTAATTGACAAGCACTTTCCCATAGACCACAAACTCAGAAAACTATTTAACCGCAACACAATTAAATTAAGTTACAGCTGCATGAACAATATGGAACATATTATTAATAACCATAACAAACGCATATTGAGAGAACCTGACAATACTAATGACACCATCAATGACAAAATACACAAACAAAACATGCAACTGCCGTCAAAACAAAACTGCCCACTTAACGGAAACTGCCTACAATCATCTGTCATCTACCAAGCAACTGTTAAACGTTTAGACAATAACACAACTGAGACCTACATCGGACTTACAGAAAACGAATTTAAGACTCGACACAGAAACCATACCTCTTTTCGCCACAAAAAACTAAGAAACTCCACCGAACTCAGCAAACACATATGGACACTAAAAGACAACAACATCGCTCACAATATCTCATGGAACATCATCACTCACAGCAAACCGTACAACAGCGCCAACAAAAGATGCAACCTATGCCTGAAAGAAAAACTCTTCATCACCTACCAACCACAACTATCATCACTCAACAAACGTAACGAACTTATCTCCTCTTGTCGCCATAGACACAAAGCACTTTTATGTAATTTGTAATCGAACACTCAATATATTATGTAATTCTATCTCAATTTTTAACCTAACTTCCTCTTGTATATATATCTAGCACATGCTTTGTATTCATATAATATTATCCCCTGAAGAGTGAGAAATCACGAAACAGGCTTGTCGGGATGAAATTGTAGTTTTTGTGTATTTTCTTTTTCTCATCATATATATATATATATATATATATATATTTGAAAATTGGTAACCCAGGCATATTATGATAATGATGAGGATTCTCTGGATTTGTTTTAAATTTTTTAAAAAAAAAATTAAAAACAAAATTTAAAAATCAAAAAACAAAAATTAAAAATTAAAAATAAAAAAACCCATGGCAACGCATTTCACCCCATCCAATCACATTAATCCACCCACTAATCCAATTAGACGCTCTAAACGTCTCCAAGCTAAAAGCACGTGTAAATAAATATCCTCATTCTGATGAAGGCTCGAAGCAACGAGTCGAAAGCTCAATAAAAAATTTAAAACAAATCCAGAGAATCGTTATCATTACCATATATATATATATATATATATATCTCAATCTTCACTTGTGGTGATAGAGTAATGGGCGAATAAAACATCCCTTTTATAAATAGTTGTTTTAAATAATAAAGTAGAGACTTTATCGTGGTGAAAAATCTGAAAATAGTTCTAAAGATAGCAAATACCACAGTGAATGGTAAAAGTAATTTAATAAGTTGATAGCTCTTAAAAGAACAGTTTTAAGTTATGTCGTTGTGTCGTTTAATTTAGAACTATTGGGTTAGTGCTCTTTACTTAAAACAATTGTTTTAAGAACTATCAACTTATTATATCACTTTTACCATTCACTATGGTGTTTAATATCTTTAGAACTATTTATAGTTGTTTTAGTTTGTATGTAGCCATCGCCTCGATGAATTTTTCCTTGCTGAAATAATCAATCAGACTGTGTAAGATGTTATCTGAAGAGTTGAACGTTGAGGGATAACGTTGAACACTGTTTCGCATGTCCACGTAGATAATAAAAACTTTAAAATGCAGGCAGTTGAGAGAAAACAAAACAAATTTTTGTTCTCTTTGAAAGGACAGAAGGGGATTTTAAGGAATTTTTTGAACTATGGTGATTCAGTTCGTGTATGAGTGAATGCGTGCTTCCTATACTATAAAGATATCAACTGTTGAAGTTGATGTAATAATTTGTGACTTGCTCACAGCTACATTTTCTCCTTTCGTTTTTATTTTTCTATGTAATATATTTATATATATAAAAACTGACAGAAAATTATTTCATATAGTTTATGTTGTTCATATCCCTCCCATCCCGCCCATAAATTCCTGCATTTGTCTGGCGGAGACGGTTTGTACATAATTTTATTACAACTATTTTTCTGGCACGTTTCTATACATTATAAATTATGTTAAATTCTCATAAGAGACTTAACCGCAATTTGAAGTTAGACTTCCCTTCCGTGAAATACTGCTTTTGAGCATTTGGAGACGTGTGACCTACTAAGTCTTCATTGTACGTGTAAGTTTCTTATCATTCCTCCATTCTGCTTTACCATCAATCATTGTTGCCCAAAATAATCACGTTGTGTTATAAATGGGCAGTTTTGTAGCAGCGCTTTTTTGATTGCAACAGTGACACAAGAATAACTCAGAGTAGATGGATGTTGTTGTGTAAATTAGTGTAATCTGTATCTACATTTTTTTAGATCATAATTCTTTCAAAATGAAGATTTTTAGCATAGTACACGTAAATAATCACAAACAATTCTAACCCCCCTTTCTCCTCCGATAGCGTGGCTGTACTTTTACAGTTTGCTGAATTATTTCAAAATTTTCTTAATTATTGAAGAGTTTGAACTCGTTCCCGGCCTTCAAGACGTAGAGCACACGGTATGTATGCTCGTTATAAATGATCTTCAGAGTGTCCCAAAAAGCCCAGTACAAAAAATTACGTATGTAATAAATTGAAATCTGCAATAATACAATAGTCTGCAATTCTTGACTTGCAATTCAGCCATGTTGGTGGTCTGATACAAAGAATATTTTATCAGTGTTATTGTTGGCACCAGCCGACGCGGGCGAGCAACATTGTTTAATAAATCTCAAGAGAATGGTTGCAAGTCAAGAATAGTTATTTGTTACGCCAGTTTAATTTAGTCGCACTCTATGTTTTTTCATAGTCGATGCAACGTATCGAAAATATGACCGTATTTTGGTCGCAGTTATTACTCAGTTAATGTCACTTTCATTTTAAGAAGCTTTTGAGGCAAAAATCAGTGTATGATATTAGTACTGTTTTGCGTTGACTAATACTTCGCAAACTCAATCAAATCCTAGAGGGGAGGCATTTAGCCACAACTGTAGTTGGGGATGCTGATACTCATTTTATAATCCGTAAAAAACAATGAAATTCAATAGAGGGACCAATTACATGGGCGAGTTATCCCGGCTGGGCGAGTTGTCCCGGCTAGGCGAGTTGACCCGCTTTGCCGAGTTGACTCTCTGTGTATAATTGTTATATATTATTTACTGTGTGATAACATGGCAAGCTAGTTGTCCCACCTTGCCGAGATCCCAGTCGTTGCTTGCCGAATTACTCGCTTAAGCGGCATGAAAATTCCCATATAATTGCAATCTGCTGAGTTGGCTCGGCAAAGCGGGCCAGGGAATTGGACTCGCGCGTGCGTTTATTGGTCAGTTCTAATTGACATAGACTTTAGAACGATGTATGCCTGTCTGTTCAAACAGCAGCTACGAGCTCCAAAAATTCACAGGAAAATTTCGAGCCCAGAAATTTAATTGGGATGGCAAAATAATAAAAGATTTCTGGGCGTTTTTAGAAAATGAAACTATCATATAATTGCAATTTTGAACTCGTCTCGGCTAGGCGAGTTCACCCGTTTAAGCAGGACAATTCGCCTCATGTAATCGGCCCTTATACGGCATGTCATGCATATATGAATATGGCCCAGCCCCCAATTATTGCTCTAGCTACGTGCCTGGCAAAGGGCCAGAACTGTCAAGTACATTGCATTATTGGGCGCAATAATGGCAGTGCCTACAATAATTTCATGTGGGTTCTATTTTTTGGGAAGGTAGGGAGACGTTCTGTATATATAACGATTCTTTTATTGTAACGAGTATATAAATAGCTTTGTTTGAAAAATAAAGTTTATGGATTCATTGAAACTGCGTTTGGGGAATCATTACGAGCTTTGCACGTGGCAGAATTGAGCTTCCCCGGAAATGTTATTGTATGCATGCAGTATATCAATAGTTGGTTGTTTAAATCCATATTTTAAAAGTCCAGTTAAAGTCGACAATTTCATGTAGTTCAAAATGTTTTATTCGTTTAAGGGACAATATAAAGAAAGGATGGATTATTGAACAGACATCGATTAATACGTCGACAATCCACAAAGACTGGAGCATTCATAAGCATAACATGCATGGGGTTCTGTCTAAGAAAAATTGTTGTGATTTTATGTGTTCTCTGGTTATGGTCGCTTAGTTTTATGTGATTCAAATTCTTTTTGTGATGGTTTCCAACTTCTTGAAGCCAAAATTCACGAAAAGAACCATCGAATCTCAACTTGAAGCCACTTTAGAGGTAAGTACTCACTTTATATATCTGCCTTTTGACTGCGTAAGCTCATGCATATATATTTGATGTTAGCATTTGTTTTTGTTTCTGGTGTTGATATGATATTAAACCACAACCCTTCTTATACTTAAAAATTATTATATAACAAACACTTATAGCAAGGTTAATTACTTCGTTTGACTCAGATTGACCAATTTTTTTGTTTATCTCTTCTGACAATTTGTTTTGTGTTCCTCATTTGTTTTTAATTTTAACCGATTTTTTCATGGAAGCTGTATTTTTAAAAGCAATTTATTTAAGGAAGTAAGCAAGTTTAATTACATTGTCCTTTTCAACGTTATGTTCAGCGAAAATATAATCTAAATGAGACAATTTTCCTCTCATATGCACTGCAAAAAGGAAAAACACAAAATAATTCGCGAATGAAATGATTGTGAAATATTCATTGATTCGTGTCAACTTGATTGAAAATTAAAAAGGAACTTGAGTTCTGGTTTCTTTTTCCACTCATCATTTGACCTTACAGCCGTGTGCACTCGAATAAGAAGATCAGGGAATGTTTTGAGAAAGTATTCCTTTGGATCACCAATTTTATAAAATGTTTCTGGTTGTGGTCTTGGCCGTGGTTGATCGTACCAATGCTGGCCAACATTTCGAATAAGTCTTAAGCATTCTGTCCATGAAGATTTATACTGGACCTTATTGATTTTTCCATTTTTTTCATATGTGCAAAAATAATCATAGACATCATCATCCATTTGACTTTTCCAATCTGAGGATTCGCCATTCAATTGTTGAACGACACTTGAAAGGGCATCATTTGTCTTTATTGGTTGTTGGTTTCCAACTTTACACAACATTTCGAACTTCTCGTAATCCGACAAAAAATATGGGTGCTTCAACGCTTCGTTTGCTAATGGTCTGTCTTCAGGTTGTCGCTTTAACATCCACGACAGAAGATCTTTGAGCGTGGCATCCTTGATTTTATTCAAGCCAACAGGGTTTCCATTCAGAAGGTTACCCAGTAAATGCCGTTCAGGTCCAAAAGGATGTTCCCCCTTTGTTGCAACATAATAAGCCACCATTCCTGCGTTCTATTTTCAATAAAAAAGATATCATATCAGTCACAACGTAAATGGTTGATAGTGAAACGTTAAAAAGTCGAGTTTATTTGTTAGTTGCAGAAATCAGCAGTATTTGAAATTCCACTACAAATACCTACCATAACATCAGACTGTTTCTTGTAGCGGGATGAGTCAATTGCTTTATTTCCTTCATTATACGACTATGGAGCTATCCAATTTTTACCTCCTCTCTGTGTGCTCAGATGTGTCGAAGTTTCATTTAATAATCTTCGACTTATACCGAAGTCAGCGATTAAAAAATATCCTTGTACATCTCGAAGAACGTTTGAGGGTTTTAAATCCCGATGAAGTATAGGATGTGGGCCACTGTGAAGATCTGCTAAACCTGTTAAGATGTGCCTCATGACTTTGGGAAGCGCTATTTGAAGCTCATCTAAAGTAGAAGATTTCACAAAACTTTCCAACGATTCTTCACATAAATCTAATACAAAATATATAAATTCATCCCCTGGTTCGTCTTCTAGGTAACAATAATTCACAACGTATTTTGAACGCTTTGCATTAAAGTCGTTCAAAATATCTTTTTCTTGCTTGGCTTGTTCAGTGAAACTATCTCGATTAAGTCGTTTCACGGCTTTTCCATAACCGTCTTTTCCCAGTCCAAGATAAACACGGGTTCCATCACTTCCTTTGCCAAGTAAAAACTCCTCCAAGAAAATTACAAATACATCATTTACATATTTAAGCTTTGTTGGATTTGTCTTACGACATTCCTCCATCTTTTTCAACTTTTCATGATGCATTAATGATTTATCAATGCACGTCCAAGGTTCAGACAGTATGCCTTAAATTTAAAAAAAAAATTAACCATTGAGGAAACAGCAATGAAGGCATGTATACATACATTGCGATAAACTTGTTAGTGTATTCTGTTATAAATTACCTATAGCTGGTAATGATTCCGTGTTCTACAAACACGCAAAATCGAAACCAAATACAAACTCTAACCCATAACCTTATATTACTAGGCCATGGCCGACATATTGGTTTGTAATTTAATGAGGGATCCATGTCGCGTGTTGAAAAAGACGGGGCTATAACCGCCAGACACGTACTCGTCTTTAACCGTAACGTAGATTGTTTTCAACAATTACTTGCAAGTGATCTCGCTTGCATATCTTACGCGTCTCCTTAGCAAAAAATCAATCATCAAAGTTAAAATAATTAAATGAAGATATGATCTTCGCACTTTGCTGGACAATTTAAGCAATCGTCTCAGGACCTGAAAAAATCAGGCGACTCAACGGGATTCGAACCTATGACCTCTGCGGTGCCGGTGCAGTGCTCTGACCAACTGAGCTATGAAGTCACACAGTGATGAGCAGGTCAATATTGTTGGGCTCATGTTTTCTCGTGAAAGGAATGTCGTATGAATGTTTTTATGCAGTGCGGTAATTGAAATTAAATGAAGATATGATCTTCGCACTTTGCTGGACAATTTAAGCAATCGTCTCAGGACCTGAAAAAATCAGGTGACTCAACGGGATTCGAACCCATGACCTCTGCGGTGCCAGTGCAGTGCTCTGACCAACTGAGCTATGAAGTCACACAGTGGTGAGCAGGTCAATATTGTTGGGCTCATGTTTTCTCGTGAAAGGAATGTCGTATGAATGTTTTTATGCAGTGCGGTAATTGAAATTAAATGAAGATATGATCTTCGCACTTTGCTGGACAATTTAAGCAATCGTCTCAGGACCTGAAAAAATCAGGTGACTCAACGGAAACATTCTACGACAAACCTTATTATATGGGAGTAGGACTTCAAACCGTTTAGATGTTTGATGTTTTGTTACAATTCGTTTTTATGCTCACCAAATTATGCTAAAACTCTAAATTTTGTTTTCAGTTATTTTTAGTTAAAAAATATCAATATTTCTTATAAAGTAAATCACACAAGGCCACCACAATCAGAACATTAACAAGACGTGCACAAATCATATGTGATTCACTGGACGCTCTACACAACGAAAACAACTATCTCAAACGTGTTTTTGACAAAAACAACTATAACTCTGACTTTCTTAAACGCAACACTTACGAACCCAACGAACACAACGAAACAAACAACTCAGTGACAACAGCAACGATACCTTACATCAAAGGTATGTCTGAGACTATCTCGCGTATCTTACGACCATACAACATACGTGTCGCACATAAACCAATCACAACGTTACGACAAGTACTAACGAACATAAAGGACAAAGAACAACCCAACGAACGACAAGGTGCAGTTTACAAAAGAAACTGCTCCGACTGCCACGCCTCCTATATCGCGGAAACTGGCAGGAACTTAAACATAAGATTTACTGAACACAAACGAGCTACTAAGAAACAAGACAAAACTAATCACATTGCCGAACATCACCGAATCACAAAGCACAACATTGACTGAGACTCGGCAAAATGCATTACTTACAGCACTGACTATAGACAACGGCTTACATTAGAAAGTTGGTATACCAGCTTGGAACAAACCCCCCTGAACAGATCACAGCAATTACTGGCACCTTACAAACGACAAATTCCCAATACAAACAAACGATCAACTAAAGACATAACACTTCACACTAATTGGTTACCTCGAAATTATTTTGAAATCCTTATATGATATATTCGTATATATTTGTCTTACTGTATTATTTTTCATTGAATCTATTGTGTTTACAGATTGCAAGACTAATGAATATAGTGTCTCTCTCAATTAACAATCTTCTGCCGCACTGTGAACTGCAGATGCACGAAGGCCTCTTAGGTACGGTACAATGTTGCCTCGTTAGTACACAATAAAAATTCCAGTACAAACATTTTTGAGTTAGTAGACACTAATTGCAGTTTATATGTATATTAAAATGACTTCTACTCTCTTTTTCAGTTATACAAAGCTAAATGATAACCCAGCCAGGAAAAGTTTAAAGGAAACTTCAATCCAGTACATCTCAAAACATTGATCAATCATGAATAAATGATCCGAACATTTTATGATGGCAATAAGGAATTTAAAAAGATGTGCTGAAGCAAATTTCTGTCATCAAAAAAATATTTGTGTTTAAAACTGAAGAAAAAAACCCAGTTCAGTATATAAAGTTTTATTTGACTATTGTACCTGTTAATTGTCTTTTTTTCTCTTCGTCTACAGTATCTAAAAGAAAAATTTACTTTTTAACTAAAATCATATTTCATTTCTAGCGGATAAAAATTTTTGTGCATGTACATGATGATAATGATTTAAATTAGTTGAAAGCTTACATCATCATCCCCTTAGTATAAAACTCGGAAAAATTTACTGACAAGGCAAACTATACAACAATATCGCCATACATATAAATACATTTTAATCATTCATGTACACTCTTTATAATTCTAAGTCTACTTCAGTTGTAGCCGTGACAGGAAAACATATATCTGTATAGTAATAAATGACTGGTATGCAGGATCAGAGTAAGTAAAGACTCAGAATATTACATTATTCCATGCAGATGAAGCATGACAAATATATATATGACAATCATGCAAGTTTGCATTGGAAAATCATTAAAGAATTAATTGACACTTATCGGCTAACTTGGTATTCCCAAGCAGAAGAAAAAGAAATTGCATAGGCTACTACCAATTCCATCCATGGTGTCTTGATCAACCTGATCAGGTAGCTTAACATCCAAATCCCTTTCTATTTCATGAGCTAAGTCTCCCTGCTCACACTCTTTTAATGCTAGGAGCAGTGCTTTTACATTGGCAAGTTGTCCAATCTCTATCAAACCAGGTGTTCAGCACATATCGTGTGGGGTTGTCTGAGAATTTTTTATGTATGATGCATGAAAAACCTCTAATGTGTGCGACAACTCAAAATGGCTTTTACCTTGCAATTTTTCTGCAAGATCTCGACGATTGATACTGCATAAAGCTTCAGCCAATTTATTTGAAGTGGCATCTCTTCCATCTTTCTTTTGCCATTTTGAAAGCATTTGACATGCTTTCTCATTCACAGGATGATAGTCAGCACTTATTCCTCCCAATTCTGATTGACTTATTCCCAACTTTATACCCAGCGCTTTCCAATCATCTACCAGCTCTTTCGCAATGTCCATTACTAAAAAATTCATCCATAATTTCAACAAGTTTTATTCAAACTATCATCGAAATCAAGATATTTACTCTCTATTTGAATCTATTAAAGTAGCTGTGCCAGGCTAAATGCAAAGACTAAAAACCTCCAATTTATGAGTGAAATAAATGAAAAAAGGCTCTGCATTACTATAATCCTGCAGTTGCAGCTAAAAATGATTAAAGAATCAGGGTCATGCCTTGCACGCTTATTTTAATATTATCTTCCGAGAACTTTCCTTTGAAGAGTGTAATTCATTGAACTAAAATACATGGAACGCAGTCGCTATCTGTAATAGAAAAGTTTAATAATTTTTTGAAGCCAAATTTTACACTCAGAAACGCAAGATTACACAAAGACACGAGGGTGTAATCAATCAAAAAATCGCAAAGAATTACCGCTAAAGAATCGCAAACACTACACATGCGTGTCAGGATATAATCTCGCGTGTCTGCGTCTAAGATTTTGCTTCAATTATTTGCTTCAGGGAGCGTCCCATGCATTTTAGTTAAATTGGTCTCTGCATGGAAAGTACAATACATCTATTCAAAGCCCACTTTCTGTAACTTATTCTACAATGATTTTACGTCCTTAGGTTACGTGGTTCTGTCACTTTCATTTACTTCACTGTATATTTGGTGAAATATTTTTTTCAAGTTACGTAATCTTGTATATTTACCGGTAGTATTTATATTATACATTCTTACAGTTATATAAATCTAAGATTAAGAATGCTACTTTTACTTAATTTAAACTTGTCTCTTACACTGCACACGGATATCTAGACACAGTGTTTATTAAAAGCTGCTATTTTCGTGGTCACATACAACGGCTAACCAAGCTTGCAAAGCATAACTCTGACACTCATTCTTCAAGTAACGATTTGTAATACATCTACGGGTTGTATAATAGTGACGATAGAATTAAATAATGATGCATTACCTTTATAAGGCTGTTGGCACTTCTTTTCTGTCATATCACGATTATCTACAACAGCATAAAAATTAAGATGATTTTTCTACTCCCATGGAGAATAGTTCCATAAACGCTGAAAATTTTTATGATTTATCATTTCTATACAGCTACATACAATCTAAAATCCAAATTCACTCAATGACCTCCTTGGGAACCATTGAGCTCTCAATGTTTTCTTTCGCTTAATCTTTAATTTGAAGTTGTTTTTCAGAAGTTACATTGCCAAAGAACTTTTGTTCTATAGCTACTCAACAAATGCACTCAAGATCAATAAATACCAACAACTCTTCAGTGAAATAGTGAAAGGTCCAATCAAAACTCCATAATAAACCAATTTTTACTCTCGTGTAAGATCGTAGGTGAAAGCAAATGTGCAACAACAGCAAAACAACAATACAAAACCCGATTGCTTACCCAGAAACAATAAAAATTAAAATAACAAAGCTACTATACAGACATGAGTCTTGATACTTTAATTTAAGTATTCGCATTGCACATAAATCAACGCAAAATTAAATAATATTTTCCAAACTCGAAGACAAAAGTAAGTGCAGTCAACCTGAAGATTTCCCATGTGACAGCATCAAAAATTGGCGTAGCAATTCATTTTTTGACGTGGTGGGGGCATAACTCCAAACGCTGAATACGTGCCTTTCGAAGGAAGTCAGAGCATATGCCTTCCCTCCGAAGTTTTTAAAGATTGAGTCCCTCAATAGTTATTTTGCATATAGTCTGAATCTTGAAATAAGAATGGATCAAGCAACTCTATATTTGTGGTAAACAAATTTTGAAGCCAACGCCGCCATTACTAAGGGACAAACACATGAAAAGATTTTTTGACAAAACTATGGAAAACATAGCAACACATGGCCAAATCATGCTTTCAAATAACCTTTGTGGCGATAGTAAAGAGAGTCGGGAAGAATATTCGGCCTATAACAACACTCTCCATACAAGTTTCACTCTGAATTACTCGTAAAAAAGGCTTGTTATTCTAAAGGAGTGATCAGTTTGCCATCGTAAATGAAAATATTTAATCATTTAATACTTCCGAATACCAAATCCAACAATTCTAGGTACTTCCATGCAGTTTTGGGCTATTTTCCCCTGTTTTTCGATCCCACAGTAAAGTTAGCGATGACAAAAATCGCTGCATTTTCATCATATTTCATCACATTTTATCATATTTTAAGCTTTTCTATAAAATGATTTATCTCTTAATTATATTCATGTAGTTACATGTGGAAAATTCTTGATTATTCTCGTAAAATCCACAATATATTTGCTCCTTAATTTCGAAAGTTTGTCTCTTAGTAATGGCGGCGCTCCTTATTTTTTGTCTTTAACTTTCGTACTAGATGCTTGATCCAGTTTTATTTCAAGATCAGTGATTCTGAAAGGTATTTGCTACAGGAAAAACAGGATTTTTAATACTGCGACTTCGAAAGTAATTAGAGCATCACTGAAAGAAATTTAGTATCTCAAATAAAAATGCTTTTACTAGAGCCATGAGGACGACTACAACACTTAGTATTGTCATGCCAAATTCCTTTTACTTGGGGACATATCAACAAAATGTTTAATTGGGTTTTCGACTGACTAAAACTTAAAATTTGTAGCCTTTTTTCGCTTGTAAGCAATTGTAATACTTTATTTAATGATTATATTTTCATTTACTCAAGAAAGCACATAGTAACCAATGCAGACATTATTTTCTACTTTTAGATTTAAAGAATCTAAAAGATTTCGTAAACTTTTGGAATTAGTAGTAACAAAGGTCTTCGACTAAATACTTATTGCTCGCCCCTTTCTAATTTCTACCCTAGTTTTGCTTTGCCCCTCTTCCCTTGTCTACGGCACTGCACGACAAGTGGAAATAACATGATACCATGCAAAGAGTAGCATTTCTCTAAAGTACATAAGTTAAAACTCGTACAAAAAAGAACATGACAAATTTACTAAACACAAAAATGCAATCACAATCCGTTACTAGAACATACGTAAAGAACATGAACTTAGACAGGAACACAAAATTTTCTAATTCTATTCAGTCTATTTATACAAGTATAAAGCACATTCTATTAGAAAAATATTCGACAGAAAAAACTTTTCAATGCTCTAGATGTTTGCTACTAACCCTTTATATGATAACGAATAAAGAAAGCAATTTACCTTGTAAATATTCTGCAACATCTTGACGGCCAATATTCATTAAAACCGTGAACAATATTTTTACTGTTGCATTTTTTCCATTATTTCTCTTCCAGAAAAGAAGTATTTCAAATGCATTTTCTACCATTGTATTTTGTTTTATATTTACACTTATCAATTTTTCTTCAGGTACATGTAACATTCTACCAAACTCTTTCCATAGAGAACTCATTTTGTTGGCAATTTCGTAAAGAAGACAATCCTGTGGAACATCACTCCTTTCTGGAGAATCTTTGCATTCTAAACATGTATTAAGCAAAGTTCGTGAGGACATTAATTATTATAGCATCACTTCCACTTAATTTCAGCAGTTTATCTTTTTCAATAATTAAAAAAAGCACTGCTCGAGCTTGATCTAGAACTATCCTCACCAAAGCCTGATCAAGTCACTGCGCTATACATGTCTAACCGTTGCAAAGCTGTTGCCAGCTAGTACAACACGTTATTGCGACGTTATATTTTGGTCAAATTGTGGTAAGGTCGAACCTAACCTAATTACAACGGTTATACAACGTCGTGTCTTGGTTGTAGTTTGGTTAGGTCAAAGACGACCAAAATAGGACGTTTACATAACGTTGCGTTTTGGTAGTACATTTGGTTTGGTCGAAGACGACCAAAATACGACGTTCAAAGGTCAACGTGTAAAAGTATAAACGTTGTTTCAACGTTATAAAAGTCTATTCAGAAAACGTTATGAGAAGAGATTTTCACAACGTTCAGATAACGTTTAAAAGAACCACAAACCAACGTTAAATCACATCGTGACTCCAAACGTTGAAAACATGTTATGAATAATATAAAACCCTTTAGCTGCCTTGAAAAATCGGGTCAATAGCATACATAATGCACTAAAATCTCTTCAAATGTAGTGATGTTTATCATAGAAATATTACGCGATAAATTTGCCTTAAATAAGCATATTAGCATAAAACGGAGTTTTTCACACGCGTTCCCTATAGATTTCAACATTCATGGACAAGGTTTTCGTCGATTGCTCTCGAATTTGACTTGATAAGGTTTTCATTTTCACAAAATATTAAATAACCATGTTCACATATTAAATAATTATGTTGCACAAAATATTGAATAACAACGACATTAAAAATAGGTATGCAATGCGTACACGTGGGTAGCCAATTAAGTAAATGGGCTAAATGAAGTAGGTAAATAAACATAATTGAAATAAAATTGTATATTTAAAATCATTTCCACCAAACTTGTTCAATATTTAAATATTGATTTTAGTTATATGACTAAGTAAGTGTTTAACCATTTCTGCATTTTTTGAACGTTTTAGCTTAGACTGCACCATGCAGATGAAGTATGACAAATATATGTATGACAATCATACAAGCTTGAATTGGAAAATCATTAAATAATTAATTGACACTAATCGGCGAACTTGGTATTCCCAAGCAGAAGAAAAAGAAATTGCATAGGCTACTACCAATTCCATACACGGTGTCTTGATCAACCTGATCAGATAGTTTAACACTTATATCTCTTCCTATTTCATGAACTAAACCTCCCTGTTTACACTCTAGTAATGCCAGGAGCAGTGCTTTTATATTGGCAAGTTGTCCATTTCTATCAAACCAGTTGTTCAGCACATATCGTGTGGGGTTGTCTGAGATTTTTTTATGTATGATGCATGAAAAACCTCTTAGGTGTGCGACAACTCAAAATGACTTTAACCTTGTTGCAATTTTTCTGCAAGATCTCGACGACCAATACTGAATAAAGCTTCAGCCAATTTATTTGAAGTGGCATCTCTTCCATTTTCCTTTTGCCATTTTTACAAAATATTTGACATGCTTTCTCATTCACAGAATGGTTATAATCAGCATTTATACCTTCCAATTCTAATTCACTTATTTCCAACTTTATACCCAGTGCTTTCCAATCTTCTAGTAGCTCTTTGGCCATGTCCATTACTAAAGAATTCATTTATAATTCCAACAAGTTTTATTCAAACAATCATCAAAATCTAGATATTTACTCCCTATGTCAATCTATTAAAGTAAATGTGCCAAGCTAAAAGAAAAGACTAAAAACCTCCAATTTATGAGTGAAATAAATGAAAAAAGGCTCTGCATTAACTACAATCCTGCAGTAGCAGCTAAAAATGATGAAAAAATCAGGGTCATGCCTTGCACGCCTATTTTAATATTATCTTCCGAGAACTTTCCTTTGAAGAGTGTAATTCATTGAACTAAAATACATGGAACGCAGTCGCTACCTGTAATAGAAACGTCTAATAATTTTTTGAAGCCAAATCTTACACCCAGAAACGCAAGATTACACACAGAAACGCAAGATTACACCCAGATACGCGGGTGTAATCAATCAATTGTCATCCCGCTAAAGAATCGCAAACATTACACACGCGTGTCTGGTTATAATCTCACGTGTCTGCGTCTAAAATTTGGCTTGAATTATTTGCTTCAGATAGCGTCCCATGTATTTTAGTTCAATTGGTCTCTGCATGGAGAGTACAATACATCTATTCAAAGCCCACTTTCTTTAACTTATTCTACAATGATTTTACGTCCTTAGGTTACGTGGTTCTGTCTCTTTCATTTACTTCACTGTATATTTGGTAAAATATTTGTTTCCACGTTACGTAATCTTGTTTATTTACCGGTCGTAGTTATATTGTGCAGTCTTGCAGTGGTAGAAATCTAAGATTAAGAACGCTACTTTTACTTAATTTAAACTTGTCTTATACGCTGTACACAAATATCTAGCCATTTTCGTGGTCAAATACAACGGCCAACCAAGCTTGCAAAGCATAACTCTGACACTCATTCTCTAAGTAATGATTTGTAATACATCTACGGGTTGTATAATAGTGACGATAGAATTAAATAATGATGCATTACCTTTATATGGCTGTTGGCACTTCTTTTCTGTCATATCACGATTATCTACAACAGCATAAAAATTAAGATGATTTTTCTACTCCCATGGAGAATAGTTCCATAAACGCTGAAAATTTTTATGATTTATCATTTCTATACAGCTACACACAATCTAAAATCCAAATTCACTCAATGACCTCCTTGGGAATCATTGAGCTCTCAATGTTTTCTTTCGCTTAATCTTTAATTTGAAGTTGTTTTTCAGAAGTTATATTGCCAAAGAACTTTTGTTCTATAGCTACTCAACAAATGCACTCAAGATCAATAAATACCAACAACTCTTCAGTGAAATAGTGAAATGTCAAATCAAAACTCCATAATAAACCAATTTTTACTCTCGTGTAAGATCGTAGGTGAAAGCAAATGTGCAACAACAGCAAAACAACAAAACAAAACCCGATTGCTTACCCAGAAGCAATAAAAATTAAAATAACAAAGCTACTATACAGACATGAGTCTTGATACTTTAATTTAAGTATTCGCATTGCACATAAATCAACGCAAAATTAAATAATATTTTCCAAACTCGAAGACAAAAGTAAGTGCAGTCAACCTGAAGATTTCCCATGTGACAGCATCAAAATTGGCGTAGCCATTCATTTTTTGACGTGGTGGGGGCATAACTCCGAACGCTAAAAGCGTGCCTTTCGAAGGAGGTCAGAGCATATGCCTTCCCTCCTAAGTTTTTAAAGATTGAGTCCCTCAATAGTGATTTTGCATAAAGTCTGAATCTTGAAGTAAGACTGGATCAAGCAACTCTTTATTTGTGGTAAACAAATTTTGAAGCCAACGCCGCCATTACTAAGGTACCAGCAAATCGAAAGACTTTTTGACAAAACTATGGAAAACATAGCAACACATGGCCAAATCATTCTTTCAAATAATGAAGAAGGTGAAAAACAACCTTTGTGGCGATAGTAAAGAGAGTCGGGAAGAATAACCAGCCTATAACAACAGTCTCCATACAAGTTTTACTCTGAATCACTCGTAAAAAAGGCTTGTTATTTTAAAGGAGTGATCAGTTTGTGGTCGTAAATGAAAATATTTAATCATTTAATACTTCTGAATAGTAAGTTCAATAATTCTAAGTACTTCCATGCAGTTTTGGGCTATTTTCCTCTATTTTTCGATCCCACAGTAAAGTTAGCGATGACAAAAATCGCTACATTTTCATCGTATTTCATCACATTTTATCATATTTTAAGCTTTTCTATAAAATGATTTATTTCTTAATTATGTTCATGTAGTTAAATGTTGAAAATTCTTGATTATTCTCGTAAAAATCCGCAATATATTTGCTCCTTAATTTCGAAAGTTTGTCTCTTAGTAATGGCGGCGCTCCTTATTTTTTGTCTTTAACTTTTGTACTAGATGCTTGATCCAGTTTTATTTCGAGATCCGTGATTCTGAAAGGTATTTGCTACAGGAAAAACAGGATTTTTAATGTTGCGACTTCGAAAGTAATTAGCGCATCACTGAAAGAAATTTAGTATCTCAAATAAAAATGCTTTTACTAGAGCCATGAGGACGACTACAACACTTGGTATTGTCATGCCAAATTCCTTTTACTTGGGGACATATCAATAAAATGTTTAATTGGGTTTTCGAATGACTAAAACATAAGACTTTGTAGCCTTTTTTTGCTCATAAGCAATTGTAATACTTTATTTAATGATTATATTTTCATTTACTCAAGAAAGCACATAGTAACCAATGCAGAAATTATTTTCTACTTTTAGATTTAAAGAATCTAAAAGATTTCGTAAACTTTTGGAATTAGTAGTAACAAAGGTGTTCGACTAAATACTTATTGCTGGCCCCTTTCTAATTTCTACCCTAGTTTTGCTTTTCCCCTCTTCCCTTGTCTACGGCACTGCACGACAAGTGGAAATAACATGATACCATGCAAAGTGTAGTAGTGCTCTAAAGTACATAAGTTAACCTTCGTACGAAAAAGAACAAAGCTAATTTACTAAACACAAAAATGCAATCACAATCCGTTACTAGAACTTACATAAAGAACATGAACTTAGACAGGAACACAAAATTTTCTAATTCTATTCAGTCTATTTATACAATTATAAAGCACATTCTATTAGAAAAATATTCGACAGAAAAAACTTTTCAATGTTCTTAATGTTTTCTACCAACCCTTTATATGATAACGAATAAAGAAATCAATTTACCTTGTAAATATTCTGCAACATCTTGACGGTTAATATTATTTAAAAGCTTCAACAACATTGTCGCTGTTGCATTTCTTCCATTGCTTCTCTTCCAGAGTTGAAGCATTTGAAATGCATTTTCTACCATTGTATTTTGTTCCATATTTACTCTGCTCAGTATTTCTTCATGTACATGTAACATTCTAGCAAACTCTTTCCATAGAGAACTCATTTTGTAGGCATATTCGTAGAGAGGACAATCTTTTGGAACATCACTCCTTTCTGGAGAATCTTTGCATTCTAATCACGTATTAAGCAGATTTCATGAGGACATTAATTATAATAGCATCCCTTCCAATTAATTTCAGCAGTTTATCTTTTTCAATAATTAAATAAAGCATTTAAACAAGCATTGTCAAAATTGATCATATGATGAGATAAACAATATAAGCAGTCAAAAAGCACTGCTCGAGCTTGTTCTATAACTATCGTCGCCAAAGCCTGATCAACTCACTGCACTATACATGCCTAACCGTTGCAAAGCTGTTGCCAGCCAGTACATCACGTTATTGCGACGTTATATTTTGGTCAAATTGTGGTAAGGTCGAACCTAACCTAAATACGACGGTTATACAACGTCGTGCCTTGGTTGTAGTTTGGTTAGGTCAAAGACGATCAAAATACGATGTTTACATAACGTTGCATTTTTGGTAGTACATTTGGTTTGGTCGAAGACGACCGAAATACGACGTTCAAAGGTCAACGCGTAAAAGTCTAAACGTTGTTTCAACGTTATAAAAGTCTATTCAGAAAACGTTATGAGAAGGGATTTTCACAACGTTAAGAAAACATTTTAGAAAAAACACAAATCAACGTTAAATCACATCGTCACTCCAAACGTTGAAAACATGTATGAATAATATAAAACCGTTTAAATGTCATAAAAAATCGGATCACTAGCATAATGCACTAAAAATCTCTTCAAATGTAGTGATGTTTATTAAAAAAATATCACGCGATAAACTTGCCTTTAATAAACATATTAGCACAAATACAGATGACAATAAAAATAGGTATGCATGCGTACACGTGGGTAGCCTATTAAGTAAATGGGCTAAATGAAGTAGGTAAATGAACATAATTGAAATAAAATTGTATATTTAATATCATTTACACCAAACCTGTTCAATATTTAAGTATTGATTTTAGTTATATGACTAAGTAAGTGTTTAACCATTTCTGCATTTTTTGAACGTTTTAGTTTAGATTGCACCTTAGCATCATAAATGCATGTGCTTACAAGAATCGCACGAAGGAAAGTCACGTCATTTAGATTTCTTGCGACTTTTAAAGTCTTTTTTTCACTGTAAACCATTTTTTCTATGATTTTGTTTGAAAAACGTTTTCTAACGTGGCTTAGATGTCGTTCAGAGAACGTTGTTCCACGTAAGGATGAATACTGTATTTGTTCGAACAAGTAGAGCAGTGCTAATTTTTTCTCATCACGCATGCAGCGTTTCTCAGAGAACATAAATGTGGGAATATAAAGTAAAAATTGCTAGGTCTTATTAAAATTGAAAAATGTTATCGAGTTATTCATGGTAATATTTCGATTGTTACCAGAAATCTCTACCTGAAAATTATGCACTACATCATATCAAATGTCTCAGAGAACACAAAATGTCAGTTAGCAAGTTCTCAAAGATTCATTTGTTTGCGCTGTTTTGTGATGACTTACCGGATAGCTTCGAATTGATAAAAGTAGTGGCCGATGTGCTGGTATTCGAAGACGAGGTTTCTAAATTCAAGAAAACAATAGGAAATTTTACCAATTGAAGACAAAGAAATAGAATACAGATATAATCAGTATGGAAACTGACTTAGTGTAGGGTAGAGCATCAGTTTTACTTCGTGCATATATAATTTAATACTTCATGCAACTGATCGTTGCAAAATTGAAAAATGTTATCAAGTTGGACGCAATTTAACAAATTTGTGGTATTCTCACAAAGTTTGTTTTATATGGATTTGTAAGTCAATGAGAACATTTGAATTTAGAAAATTGATATCATTACAGGAAGGAGATTGTCTACACTTGCTTAGCAAGCAAAAGACGTTTTTAAGCTTTCGAAAATCTGTTTTAATGAGTCACAATGACATAGTACGCTGAAAAAATTTTGTTTACTGTATTAATTTTTAAAACTATAGCTACACGAACAATATATGAAGGTGTTGAGCTATAGAGACCTAATAAAAACCTTGACGGACTTCAATGAATGCAACTTGTTATGTTTGTAAAACATACTTGTCTGCATAGTTATAGTGAAGAATATATATTGTAGCTATTCATTGCGACACATAATATACTAATTACAAATGAAGCATATTTCCTGGTTAAGATTCAGATACAAGAAATTTTCACGCTAGTATTGATCACTTTCATTTTATTACATTTAAAGTTCATTGCATTAAACAGAATTCACGTTATTCATCACTATTTTAACATTCAAAGGAACTTTTTAACTTGCACCTTTTTAAGTGAGTCAGACAGGCGCGTCAGAAGGAACATAAAAAGGGAGGGGGCACATTTTAAAAATGATGAGTGCCGATGTGTGCAACATGTTGTCTAATAGTCGCCATTTAGAATTTTAGCAACACTGGTCGTTTAATTGCGAACGTAATAAACTAATGGGGAAAAAATTGCAAAAGATTTCTACGTGATTCTTTAGAGTCCACTCACTGCACTGTTGATATGTGTGTTTTATAGTCAAATAAACTATTAGTAAATATTCTCCTTGGTGGTAATTTTTCTATCTCGAAGCAAAGTAGGGAGGAAGACATTCCTCTTCTGAGAAAAGGGAGGGTTAGCCCCGGCATCTCCACTTCCAATGCCCCTGGTCTCAGAAAACATAAAATGTCAGTTGGCAAGTTCTTAAAGATTTAATTGTTTGCGCTGTTTTATAATAACTTACCAGATGGCTCCGAAATTATAAAAGCAGTGGACGATGTGTTGGCATTTGAAGACGGGTTTTCTAAATTAAATATAAAATAACAGAAATTTTACCACTATAACGAAACAACCAGAATAGCATGGTACAACTATGCAGTTTAAAAAAAAAAGATTAGTATACGCAATAGCATAAAAATCAGTTTTACTTGATGTCAATATAATTTAATTCTTTGTATCAAACATCTACCGATATTAAAAATGCCATGAGTACAATATTGTAACGTCATTGGAAATGATCTTTAATTACACATAAAAAATTTTTTCCTTGATTAAACATAAATAATTTATTCTAGTGTCAAGAATTTCTTTCTGTATGCTTGCATGCTTTAAGATGGTGAGTAAGATCAAATAAGTGTTCTTTTGCAGGTAACAAAACTTACTTTAGCTTTTTCCTAAAGCCCAACAGGAAGTCATATAGTTACAACATAAAATGACTAGCAAGTTTTTCAATCAAAAAAGTTTTTACAGAGGTCATGGACATCGTGATTAAAATTTAATGTGAAAAATTGAGTTCATGCTCTAATACTTTTATAAACTGATTATGGTTGATGCAATGTTAAAATAGGTTAATAAACCGGATATTGAAATCTACCAATCATTCAAACCTTTTTTAACAGCTGGAACTGAGTCTAAATCTGTGTTCAATTCCATGTTCATCCACTTCAACGTTGCGTCAACGCCTCCGCACCTACGGTTTCCTTTAATAAAACGAGCTACACCTTTTTTTCTAGACACCAATGCCACGTTTTCGCCAGCATGCTGAACGATGCGTAATGAATCGTCAAAAATTTCCGAGTCATATCCTGTGTTTTTCAGGATTATTGGCAACATAAATTTTTCTGTTTCAACAGAGTAAGTCTCAATAACTAGCTCTGATTTGTCAAAGAAAAAAGCTGTGACACTGTTGGAAACGGGAGTATAAATGACTTGATTGTATGAACTGATTTCACCATAGTGTGGTTGAAATTTCCCTTTTTTAACAAATTTTCCGTCCATCGTACTAATGATAATTTGGTAAATCTTGGGTGATTTATACGTCAAAATGACTATGTTGTTGTCGGAGGAAATGGACAAATATTTCATTTCATCATCAATTGGTTTACGTTTACCCTTTGCTACAAATGACGTATTAAGGTTGCCTTTACTGTCACACACATACATCATGACGTAGCTTTGATCCTTCTTGACTGCAGCAGTAGCAATGACAATACTGCCATTTGGTGCTACAGCAAGAAAAATCTTACTAAATTGTATTACTTCAGGAAAGGACAAGGAACATTTTTGAACAATTTTGTCTTCCAAACAAAGCAACAATATATAATCGCAATTCGATTTGTCTTTGCAACCCAAAAGTAGATATACTACGCCATTTTCATCAACGTTCATGCATTTTACTTGCCTATTTTTAACATCCGACCATTTAAACCTACACCATGTTTCAAACACTTCGGGTTTGCTGTTAAGTTTTTGGAGTTCATTTCTATCAAAAATTAGTAATTCTCCTTCTTTGTTTACGATCATGTTTTCGAGGTAAGTATTCTTTGTAAAGTGAGTTGAGTACCAAGGTAATAAGGTAGAAGTGTTTTCTTCAATCTTCTTGCAATAAAAAGGATGAATCAACTGCTCATTATATTGAATCTGGGGCCATTCCAAAACAGGCATCCTTTTGTTTGTGTGCTTAAAGATGAAATTGGCCAACGACAAGTTGATATCAATTATTGTGTCAAGGGCTTCACTTCCCATGTAGTCGTGATATTTGGCTTTTTTTCCCGCGACAATCGAGGAGTTTAAATCTTTCAGACATAGCATGAAATCCCTTGTTGCTAAACCGCAGTTATCTGAATGTTCAAGAATAGCGCTTGCAATGCGTATCTTGCTTGCTTTTATTTTCTCTACAGTGCTTGACAAATCATTTTCAAACGCCTCTTTCGCTTTCTCTCCGGCCAATTTGAAACGCGTTCGACATGATTGAGATACATTTATTGTTGGTACCTGTGTCGATGACGATGTTTCACTTTCAGTCGACTCTGGCATGCGTTTCAGCTCTTCAACTCCTTCCTTAAAGTGAATGAAACTGCAACGAAGATCATTTGCCAATTCCTCGTATATTTTCTTTAATTCATCGTTAAATGCATCCAAAAAATGCGTTCCATTTTGGCCTTCCTCGACATCCACAACTATGCCCAAAGCTGATTTTATTATTGCTTTCATCACTAAAAGAATTACGCTCAAAGAGAAGCTAAATATACCCAAAGATTATAACGTCTTTTTAAAGCTACTAAAGCATAAGAACATGAACACCAAAGTTAAACCAAAAAGTGGCAGATACGTGGCAACAAACGAACTTTAGAAAGTTATGAACTGAGTCACCAGAAAAATGGCGTCACGCAAGTGTTCCTTTAACCCTTAACCACAGAATAGATACATACAGAAGGGCCACTCTCGTCGGAACCTTTGAAGATTTTGTTGTCAACCTTTCGCCCGCAATCAGGCATCGCCGCCATGTTAGCAGCAAGATAACTCCAGCAAGTTCGTAATAGAAAATATAGTAATGAGAAACAGTTCGGCGCGTCCTCGATAATTATATGGCTATTCCATTTTTTTGTTTTGTGTATGCCATCACGAGCAATGTCAAAGAAGGTAATTTTGACAACTTAGGTCGAATCGCATCGTTAGAATACACGTTTTAGAGTCAAAATTTGTTATTGTGGTCTGATGCTTTTGCCAACTTGCCAACATTCAATCATGGTTATGCTTGTATTGCGAGTTACAATGAAAAGGATCATCAACTTTGTCTATGGAATTTTCCTTGTAGTAAGTTTGTAGAATGTTACAAATGCTTGACTTTAATGTACTTTCGCGATCTTTTATTAGAAGAGGAAAACTCGCGATTTGCAAATTTGATGCCGTAATAAATTCGCATTCTTAAAAAAAGTTTGACCAAATATTGCAGTGGAAACTGTGAACATGTACGGAATGGCACTGGTATCATGTTAAGACTCTTCAAGATGCTCTTTCCAACATTCAGATTTTTGGTTGTGACTGAGAAACAATCCACGAAGGTGTCTTCAAGTTGCATAATGTAATTTAAATAGCACGATGAAGGAGCAGTCAGCCCACCAAAGTTGAGTTCTTTATATGCCTTGAAATAGCAGAGCAAATTACCATCATTGTTTATGTTATTTGAAGTCAAAACGTTCTTACATTGGAGACAGCTGTGGATTTTGAATGCTTTGCTTAGCAAATATCCTGAAACATAGGCAGCAGCATTTTTGAGCAATAAATTGTTGCTAATATTTTGTTCTCGGTAGTCATTTTCACCAATCAACAGTGAGTTACTTGGAGCTTTTGCATGGGTAAGTAGCATACTAAATGGTTTGGGCTTTTTTTTTTTAAAATTGTGTTAGCAGAGTGTCCATATCTTTAGACCAGTTTCCTTTGGAAGAGGTCAAAAGTGAACTGAAAAAAACCTTTCGAAAAGCTCTGATAAATTGTATTGGGATTGTCAGAATTACCTCCTTGCTGGCATATTGTTCCAAAAATTCTCTAGAGCATCTGTGTTTAATCTTCTGGTAAGCAAGAATGCAAAATTATGTGAGGCATGAAGATAGGTCCAGAGGCAGATAATGGCTTTTATAGATATAAGCCATCCCTTCAGTGATTTGATTCTGCCTGTGATGTTTTTACCATCTTTTACCACTTTGATTCCCTGGATAAAGGACATTGCTTCTTTGAGAAAAGCAATGTGATTATTGCTGTTGCTTATTGCACTTCTTTGTTCTTTTGCTGATTTCAGTGTGGAACTATTGACGCAATCGAAAAGCGAATCAAATTTTAAAAGCAACTCAGCTGTACCCAAGGCTGATGGTGGTAGTGCTCCAATTGATGAATATGTGCAAATTGATGCAGCAACGGTGTGGCTGAATATTTGTGCAGCATATTTAACTTGAAAAATTAATCTGAATTAATGCAGCGACAGCGATGTAACGAAAATAACAATATATATATATATTAATAGAAGCAAGAGGACAATTTTATTTCCTTACAACGGAATCAATACTTTATATTATCTAAAACATGACAAATATTAGGAACATATAGTTAAGAGCATCTGGAAGTTAGCTACAATCATACAATATAAGAATTTTCCCAACACAATATGGCATTGGCATTAAATACAATTGCACAAGTTTGCAATTTCTCAATGAACATTTATCGAGTGTTCGGGATATAACTAAATTTGTCTGAATTCTAAAGCACCAAATCCAATGTCATACGAAATATCTTTTTTATTGTTCCTTCTTGTTTCTGATTTAAAGACGTTCGTTAAGCGCTTCTCCGCTTCCGTTCTTTACAAATAAATAAATACGAATAACCTTGACCACACGGCCACGGCACAGCCTTTCTCATACAGGTCTCGATAGAATTGTACACATTGGTTGTACATGAAAAAGCATAAAAATATGTTGATTGTATGTTCCCATTTCAGCACGATGCTGAGGGTAGGTCTTGATTGCCTTTATTAACAACAGCTTTGATTTGGTCGTCTCAGGATAAATATTTCAACTTTTCAAGTAATAACGCCAAGATTTTTGAGTTGTACATTGCTACCCTTATTTAATGTAGCAAGTTTATCTTGCTGCCAACATGGCGGAGTAGCGCATGCGCATTAAAATTTAGGACCGCATTTTTCGCCAAGTGGCCCTTCTGTATGTTATCTATTCTGTGCCTTAACCCTTTAAGTCCCAGTGTCCGATATATCGAACACCACGTGCCAGCGCTTCTTTTGCCCAGCTAACTCATAAACAAAAGCCGGACATGCGCTTTAAAGTACACCATTCGGAGGTGTTTGCGAGCATTTTGATATATAGTTTGTCTACGAAACTAGTTTTGGGCGATTTTTTGTGAAGTTTTTTTCTTGCCCTTTAAATTTTGTTTTGGCAAGACATAAACAATGGCGGATAAACCCAACAGCGTGACATTGAACGAAGTTGTAGACTTCCTAGAGCAAGATTATGGTATTTCTTATGATGGAGTGTGCTCGGATATTGATTGCGAGCTTTCTGCCTTTTCGAAACCTGATGTTGAAGGTTTGTCTTCTGTGCAAGATGAACAAGTAGAAATCCTCAGCAACGTACATGATGTCGACCTAATTGAAACTGATGAGGAATAGGAAACGATCGCCCAGTCTGGCAAAATACTGGCATACAACTTTTCAAACAATTGATGGTCGAACGATGAATACGAGGGAGAAATACGACGTGGTGCTTTTACACAAGATGTTGGTCCTGCTACTATTCTTCCAGAAGGATTGTCTTCGGAAGGGCAATCTGTTTTTCGATTCAAAGGACCCATTACTGCGGTAACATGGATGGACAACCGTGTTGTGAATATGGTTTCATCTCAAGCAATACCATCTGATACTGCTACAATTCCAGTAAAGCGATGAAAGAAGGATGGCAATACAGATGATGTTCAAATATCATTGTATCATACAATGGGTGGAGTTGGCGGGAATGACCAGGTGAAATCATATTATGGTATCAACTGTAGGTGGAAGAAATGGTGGCTGAGAATATTTTTTGAACAACTGCACAGATGCATTGTAAACAGTCACATCCTGGAAAGGCTGTCACCAAACCATAACATGAGGAGTTCAAAGAATTTCCGCCTAGAAGTCTCCAAACTTCTTATTGGGGAGTTTTCTTCTCGGACACATGCTGTTCGACCAGCTATTGAATCGCCTGCTAGATTTCGGGATAGACATTTTCCCAGCATACTTCCATCCAACAGCAAAGGAAAGACTAAGGAAAGAAGGTGCAAAGTATGTTCCACAAAAGAAAAACCAAAAAGGACTTCCTATTTCTGTGAAGACTGCGACGTGGGACTATGTGTAGCACCTTGCTCTAAAATTTTCCACTCCAGGCAGTAGTTTTTTCCAACAGAATTGTTGGTAAATATAAGCATGGTATTAAAAATTACACATTTTATGCAATAAAACCCTAAGTTAGTGCAACTTATAAGTTTGTTCAAGCTCGTAGATAGTTTTGAAATTATTTCTCATTTTATTGCTATATTTGCTGGCACAGTACAATTGCAATTTTCCAATTATTTGAGCTTTCTAGTATCTAAATAAGAAAAGTTATACATCATTTGAAAGCTTATAATACAGGCTTTTTTGTGAGCAGTAGTAAGCAATTACATCTAAAGAATATTCCGAGAACTTTATCTTTACATTGAATGTTTTAGTTTGAAAATATTATCACTTCGGCAATTGACACTATGTGTCGCCATGGAAACGATTTTTATCCTATTTTGAACACTACAATTAAATTCTTCATTATATTAACTTTAAATTGATATATGATATGTATGTAGTTTATTAAATGTTGGCTATTATTTTAACTTTATTTTGTTATTGTTCGCTATTTCATTTTTTCTCTAAAATAAACTTGGGACTTAACTTACATTGCAAATACATAAAAATCATTCATGCTTGCTGTAGTCATTGTATTCTAAAACATTTTTCGTCCAAATATTTAGCAGTCATAATTTTTGCTCGCCATAAGAACATAATATCTGAACAATATGATAATGATCTGGAGTTAAAATTTTAAAAATAGACAATGATGTATAAGAAATACATTAAAATGTTAAAAGATTATATAAATAGTATGGTGCACGCAAGCATCAATTGTTTTACACCCACGACCTTGGCAAACTAACATTTTATCGGGAAATACATTATAAATACATTTATAAATCCAAGTAAGAATATACGCATGAAAGCTACGAAAGTTTTGAACAGTGACCGGTGAAGTTTAATCAAGAAAATCGAACAGTTGAAAGTGAACTAACTGAGTCACGATCAGAAAGTGGCGTAAAGCCTAGTTCTCATTCATCGTAAAACGTCGGCGATAGAGCTTTTGCGACGTCGGCGAGCGCTTACTATTAATGAGAACGCGTTAAAATTTATGTCGCCGATTTTTTGTGACGAACGCCGAGCGTCGGCGCTGCCATCGCAAGAAACAAAACGGTTTGTTTCTTGCGATCATAGCCGATCATTACCGACAACTTTCCATAATCTAGTCCAACATGGCTGCTCTTGAAAAAAGACGAAGAATCAGACTTTGTTGAGTCATGCTCATAAACCACAAAACATGTTAAGGAAATAGTATGTGCGTAGTTTAGTTTATCAATGTATCCGTTCCCACACGGCTAAGAGCCAAGGAACAGTTATTGACGTTAGTTAAATTTCCTTATGTACCATATATAGCTTAAACAGAGGAACTACTCCGACCAATAATAATATTTGTTGTTTGTAATAAAGACTATAAATACTGCTCTGTAAAACAATAAAAATCAGTTCGATCATTAAATTCACTCGTGGTTGTTACTGAAGGTATAGAGTATATTAAGAAATAGATATGGCGAGTAACTCGAACACAACAGACTTCGATAGAAGCTTGCAATTGAATATTGTAATTTCTGTGCAGCTTCAATTGTATTTATTGGCTTTGTTAATAAGGAAAAAGCAAATTTTACTCAGATTAAACAAACCACGAAAGAGAAGGTTTTGGATAAGAGAAATGTTGAAGAAACGCCAGCAGGAAAGTCAATTTCATATTTTGGTTGAAGAGTTAAAATTGCACGATCGAGAGTATTTTTTCAAGTTTTTAAGAATGAGTCCAGAGAGGCTAGAGCATCTATTAAATCTTGTTGCCCCCTACATTACAAAAAAGAAATGCAACAGCAGAATACCAGTTTCTGCAGGAGAAAGACTTGTCGTTACTTTGCGATATTTAGCTACGGGGATTCCCAACAATCCCAAGCCTTTAATTTCAGATTGGGAAAAAGCACAGTTTGTAATATCATAAAAGAAACATGTAGTGGAATATGGAATTCTTTATGTACCACATACCTGAAGGCTCCAAAGTCTGAGCATGAATGGAAAGAGATCGCAAATGAAATGTTTACTCAGTGGAATTTTCCAAACTGCATAGGTGCATTGGATGGAAAACACATTGCAATTGAATGCCCTGCCAATAGTGGATCTAATTTTTTTAATTACAAAAAGTTTTATAGTATCGTATTGATGGCCATGTGTGATGCTAGGTACTGTTTTACATTGGTGGATATTGGAAATAATGGAAGAGACAATGATGCACAAATTTTCAATAATTCAGCAATGGGCAAAGCTTTGTCAAATAATGAATTAAATGTTCCATCCTGCAGTTCCATTGTTGGCCATACACTGCCTTATGTTGTTGTAGCCGATGAAATCTTTGCACTCAAACCATGGTTAATGAAGCCATATGGTGGTAAAGGATTACCACAAGATAAAGAAATATTTAATTACAGACTTAGTCGTTGCAGACGAACAATAGAAAACAGTTTTGGCATCCTTTCAGCAAGGTGGAGGATTTTTCGCCAATCAAAGCCAAGCCTGAAACAGTTGACTTGATTATAAAAGCATGCTTATGCCTGCATAATTATTTACAGCTAACATACAATGCCCATTACATCCCAGCTGGTTTTGTAGATGCTGAAGATACTACAGGTAATATCGTACCTGGTAACTGGAGAAGCATTACATCAGGTGATAATGGTGCAATGGAAGCATTCTCAGTTGGAAGGGCAAATAATAGATCTTCCTTTGAAGCTATTGAAGTTAGAGAAAAATTCAAGAAATATTTCACAAGCAAAGAGGGATCCTTGTCTTGGCAAGTCACTTATGTTAATAGTTTTTAAAGTTAACTGACATATTGTTTGGAGTATAGTCTAACCATAATCTGCACCACTAATTTCAGGTTTCATATAAATAAAATTATTAAGTTGTTAATAGCCTTGTTATTACAATAGTTGACCACATGGTTTTTATTCACAGATCAGTGATAGTTATTTGTAAAAAGCCAACCTCATTGCAGCATAATTTAGCATAGTTGTGTGTATGCAAATAAGCATTTGAGTTAAAATTTATCCTATCAACATCTTTTTATGCTTGATGGCAAATGAAATTATTTGCTCCAGGACTATTGACTCCAATGTTATCTACAACATTTACACTGCATTGCAAGATTTTAGACATTGTAAAATATATATTTGAAACTAACATGTATTATGAACATTAATTTTAAACTATGTAAACAATAATGAGTTAATGAGTATCTTACTCTACTTGCTAAAAACTGAGTTATCAACAAACTAAACAGTGCAGTAACTTACTTTGTGTGGAAATGATTATTTTAGAGCAACTGGAAGTGCTTATATTTGATTTAATATCTTTGAAAGTTCTACAGTTGTATTTTTGGGAAAATTAGATAAAGTTAGTGCACTGAGTAGTTTCATGGTAATCACACAAAATAATGAAGTTTTATTACTGTAAGCAACAATTTCTTCTGAAACTAAATAAAGTAAATGTCTTATCCATCAAATAACAAACTAAATGATATAAACCTGTTTTGACAATAGCCGATATGAAACTTTTAATTATTCCCATAATTTGCTTGTCTATTTGGCACAGAACCAACAAAAGTTGGAAATGAATTCAAGTAATTTGGATTTGAAAACCTCCATACTCAACTTCCATGAAAGCCTTCTCAATTAAGTTCCTAATTAAAGCCTTTTTTTCCATCAAGCCTTCTCAGTCTGGGGGCTAAACTCAAACAGTAAAAGTAGTCTTCATCATTCTCCACATTAGGTTTATCTTTTTGGCTGTTTT
Organism: Xenia sp. Carnegie-2017; assembly: GCF_021976095.1. Lineage (NCBI taxonomy): Eukaryota > Metazoa > Cnidaria > Anthozoa > Malacalcyonacea > Xeniidae > Xenia > Xenia sp. Carnegie-2017. The sequence goes on from NW_025813481.1 coordinate 365,236, forward strand.
CCAAACATTTTAAGGACTTGTCCAACTTTGACATGGCTTCTTTAATTTGTTCATCAGTTTTTTTCAATTGCATTTTGTTATTGATTTTAGCTCCAACCCAGCTCGTACCACTACCATCTCTTTTTTGCCTTTTTATTGGCTGCTTTTGGTGGGTCCCATTTTCTGTGTCTCTTATTTCCTCTGCAACATCACAAATTTGTTCAGTTGCTTCGCCTTGAAAATTGTCATCTACAGATATATCTAATGTTATATTAGTTTCCTCATATTGATCATTTTCTCTATCTGATAACTCTTCAACCAAGTCGGGATCTTCTGCACCAAGTGTAACTATATTTGAGACACTGTCTTTGGTTATGTTTGGTTGACTAAGTGATACATTCAAGTTACTTGTCCCTTGTCTTGAAGTCATATGGATTGTAAGCCATCCAAGATTCTCGAACCTTTGATCAATATTCGGAATATCGCTTACTCCAGACCCAGACTTTAACTTTTGTTTTGAAAGATAACGAGAAAATGCAGTACGAATAGTCTTGTATCTCCTTTCCACTTCTTCTGTTGTAGTTTCAAGCAATTCAGCTATTCGTTGCCAGCAGTTAGCTTTCTTTCGTTTGTCACGAAAACCGTTTGTTCGCTTGTCGTATATCGTGGGAAATTCACGAATAATTTCCATAAAGCTTCTATCATTGTCCTTTGCTTTAACAGCAAGAACATTTAATGCTTGCACTGAATCGAAGTCTGTTGTGTTCGAGTTACTCGCCATATCTATTTCTTAATATACTCTATACCTTCAGTAACAACCACGAGTGAATTTAATGATCGAACTGATTTTTATTGTTTTACAGAGCAGTATTTATAGTCTTTATTACAAACAACAAATATTATTATTGGTCGGAGTAGTTCCTCTGTTTAAGCTATATATGGTACATAAGGAAATTTAACTAACGTCAATAACTGTTCCTTGGCTCTTAGCCGTGTGGGAACGGATACATTGATAAACTAAACTACGCACATACTATTTCCTTAACATGTTTTTGTGGTTTATGAGCATGACTCAACAAAGTCTGATTCTTCGTCTTTTTTCAAGAGCAGCCATGTTGGACCATTGAGTTCTATAATAACTGGAGCGGCTATCTCAAGCGCGGCCTTAGATATCGGATGTTGTAAAAAAAATGGCGGATTTCGTCCGTTGCCGCTGAGATTTACCGAAATTGACCGCTTTTCCGAAAATTTCACAATTTCACACTCCCTCCTGAGGAAAGAGTGAGGAAAATGTATATGTGTATTTGGGATTCGGCAAGCAATTTTTTGATGAAAATCAAGGTAAAAACCTTAAATTCATAACAGCGAGTCAACTGTGGTTGTCAGTTATCTGCTCCTACGAGGATGCATTTATAACTATCGACGAAAGACCTATATGTCGGCTACACATGTATGAATGCAGATGTGCGTCGTTTTCTTACCAGCGTCAAATTTGTTTGATCGATTAAACTCTTTAGTCTATACAAAAAAGTATATCATAGTTCATCTCCACGGCTCACGAGAGAAGTCAGCTTATTTGTTATCATTGCTATTTTGCTTCTTTTCATGCAATGGGCAATGGCTTTTTTCGCCACAATTGTAGGATTTTTACTTGTTTCTTTAAAAAAGTACATATTAAATCTCTGGATATTTACGGATTTTCTGTAATTGAGTTTCATATGAAATTTCAAAAAGACTCAAGTCTGCATAGGTTTGGTAAATAAAACAAACAATATTGTGTAGAAATTACTTTAAGTAACCTTTTTGTGATGTTCTGAAGTGCAACTGCATCAAATACTTGTGAAGTTGTAGCACATTTTGATTTTGTTGTATTGATATATGAATTGGGCAAAATGCAAATAATCATCAAAACACTTATGCTTCCAATGGTGTTTATAATTCATTTGTAGTTTTAATACTTCTATCTTACTTTTTCACTTTGTTTTGTTTTTCCTATATTTGCAATATAAGTGCACTATAATTTGAATGATTAACACAGTCTTCACCTCAATAATAAATTTCATAAGCAGTTGGTAGTGCATTTTGTTCTCTGAGTATCCACATCTGGTGTTTTGTTCATACAAGAATGATGAAGTGCAAGTAGATATGTCATAGCAAGGCAATAAAACCAAATGAATTACATACCTATAGTGTACTTTTATGCTAGAAGCTTAAAAGCTTTTTAGAAATTAGAAAGTTATTGGATTATATTACCTCTATATCATCAATTTCATGATAAGAAATAAGAAGCAAAAAATTTGTAGAAAAGCTTTGAAAAGTGAAAAACTTTTCTTTAAAAAAGCAGCAATAATGCATATGATAAATCTCCATTCTGTACTCTAATAGGTAAATAAGCTCAAATTTTTCTTGAAGAAATATAAGAAATATATAAGAAATATACAGTACAATAACTTTAAAGGTTTCATCACTGAATCTTTAATGCTTCAGTATAGTGCATTAGATATTAGTAACATTCAAACAACACTCAACTAAAATATTTTGATAAAGATATCACATGATTTAAACATTAAGTTACATAAAACCCAATGGCTTATACAGTTTGAAGCTTCACATCTGCATCGAATCATCATCAATCTCAGTACAAATGTTTACATAGACACAAACTTTATGGCCTTCCATTTTACATGTTTGTGAATTGACATTTCATTAAGCATCAAAACACACACAACCTTCTTGCCATCTTTCTTTGGATCATGAACTTTAACTTCAAAGCATTCAAGGCATCCTTAGTGAATCCATTGTCTCCATCCATAGAATTTGACCACAATCAAATTAAATAACTCTGGAGAGGGAAGACAATAAATCAATTATCTTTACAGCATTATCATTTTTTAAGACTCTGCCTGGTCAATAACATCTTCCAGTCATCTTTACTCCTTGATCTTCCCTGCATGTTGTCAGCAAATAGAACATAACAAGCTCTGCTCCAAATCATGGGTACCGTTGGGGCTGATCATTTCTTTTTGATACCAGATCACATTTTTGATACAGAGCAAAATGTGTGCAGTGTCTTTTTTGCTTTAGGGAAACTATTTTGCAAATAGATGGGTAAATTTACGATTTCATGCATTAACAAATGACAGAAAAGTATACAGAATTTTATAAGAATTTACAAGTATACAGAGTTTTATAAACAGGAAAACATCAGTATATTTGGCGTTCAAGTCTGTCTTAAAAAATACGATCTTTAATATGTATTTTATGGCTTTTCAAGTGCATGTATAATTGCTTTTCAATCGTTGACGGACTAACAAAACAAACAACTACCTCACCTGTGAGAAGCGATATGTTCCTTTTTGTGGAAACTACGACATCCAACAATTGAACGATTGAAGTGTTGGCATTATAAAGAAATGACAAAAGAATCGTCACAGATTAGGAACTAACGATATCCATATTCTGTGATATCGTGTTTGTTTTTGAAAAATTCTTTATAATTTACTATAGACACCAGGGGGAGGTCGAGAATATTATTTTTCTGCAAAGCAATCATTTCAGCGGAAATACGTCTGTTGGCCGCCATGTTTTTTACAACAGTTCCCAGTCCACTTAGCCGCTCCAGTTATTATAGAACTCAATGTGTTGGACTAGGAGCCATTTTTTTTCTCAAAGCAATCACCGACCATCGCCGATGGTGAGCGATGCTTTCCGATTAATGAGAACACAAGGCCATCGACACCGACCATCGGCGATACTAGCGACGTTTTGCCATGAATGAGAACTAGGCTTAAAGCAGGTGTAGCTTTGCACTGAATTTGCATTGCAAATACGTACAAATATTTATGGCTCTCTATAGTCTGACAGGCACGTCAATGCGTTAATCTAATTGTTCAAATGTTTAGCAGTCATGTAATTTTGGTTCACTAAGAACATCAATATAGCTAAATGAAAATGATTTGAAACTAAACTTTTGAAAAATGACAGCTATGCAAGAAATACTATATAACAGGCTAGAAATTTATGAGGCGATTTATACAAATTATTTTGTGTCACGCAGCTACCGTTGTTTAGGGTAACACCCGCATAGCCATAGAAAACTAGCATTTTATCAGTAAAACGCGAAATTATAAGCGTAAAATTAAAAGTTTATTCTTTAAATAAAACTATATGCCCATAATCTTTACAACCATAAATTGAACACACTATTTTCACAACATCCCGAAAGTTAGAACTTTATGTCAACAAGCTATGAACTCGAATTTTTAAAGGTCAGCGTTTAGAACTTTGATTGGTATGATATAAGGTCTTACTGGCCTACAAAAGCCTACTAAAATGTCATATCTGATACCAAAATTGTAATTCCAACAGGCAACAGAGTTTATGAAGATTTTGTTCTGTTCTCTATAAACCTATAATTATGTTCTTTACAACCTTTTGTGACGTTGTCTGCTGTTAAGTATGATTGCTGACTGAGTAGGCAGATTAAAAACTCAAATCATCAAATTTCATTATTCTTCACCCTTTAAATGTGAAATTATAATAAGAAACATTTCTATAAGTATTCTTTTTACTCCGCATTACAATGCAGCAATTTAAGTCGCTCCTCTTAATGATTGAAATCTATTGTTAGACTTTGTCTTACATAGTAAACAGTTAATTTTTTGTGGCTACTATCCTTTTACCCTGTTATTGTAAAAGCATTTAAGATGCATTCTCATTCACACATATCTAATCAACGTGCATCTTGTCCAATTCGAAAATTCGTATCGCCAACTTTTGACCCAGGGCTCTCTAATCTCCCACTAGCTCCTCAGTAATGTATATAACAAAATGTTGTGTAAATCTTATTTTGTTAAAGTCTTGTATCATTTATAAAGATCTTTGAGCAACCTTTCCTTTAATGTCTGGATAAACTTCAAATAACACCAAAAATTCAATTATTTCGTTTCATTCGATGTTGTTGAGAAGTTGTAAGTTAATACAAGTTAGCTCATTCGCCGATAACAAAATTTATCAGTGAAATTTATGACACTTTGAAAAAATCCTGATATTTAGAAAGGTGCAGCTGTTTGAGATAAAAATTGTTAAGTTACATTCTCTCTTGGTTCACTTGTGTTAAATTTCGATTTACTCCTCTAGTTAGTGACAATACTAGTCCAGTCCAGGTTGTCGCACAAACCAACCCAAACACCGTTTGAAAACCATTAACTCTTCTAGAAATACGTATATCGAGCGTTTTGTTCATAACACCATATGTGGTATATGGTCGGCGCTTAATATATTTAATAAGAATGCTACTTTAAATAACACCAACACTCCTTCTCATTCACAGTTATATATCTAATTGTTCTTCTGATACGACTCCAATCTTTTGTCGTAGTTTTTTAACCTGTTCTTTACTTATTCCTTTTGTCAACAAATCTGCCAACATCTCGTTTGTAGCACAATATTGAATGTTCACGGATTTCTTTTCTATATGATCTTGAAGAAAATGATACTTTATTTCTATATGTTTTGATCTTTCATGAAATTGAGGATTCTTTCTCATGGAGATGGCTGATTGATTATCTTCGTAAATTTTCAAAGGATCTTTCTTATCAGCATCGAGATCTTTATATAATTGATGAATCCAAATTGCTTCTTGAACAACTGATCCCAACGCTATATATTTGGCTTCTGCAGTCGACAATGCTACACAGCTTTGTTCCTTGCTTTTCCAACTGACTGCAGCACCGTTCATTAGAAAAATACAACCAGACGTTGATTTTCCATCGTTAATATCTCCACCCCAATCTGCATCAGAAAATCCAACGCAGTCCAAACTTGTTTCGGGTGTGTAATGTAAGCCATAATGGAATGTTCCTTTCAGATATCGGAAAATTCTCTTTACTGCTGTCCAATGCTCTTGTGTAGGATTGGAACTGAATTTTGTGACGTTGTTTACTGCAAACGTTATATCAGCACATGTAACCGAAGATAAATAGAGTAAACTACCAATTGGTGACTAATATTTGTGTTTATCAAACATTTCACTCTCCTCTGTGCATTTCATAAGCTTCGAACATGATTCAACAGGTGTTTTCACTTGTTTGCAATCCTCCATTCCAAATTTGTTTAAAATGGTTTTAGTGTAGGTTTTAGTGCCATCCATAATTAAATCGTCAACATGAACTACAATAATAAATATGTCCCCATTGTCATCTCTGATGTAAATACAAAGATCGCCAGCCGTTTGACAAAATCCCATAGACTTCAAGTGTTCATGCAGAACAGAATTCTATCATCTAGACCATTGTTTGAGCCCATACAAGCTCTTCTTTAGCTTCTACACGTAGTCCTTTCTATTGTTGTCTTCAAAACCTTGCGGTTGCTTTATATACGCGTTTTCATTTAACTCACCGTTCAGGAATGCTGCTGTGGTATCTATTTGATGCAACTGCAATTTTCTCTGAGCTGACAAGGTAATTACACTTCTAATTGATTTGAATCGCACTACTGGAAAAAACGTTTCGTCGTAGTCTTCTCCATATTTTTGTGCATAGACTTGCGCCACTAATCGAGCTTTGAATCTTTTACCATCGCCATTTGAATTGCGTTTGATCTTGTAGATCCATTTGCATCCAACAGCCTTACGTCCTTCAGGTAGTTTTGTCAGTTCCATAACATCATATAAATTGAGCGAGTCAATCTCTTCCTGCATAGCCCTTTTCCATTTATCGACATTTCGGTCAGCAAGTGCATCACCAAAATTTTTCGGTTCTGTGTTATTTTTGTCGACAATGGTAACCCATTCTCCGTAACGATCCGGTAGGCGTCGTTGTCTTACAGGAAGAACCAGTGGTGCGTCATTAACTACGCTGTTTTCACCATCGTCATTGTTCTCGTCATCATCAGAAAGCTGTAAGATCACGCGTCCAGGTGGACTCTCATTTGTTTCAGGCTCCTTCTCAAATCCATACTGCATTTCATTAAATTTGACGTCACGTGTAAAAATGACTCTAGAACAATCTGGATCGAACAAACGATAACCTTTAGTTTTTGCACTATATCGCAGCAGAATACACTTCTTAGCTTTTGAATCCAGATTTCTTCTCTCGTTCTTCAGTACATGAACATTGGCAATACAACCAAATGTTCTTAAATGACTGCCGTCTGGTTTCACACCTGACCCAGCTTCAAATGGTGTCATGTTCAATAGACTTTTCGTGTGGCTTTTATTATGTAGATACACGGCTGTCGTAAGTGCTTCAACCAAAAATCTTTGCGGCAGCTTCGCTTGAATCAACATGGTACGAACAGACTCCATTAGCGTTCGGTTAAGACGCTCAGCTACACCATTTTGCCCGGGAGTTTTTTGGTATGGTGAGCTCTTGCTTGATTCCTTCTGATTTTAGGTAGCTCTTGAATTCATTCGACGTGAATTCGCCGCCGTTGTCGCTTCTTAAGATTTTAAGTTTATACCCACTTGCTTTTTCGAATGAAGCTTTCCATTCTTGAAACTTGCTGAATACTTAATTTTTCTGTTTCAAAGGATAAATCCAAACAGATCGAGTTTTATCATCAGTAAACGCTAAGAAATATTTTGCACCACCACAGGAGTTTACATTTAATTTCCCACAGACGTCACTGTGCACTAGACCAAGAGGATCAGATGCTCTGTTCGCTTCACCATGAGGAAACGAACTACGATGAAGCTTTCCTTTTGCACATTCATCACAGAATTTTAAATTCTTCTTGATGTCAAAATTTAATCCCTTCACTAAACTTTTATTCACCATTTGTTTCAATCTGTACCCTCCAAGATGACCCAGACGTCGATGCCACAGTATCTCATTAGATATTCCAATTTCTTCATTCATTACATTTACGTGTTCGAACGTGCACTTGCAATTCAATACAAATAAACTTCTAGTTTTCTTTGCAGTACCAATCACTGTTCTATCTTTGCGAAAAATCTTACATGTTGCATGATTAAAATTGATAGAATTTCCCGCATCAGCGACTTTTGCAACACTTATCAAGTTGTAGCTGAGTTGTGGTACATACAGTACATTATACAATTTACATTCTTTTACCATTCCATTTTGAACATTTGTGTTTAAAGTTACAATACCAATTCCGATTTCACTTAGGATTTTTTCATCTCCGATCATTACATGCATATGATCTTCATACTTTAAAAGTCTTCTAATTGATGTTTGTTTTTGCCCATGTGACGGGTAGCACCTGAGTCGACTATCCATGTCCCACCAGGAATATTTTATTCATCGTTGCTGCGTTTTTGTTGTTCAGCCGCAGCGTATGCGATAGCTAAGTGAGAGTCGAAAAGTGTCCGCACCTAGGCATCATTGCGAGCGGCATAAATTATCATCTTCGGCAATCTTCCGAATGAACGAACACTTAACGATTGCACAGCACATCGCGACACTTCCTTGAGACAAATCGTTATTAAGATTTATAGCCATACTGCTTGTTTCATATGAGCTCGCCGAATTTTCCGATGAGTTTGTGTAGTATCAAAGGGAATTTTGTCATTAAGTTTTCTCATTTCGTTACTTTCTAATCGAAAGTTTACGGTGAAATTGTAATGTGCGTAAGGTCAATATGACAGTGATTAAGAGCGCACATATAGTACGTATGTAATATATAAGATATATGTGAACTGTGAAGCTATATATAACAAGCAAAGAATTGGTGACATAATCATGTGAAAATGTTGTTATTTTGAATATCTAGAAATATTACGACTCAAAAATTGACTTGTATTTTATTGCCTGTTGCTATTTACTCAGTCAAGCGGAACTAAACATGAGCCCGATTCATCGATTATACCAACGAAATTTCAATAATATGAAACTTTTTTAAAAAAATAACATCTAAAACATACAAATGCTGGCTGACTGGCGAAGAGGCAATTCATGTATATAATACAATCTACTGTCTGGTAAAAGGTCCAATTGGCATTATTCGCATCAGGGGCGGATTTAGAGCATGTCAAATCCGTCGCGCGACTGATGTTTGAAATTCAAAAATTACTTATACATATTAATTAAAAATCATTAATTATTCTTACTTTATTATCGCACTTACTTCGTGATAAAAATCCAGCTTTATTTATTATTGAAAACTAATGACTAATGCAATGAATATCTCGTTGGTAACCAGATCAGTTGAATTTTAATTGACCTGGAATAACCGAATGATAAGCGGGGTGGCTTGACTGGTTCGACTGATAAAGGAGTCTATGAACGCCAAAACACTTATTTCATTGGTCAATAGGCAGATCAGTGGACTATCTGGAATAATCTCGACCGATAAGCGGGGTGGCTGGACCCATAAGGGAGTCCAATTGCTATCGTGTAATTGGTTCGTTTAAATTTTTGTCTTACTGTGATTGGTATGACCGATTTCGACTGATAGCCAACTGAACTAACATAGTCAAGCTCACTGTCTGAATTGAATGTTTGATCGTTTTATAGTAATTTTCTAAAGCATGATAGAAACTAAACTACAATCAGATGGAATTTATGGATTTCTTTTACAAATTCATATATTGACATGAATGCTGCTTTCCAAACTGGGAATTTTTTCAAGAGGGCATAAAATTTATGGATGAATTGAAAATGCTTGGCAAAGACGATCTCGCGAGCGACATTACAGTCATTGATGTTCAAAAGCAAGCCAACATTGTTTTGAGTTTTATCAGCAGAAATTTACATCCAAAATCGTAAGTAAAGGACTATTGAAGTGTATGCATGAATGTAATATATCAAAGTCAATTTATGCGAGTGTGTGATGCGATTTATGTTAATATGGCGTATGGTAAGCAGATTGATGCTTTTAAAATTGTTGTTGCCGACAGGACTTTTAGCTATGATTTCTTTAGTGCTTGGGGAATCGTAGCCTTTATATAGCAGCGAAATCCTACATTCCTGCAAATATATTTCAATGGACAAAAAATCTGTAGCCATAAGGCGCCATACTATTATTTACTTTATCATAAACAAATGTTCGGGGCTTTTCAGTTTATGATCATTGATCATTCAATCATTAGACAGTTATACTACATATTGTTTAGGATTTGAGAAAACTAACATTGATTACATGAGAAGCTGTTTACTATAACCTGTAATTTTGAGTCTTCTGATCCATGAAGCCTTTTATTCTGACAATTTGACTAGAATGGTATAAAACCAAAGGGCTATTGATGTATGAAAAGCATTTTCTATAAAGTAAAAATGTCTTCCTATGTATGCAGATAAACTTTGAAATTTGGCAAAACAGCAAAGTATTTTTCATGATCACTAGGTAATTTTTCTGATGATCATTATAATTTCTAAACTAAATTATTTCAGATCTACATTTAAACCAACTTTGATCATATGAAAAGATATTTATCATAACCAGTAAGCATGACACATGAACCAATTTTAACATTCATGTAATTATATATTTAAAGACATGTTAGTTACATTCTATTTGTATTTGATAATACAATGCTACTAGTGATTGCTATATAGCACACCTTGCAGAAGATAATAGTCTAGTGAAATACCTAATAAACATTTATGGCATTAACTGCAAATTTTCACTCTGACAAATTTTGCTTAATCTTTGGCAGAAAAAAATTATGATTTTTTTTTCAAAAGGTGAATTTGCTGGCACTGATGTGGAGATGGGTAAAGGGTTACAATAAACTTGCATGGTTTGAAGTCTGAGCTTTTCTATATCTATGAACTGTCATTTGTAGTACCAAATTTCTAACTTAACTCATTACATAGAGGTTTGAATGGGGGTCTCTAGGGGGGTCTATGCCTTACAACTTGGTAGAAATTTTTAAAGACTATATCTGTTTTTTAATAGCTTTATTGTAAAATAAATTTTACGTTCCTAGACATGCTATTGTGCCATATATTTAGCATGATAATGAGCCTAAATATTTGGCAAAACATTCAAGTATTGTTCACTTTATTTTTTTTTGAAAAAAACGTAAACAAAATGTGTTGTTTTTACGCAGAAACGATGCCCAAAAATACATTTTGTAATGCTCTAAAATGCTGAAAATGGCATTTTTAAGGCTCTGAAATTCAAAATTTCTCATGGGAGAATCCCTCAGACCCCCTCAGGTGCGGAGCACATCCGACGTTTTTCTAGATCCGCCCCTGATTCGCATTGCTTATACATCGCTTGATTTACTCACCAGAGTTAGAGTAGCTTAAACAAATGTCGAAAGCAAATAAATTAATTATGCTTTCGAATATTGTGCGAAATATAAGTATTATTTGTGTGGTTTACAATTTTACATCTAGTGAAATATGATATGTGTCAAACTATAAAGTCCAAGAACAGGAAACACAAAATAATTTCGATCACTTGCAATCATTGAGCAAAGCGTTTACTATCAACCATGGTTCGCAATAAGCCCAAAATCTTTGGAGAAATATTGACTTTTCAAAACATGATGAAAGAAAAGTAGCAAAAAAAAACACAACCCACTTTGTGTTTACGGTATTAGGGAGTTTCCGAAAGCATAACGTTGCCGTTGCCGTCGCCGTCGCAGAAGTTATTCGTTCCATCAAATGTTTAATTTGTTGTAAAACGTAAAAACGATGTGGTACGACACTCATTGGTTTTATTTATACTTTAGAATAAATGGCAAGTTTTAAAAAAAATAGAATAGCTTTGCTGCATTCTCATGATCAGAATTTCATTGACGATGAAGAGTTCTTGATGTTCTATGACGTTAACAGATCAAAAAAATTTATGATTTGCAATATTGGGACAACGATCAATTTGACCTGGATAACCTATGTAACGACGAGTGCAAAGCTGAGTTTCGCTTTTGGAAAAATGACATATACACACTTTACGAAGTTCTACAAATGCCCGACGAAATGTAATTTGTTAATGGTTTTAAAGTTTAGGGCCTGAATGCACTCTGTGTTCTTAGAAGATTTGCATATCCTTGCAGGTATTTGGATATTATTCCTAGGTTTGCTCTATCTGTCCAACAACTTTCAATGATGACAAACTTCGCCATAAACTTTGTCTATGAACGTTGGGGTTATTTGCTTCAAACAAGAATGGCTTTCACCTGCAAACTTACAACAATATGCTGTGAAAATTCATGATCATGGTGCACCTTTGCAAAATTGTTGGGGATTTATAGATGGAACGGTAAGGACAGTGTGTCGACCAGGTCAACACCAAAGGGTGTTATACAATGGACATAAAAAAGTACATGCAATTAAATTCAAATCTGTCGTTGCACCTAATGTATTGTGTGCTAATCTTTATGGACCTGTAGAAGGGAAATAACACGAGAGCACCATGCTTACAAGATCAGCATTATTAGAATCCCTTCAACAACATTCAAGAGCACTTGATGGTTCTGTTCTTTGCATTTACGATGATCCAGCTTACCCATACGTTTGCAACTCCAAGCACCATTTAGGAGGGCACAAGAAACAAAACAGCAGAAGAACTGGAACAAAGCTATGAGTGCTGTTCGTTACTTTGTTGAATAGGTGTTTGGTGATATTATAAACTATTTCAAGTTTTAGATTTTCATAAAAATCTGAAGATTCAATTAAGTGCTGCGAGTAAGATGTACTTTTGCAAAATGCAAGGTTTTGCTTTTATGGTTCAACCACTTCCATGTAATTTGAGTGTAAGGCACCATTAGTCAAGAATATTTCAATTCTTTTCTTTGGGATGACTATGTCATGTTTGTCTGAATTTACATAATATGAAAAAATTACATGTTTGTTAAATTCCGTAAACATGCGTTTACTCCCGGGTTCAAACCATTTACTTTATGAAAAAATTACATGAGAAACATTTGAATAATTTTTTTATCAAGACATATTTTAAGACACATTTTATACATACAAGTTGGTAGTACGCTCCCAAAGGCCTTCAAGTTAGCCCCCTCTGCCTTAAAAATACAATAGTTTGGTTACATTATAAATTTATTAACACCTTAAATGTACTTCATGAAATATAAATGTTTACAGTCTTATTTCTTAAAAATATGCATTAATATCAACAGTTCACGAAGTTTCTCAAAATTTATCCAACAAAAACATAAATAAGAAATCATAAGATAGAAAATTTACTTGAGTTCATTATGCTTTGCTAAAAGTTGTATCAAAGTTTACTTCCTTTGCCTCCAGTCGTCGCTGAAACATGATGTATACTCATTTCACGTCAGTCACGTGAGGCAAGAACGTCTTTTGGGGGGTTTCGTCTGACTCGCGCATGTGTAATTTCAAAAAATTACAGACCACACGTCGCCGCCGACGTCACGGTTGTGATTTCGGAAACTCGCTACTTGTTCGAACAAGCACCGCCTCCTAGCTAGCGTTGCCCTCCATTAAACGCCGCACGCGTGGTGAAAAAAATTAGCACACTGCTGTACTTGTTCCAACAAATACAGTATTCATCGTTACGGGGAAAAACGTTCTCTGAACGACATCTACGACAAGTCAGAAAACGTTTTTGAAACACAATTTTTGAAAAAATGGTTTTCAGTGAAGAAAAAAACTTTAAAAGTCGCAAGAAATCTAAATGACGTTACTTTCTAAGGAAATGTGCGATTCATGTGAGCACATGCACTTATGTGCAATTTGAGCTAAAGCGTTCGAAAAATGTAGAAATGGTTAAACACTTACTTAGTCATATAACTAAAATCAATATTTAAATATTGAACGAGTTTCGTGTAAATGATATTAAATATACAATTTTATTTCAATTATGTTCATTTACCAACTTCATTTAGCCCTATTTACTTGATAGGCTATCCACGTGTACGCATCGCGTACTTATTTTTGTTCATTGTTTCTCTATTTTTATTTATCGTTGATGCATTTTTATTAAACAGATATGAGCCCACCCGCACAGGCTTACTTAGACCTAAACCATCTAATCTATGGTATATTGGAGACATTATCAATGTTGTGAATAAATCGTAATTTTCGGTCACCAAGTTTTGCAAAATTTTGTTTCCCATTTTATCTAAAAAATGTTTTGTTCTGGATGTGGTAAGCAGTTGATTGAAAGAGCAAAATTTTGTCATAGTTGTGGAAGGGGTGTACATGTTGATGTACTCTTAAATTTCAGCACAAGCACTGCAAGTGATGAGTCGACAGACTCAAAGAATCATTCCAATGTGCTTTCGTTCAGTTCATTTGGCGCTCGAAAAGAGGAAGAAAGATCCAAACTCTTTAAGCTGAAAGAAAAAAGTCGAAGAAGGAAGTGAAGTCAATGTTGAAGTTAAAATCATTGTCGATAAAATGGTTTTAAAAGATGGGGCGAAGCTATCTATAAAAAGAGGGGCCACACTACCTCAGTTTGACAATGTTGTCACACTTACTGATTATGAAAATGAGCACCAAGGATCAAAATCTGCCCTATCAATAGACAATGCAACAGCTAACACAACAGTTTATCAATCAATAGTGGAAAACGAGGAAGTTTAAGAATTTTGTATTTCTAAATCTGCTGCAACTGAAAACAAAATTGAAGATGAACAATCCAAATCTCCACTATTGACAGGCAAAGAATATAGCGGGATTTTGCTGAACACAGCAAAACTGGAAGTCACCCAATCTTATTGTGACGAATCTATTGCAAAAGAAATGAATTTTTAAGATTAAATTCACCTCCATTAACCACAAGATTAAAAGATAATATCCAAAGCCCCATTTGTTGCAAATACTATACTTTTCATGAAATTGAAAGACATGCTGACAGCTGCTCAACGTGGCTGGTTGAAGATAAGGAACACAGTCAAAAGAAGCCTTCTGGCACTTATGATTCAACAACAGAAAAAACTTGTTCTGCTCTCACAATTTGTCTAATTTGCCTCTTGATGACTTGGGAGAATGTAAAAAAGAAGCTGTTTGTAGTGTTGTTGCAGCTGAAATGAGTGATGAAAAACCAAAGTGGATTACGGTGAGGTGGAAGTTTAATTGGCAGGATTTTAAAAGAGCACAGTGGAAAAACCCATCTCCAAAAAGGATGGTGAAGGTCATTTTTTCAGGAGAGCCATCATTAGATGAAGGTGGTCCATAAAGAGAACGTTTTTCAGGTACTTAATCAAACCTCAACCATATCTTTTGTCTTTTTATGTTTATGTACCTAATTTGATTCTATATATTGTTATTAACAGTCATTTCTACACAATTACTCCATCTGCTTTAGAACTTCTGGAGACAATGGAAAGAAAGTTTTTCAGCAATGGAAGTCCCATTGAATCCACCATAGCTCTTACCAGTGGTGACTTTTTTCTTAGTGGTAAGGTAATTGGGATATTACTATGACAAGGAGGCCCATCTCCTCACTTTCTGTCTAAGATGGTTGCTTCATATCTAGTTGGTGCAGCACTCGACCCAAATGAAAATCAAAATCCAGCTTATTCAAAACTTTTCAAGTGTGTAAGTTAAACAGACATCAATGTTTTTGTTGTTTCAACAGACAAAATAGATGTATTTTTCGTTATCACTTACCATAGCATTGAGATCACAACAATATTTTCATTGATTCAAATATAACCCTTGAATTAAACTCTAAAATGGTTGACTTAATTAGTTAACAGGTGCAAAGAGTGATAAGGAAGTTGCTTGCTGCCATTTTGAATGAGGATTCTAACGTTGACATCCTTCAAACTGTTGGCTACATAAGTATTCCTCAAAGAGAAACATGCAAAAATGTCAATACCATTATATAAAGAGTCTTGCTTGGACTCATTACCATTGTTAAGAAGAGTTCCATCACTGTTTCAACATGTTTATTTTCTTCTGTTATGCATTTTTATTAAGACCATTATGTGTCAAAGACCAGCTAGGGAAAATCCTACCACAGTTGCTTCAAATAGAGCAAGGATTGGTAAATTGTGGAACATTGACGTATATCAAGTTAGATCCTGACTTATGGAGAGTGCTGTATGAGTGTGGAAATATATTTCAAGTGTCAGCTGATTACATATTGGATCAAATACAAGTGGATTTCAGTTCATCACAACTTGAAAAGGAGAAGGAAATCGACACTTTCAAGTATTTTGCTGATGTATTGGAAGCACTTGACAGTAGAAGTAATTATGCTGAACTTGTTTTCAATTAAAAAAGGGGGCATGTCAGTTATTACATGTTGTGGGGCAAAAATTAATATTGTGCGCTTTTAGGTGTGGAGAATTTGTGCATGTCAGACTTTTTCAAATGACTCACCAGATCCCCTAGAGTTTCCACCCCTTGGTTTGCCTAAAAAATTCAAGGCTCGATTGCTCAAGTCATGGATGTGAGGAAAATTTCAAAAGAAGGCCAACTGTTTGTACCTGTGATCTATGCAACAATCTCCCAGTACATATGAATAATGAGGCAACAATGATAGACATACTGTTTTTAGCTGTTAAAGATTCTTATGGATTTGGTCAACAATAAAGAAAATTGAAAAGAATCTCTGGCAAGATACATACAGCCAAAATTAAATTATTTCTAATGTAAATGTTATAGTTAAAGCTCTATTTTGTTTTATTATAATTTTCACATTACTTTAGGAAGTCAGGAAATTTGATCTTGCTATTAAATTTGTTTTGTGTTCACTAACTGTCTTAACAAGATTTCTAAAGACATAAATAACGATGTATAATGCTCTGAATCTTACACGACATGACTGAACGTCAAGGCTGGCTATAATGCTGGATACTTTTGAATGATTTGTTTAAGTCTGAAGGTTCAGTAAAGATTGAAAAACAATGGCCAAGTCACAGATTCATAGTTTTATTTCATCTTATTTGAGTTTATGCAATATCTTGTAAGCTTTTGAAATATTGAAAAAGATCAGAGTGTTTTTCTGCATTTATAGGATATTCTAAATTTTTTTGATTGCATTAAGAAATGAAAGTAATCTTCATAATCCTCTTCTTTATTATCATCTAACAAACATTGGGGCTCAACCTCATCTATTTTGTCTTGAGAAACAGAGACAAGAAAATCCACACCACCAGCATTCTTAGGAAGGTAGTACAATATATTAGGTACCACTGGTATTGTATCATGGCGAGAACGTCTAATGTAATGACTGTTCTCTAATCTGTTATCTAATTCATTCTGAATGACTTGAAAAAAGTAAAACCACAAGCAGCTCATCTGAAAGTTTTTCCCAAGTTGCAGATTCCCTGAATCAACCGTATCTTTAAACATATTGATCCACAAACTAGAGTGATTTCGTCTGAAGTATGACACCCATCCTTTGATATGTTGATTTTAAGGAGAAGAGCTGTATTAAAAAATGTTTGTATTTCCATGTGCATCTACATCTAGGGCCTGAAATAACATTGCATGGTTGCAATGAAACATTTTCTGTCCGACAATCTGAGCGTACTATATCTAGAAACCCCTTGAATTCCGGAAACAATATCAAGGTATAACTTTGCAGGAATCTTTGGGTTATTATTAGATTTTACAACTTCTAGCCAAAGTATCCTTCTACTGTAGCCACAAATGCATGCATGTATTGGGAATACATAGGGCTTTATCTTGTCGTAACCTAAAAATAGTTTTAAGACATCAGACAATATGATAATAAAAGTGAAAAGATTACCATTCATAATATTTACCATCTATGTGCAACACAAAATTTGGTCCGAGTGAATAATATGTCCTTCGCTTAAGTCGGCTTGCCCTTCTTTCTAGTACTTCAATGGGATCAGTTTCTTTCATCATAGTTGAAACAACGTGTCAAGTGATCACTCAACCTCAAACGCATGCCAGATTGATCTATAACCCGCAATTGACCCAAGCTTCTTCAATCTCCTTCACAACAGCTCTTCGAGCTATTGCTAGTTGAATTGTCCCTCACGACGCCTTAGACCATTTTCTTTCATTTTTTAATGTGCTCAAATTGATGACAATTCCACGATCTATACAAAGTAGATCTACAATGTTATTATTTGTATAACCATGATAAAATATTCCTCAATTATGTTGTATGTGACATAATCGCATTCAAAGCATTTAGTTTTGAGCTAATAGACTGACCACATTGGTGGCAGAAATTAGCTTCTTCAATTAAGGCTGTACCACAAGAAGCACAAAACATATTTCTACGGAAATAGAAAAAGCAAGCAAAATGAAGTCAATGCTTTTGCCGCCATTGAAACTCAATTATATTTTTATAGCATAGTTTAGATCTAAGTAAGCTTGTGCGCGCGAGCTCATATCTGTTTAATAAAAATGCAGCAAGGATGAATAAAAATGCAGCAAAAATGAATAAAAATTCAGCAACGTCCATGAAAATTGTGCATTCACTTCACGTAATATAATGTTTTAAAAAATATTTGTGTGTTTCAAAAAATATTTGTATGTTGCACTTGTGGGCCACCGTACTTTTCAACTGCCCATGTGTTAATTTTCTTTATTTCTTGATAGTGTAACCAGAATACATAAAATCGACTTTAATATTGCAAATGAAAATGGGACGTACTCTTAATTAAGTTTTCAAATCTTCCAAAAATTTCCTCAGCTCCTTCGTTGTAAATTACAACACATTCCTTTGCCATATTGAAACAAGCTTGCGTTTCGCAAAAATTTGTTACTCTTTGAATTTATAAATCTGGCTCCGCAGGTTTACTAAGTCATAGTAATTGTAAATCTTGCAAAATTATTAACCACAGAAACTAAGACCCTTTTAATACTAAAGCTGTTTCCCGTACCAAATCATATCGTGCAGATCTTCCGCTAATATAATTTTAAAAATCAGTTGACCAAAACATCGTATCGCGTTAAATCCTTTCACATTTCGCGGAAAAATTTTACATTAGATTGAATCGCTTTTCTTCACATTGAATCATTTCACTTTATATTAAATCATTTATGTAATGATCTATGAAAATGGATAAAAAAAATGGATAATTTACTTGCAACAAAAAGCGCTATTGATGGTCTTGAAGAAAACCCGAACAACGTTATTCTAAACCTCACCAACCAAAATCTTTCCCCTGAGCAGATTGTAGTTTTGAAACTTGGTCTCCGAAATGGTTTTGCTACACGACCTAATGAACTTATAATGCTGTCAGTTGCAAAATATATTTGGGACCATATTGCCAGACTGAACCAATTCAAAGATGGAAACTCTGTTAGAGATAAGTTAAAAAACTCGCTACGCTTCTTTACGTATAATTACTTCGATTTGGATTTAGAAAAATTCCATATTGATAGCAAACGTATTCGTATACTCAAGAAACTCAATAGGAATTACGTCATTCTGAAACCTGACAAAGGTAATGGAGTTGTCTTGTTAAAACGCTCTGATTATGTGAACTCTCTTAATTCTCTGTTTGAAAATCCGGTAAATTTAAGCGTATTTCAAGTGACCTTACTTCTTGTAGACTCTCCACTCTACAGGTCCTATCTATGCACACTTCTAAAACGAGGTGAGATCAATGAAATTGAACATACTTTCTTACGACCTACTCAAGCGCACTTTGCCAGAGCACATGTACTATCTAAAACGCACAAACAATTTGACACATTACCTAAGTTACGACTAATAATTGAGACCACAAACACACCATACTACAACGTAGGCAAATTTATTGCAAACCTTTTGAATCAACTCACCCTAAATAAATTTTCATTACAAGACTCTTTCGATGCTGCTGATGCTATAGACCCATTGCATGTGACCTCATGCTATCCCGTTGACGTATACATCGGGAGGACAAGCAAACGTCACATGTAAATAACAAAGCAATGTTATTGTTTAGGATGGTTAACTTTTGCGCAATTTATGGCTGTTCTAAGCATGCTGATAGGGATAAGGAATTAAGTTTTTATCATATGCCACCTGTGAAAACCAATTCAAGCAAAATATCGCAAGATTTACAAAAGGAACGTCGTTCTTTTTGGCTTCGAAGAATTCATCTGGCAGACGTAGACGATTCTAAATGCACGTATTTACGACTGTGTACCCTTCATTTTGTTACTGTTAAGCCAATGAGTTAAAAAAGCTTTGTTATGTTCGTTTGTGTCATTTTATACCATTTGTTGTTTTGTTTACAATGACAGGGAGACCATCGGCTTTAACGGACCAAACTAATCAAGACTGGGCTCAATTTCAAAACCTTGGACATACATATGTCGAAAGAGTTGATGTCGATCGCTATGCTCGTATTTCGGAAAGAAATGAAAAACGAAAAAGATGTGCTATACATTAAGCTTGTTAAATGAAATTAGAATAATTTACAAATGTAGTTACTTGATAGTAATAGGCATGAGCTCTTTTAAGTTGTTTTGTGCCATCACTTTTTACTTCAATGCAAAACAGCCTGTCATCTGTTGAAATTTCAATTGTCTCATCTTTATGGCGAAGTGGACACTATCAAAACAAAATCAATAGGTGATGTAATTATTATGTTGATCTTTTCTCCATAAAACATAGACACAATAATAACAAACCTTTATTTCACAAATCCTAGTGCCACAACATTGGCAAGAGACAAGTCCATTTGGAGAAGCACCAAGAAATCCATGGGTGAAATGAATCCAGAATCCACTGTTTGTTACTGAAATATTTTCATGGTTTGTGTTTAGCCATTTCCATTATTCGTCTCTTGCCACCTCTTTATGCTGGCAACCCCATCTTGTTTCTGCAGTTGAAAATTTCTTCAGCTTTGGATAGCAAGTGCTTGTGATCAGAATCTTGGAAGGTGATTCTCTGTTGGTGAGACTAGCTGCTTTGAACCTTGAAGCAGCCACTCTTCCAGCACGAAATCGAAACCAAAAATGAGAATTCGCTGATCTCTAGTTTTTTTTCTACAGCTTTTTGCTGCTAAACTGTAGCATTGAAGCAGTCCAGTTTCAAGTCTGATACTTCCAGCAAAGTTTCAAGTGATTTGTCCAATAGTGTGGGTTTATAAAGATCACTCATGACTGGTGGCAAGTCAGAGTGCTAGGCTTTAGGTACTTAACAATCAGAATATGGATGTATTAAAGAAAATATTGCTGGTTTTGATGACGAAGAAGTAATAGTTTTAAAATATTCATCCAATTCTGACAATGATGGGGCAGGAACTGGATTTCTTTGCATTTTGCCTTCGCATTTCTTATTAAATTTACTAAAATTTATATTCTGTACTTTGGCGTATGGCACAGCCTTGACAGCATTAGGAAGGACCCAGTATGCCTTCTTATCAGTCACAGTTAAAGAATCTCGTTTTCGTGCACCAGCTTAAACAGCCCACAGAAATGAAGCGACATGAGAGCAGCTTTCACCTATTTCTGCCACACAATCGCAGTGTGCTGTTAATACTTTGTCGTTCTTTCCGCAAACAACCCAAAGAGTTAATGGCTTCTCCGAAATTCTTTTAGAGTGATTAACCTGGTGTAGTGAAAAAAGAAGCAAGGCATTCAGTTTATTAGAGTACGAGTGCAGCCAATGTGCAATGTTTTTAGTGACAACTGAGAAGCATTTACCTTAGCAATAAGCAAGCAATGATCGTCATATTTTTTCACCAACACTTCACGCACCCATTCATTCACAAAATTTTGATAACTATCAAGACTCTTATAGTTTTTAACTGCTCTTTCGTGTACGGACTGACCGAAATAATGAATACATGCCAATATCAATGTAGCTGACAACAGGCCACAGATCGATATCGTCGAGCCATTGATTTTTTGGTATTTCGAACGGATCATCTCTATTGCAAAGTCCTAATTTCATTTTGTAACGCGCTTTACTATACTTACACTGAATATTTTCTATATATCCAGGCAAAAAACCTTTTTTTGACCTAGAAAGCGCTGACTTTATGTTACTAGCCATATTAACATCTAAAGCATGCACATGTGCTTCTCCTCCAGATGCTCCCCCAGCAACAGTTGCTAAAGCGTGCGTGACGTCACTGCAAAGGGTCCATCAAATCTATACCTAAAGATCTATTTTCCCAAGATTATAAGTTTGTCTCTTTTGATGTTGAATCTCTTTTCACCAACGTGCCTTTGCGTAAAACCATCAACATTTTACTAGATTGCATTTACAAACAAAATATTATTAATACCACACTCCGAAAATCAACACTGAAAAAAATTATTATTGATTCATGCACGAAAACTACATTTTCTTGCAACGGTATTCTTTATGGACAATTTGATGGTGTTTCCATGGGGTCTTTTCTCGGTCCCGTCTTAGCTAATATAATTCTCACTGAGTTTGAAAACATCATTGTCACTGATTTGATCAACTCAGGTATCCTTAAGTTTTACCGACGTTATGTTGATGATTAATTTAACAATTTTGATAAAAATCTTAAATTTACTTTTGATGACTTTTCTGACTCACATGTCCACTTTCAAGACCTCAAAATAACCAATAATGACATTGATGTATTTCGTAAAACAACTCATACTGGCAACAACATACTTGGATCACTTCCCTATATTTTCGGGCATTTAAGATTTGTTCTAACCAAACATTATTCAAAAAACAGATTTAAACACTCCAGTCTTTTATGTCATGGAATAGTTTACCTCTTACAGTCCGGAAATTCTTGATTCGTAAACTCAAAACCAAAATCATAGCCAAAAATAACCCCCCCAAACAAAATACTGAGAATGACTTTCGTAAAATTTTCATTAGAATACCATATCTAGGCAAACAGGGTGAACGTTTGGTTTTCAATCTTCTTCGTAAAATTCACCTTAGCTTAAAAATTCCCACTAAACCTATAGTTATATATCAAACAAAAACGACATCAACTTTCTGTCCCAAAAAGGAAAAAATTCCGGAACTCTCTAAAGCCAATGTTGTATATGAATTTAAATGTCCAGGTTGTGGTCATACATACATAGGCAAAACTGAACGAAACCTACACACCAGACTAACCCAACACGCCACTGATGATGTCTTTGGACTAAAGACGAAACATTACACCATCTTTTGTTTTAAAACTCTTGTATTATCTTGAATATTAAGAGATGTCCGTTTTCGGAATTCGTTTTATTTTGTTTTAATTAAATCATTTGAAACTATGCTAATTCATTTCACATCTTGTTGAATCGTTTCTCAACAGCTCGCGCCAAGACTGCATAAATTACGTCATTCTAAAACATGTTAAGTCATTTCGCTATACATTAACGGATCGTTTCGAATTACGGCAAATCATTTCTAACAACGCTCAGTCGTTTGCAATGCCATTGAATTTTTGCAAAGCAAATCGAATTATTTCACATTCTCATGAATTATTTAGGTCACAACAGATCATTTCAAAACGCAATCAATAAACGCGTTATATTATTGCAAAGCATGTTGAGTTATATCACATTGTTCAGTTAAATGAAAACTGAAGTTGTTCAACCATTGCAATATGAATCGAATCATTTCATGACAAGACGAATCATTTCTTAGCATGTCCAATCAATTCAGTAAACGACGTTCAATCATTTCTAAAAACGATGAGTCGTTCGTGTTTGTGTTGAAACGTTTCACTTTACGTTGTTTCATTTTACATGCGCAGTCTTTTCGGTGGTAACGGACGCCCATACCCAGGCCTCTGAAGTGAACTGTTGATTTCTTAGTTATGGGATGTAAAAACACAACCTACTCTATCCCACTCCACAACAACTCAAAAATTGCCCTGATATCTTTTGCAGTTTTCATTCTGACAAAGAAAACTCTTCGTTTGACTAGAAACTTAATCATTAGAAAGCAATAAGATCGTATAATATGACTAGCATTAATGTATTAAATGTATTAAAGTAGTACAAGCTTTTTTCATTTTCCAGAAAAAAGATCACGTGTTCTTCGTAAACAGATTGCTGATTGATCTAACCCGAATTTCCTCTTTATTTATTGATATGTTAATTTTAATTCAACTCTCAAAAAGAACAAATAGTGAAAATGAAGCAATTCAGTAGTTGCAACCAGTACAATCAACACAATGCACATATAATTATTTGAGTACTTTGTTCTTAAAATACATTAGAAACTCCTGAAAATTAGGATAGTTGTTTAGGTTATATAGATTGCGAATATTAATTGATTTCTGCTGCGAGGGCTTGGATTACACTCGAGTTTTTAAACTGTAGTTAATGTCCATTTAAAAAATGATTCTAGTCGTTTTTATTATAAAATATACTGGCAGAATTTGACAAAACTCAGACCCATTGTACGAGCCATGAGACCATTTTAATACTCATAGACGATCAACAATTGGGTAAAATCCACAATCAACCAGTAAATCCCACAGCTTACCAACAGTGGAGTGATTCTCCGCTTCCCATCAAGATAGAACACTCTCAGCAGGATTCAAAGACGCTTATCAACGTCATTCTTTTTCACGTCTATGTAGTAGTGACCTGCTAGAATTTCCCAATATTCTATTATGAAAAAAAATATTTACGTACAGGGTCATCTGAGGGTACTTGCATGACACAGTTTGCAATCGATATTGCCGTGAATAAGCATCAGAAATCGGAAATAATCTCAGATTTTTCAATGAAATATAATAGTCATTCACCTTTTTTATAAAACTGTATGATCAAGATAGCCTAAAGCACCATTCCTTTTTATAATTGTGATAGACTACATCGTGCGTGTGTCAGTAGATTCTATCAATAAAAAGGGCTTGAAGTATCAGCCTAGAAAAAGCTCACGCTACCCTGCACTCCACATCACTGAAGCAGATTTTGCTGATGACATTGTATTGCTGTCTGACAATCTCCAAGGTGCCCAATCTCTCCTTTCTTCTCCTGAGTCAGCAGCCAACTGTGCAGGTCTTCATCTCAATGAAACCAAGACTGAATTTATGCCAGTTAACATCCGCAACAATAAGGAGATCAAAACACTGTCAGAAAATATTCTGAAATGTGTCGAAGACTACAAGTATCTAGGATCACACATAAAGAACTCATAGAAAGACTTAAACATCAGAAAAAGTATTGCATGGACTGCCTGCAACAAATTGGATAAGACCTGGAAATCCAACCTTGATCGGAAATGTAAAATCCAAATTTTTCGAGTTCTTGTTGAGCCCATCTTATTGTACGGTTCTGAGTCTTGGACCCTTGCAGCCAAACATCAGCAGCGTTTAGATGGATGTTATACACGTCTCATAAGAAGAGTTCTCAATCTCTCTTGGCAAAACCACCCAACTTTAGAAAAAATATAGGAAGACCTACCAAGAGTATCAAACTTAGTTTGTAAGAGACGTGTTCAGTTCGCAGGCTATTGTGCACGTGCAACTGATGAACTAGTGTCATCATTTGTACTTTGGAGACACCCATCATTTGAGAATAGATTACGCAAGTTAACCTTTCCAGATAGGTTAAAGAGAGACACAACAATTCCTAAGGAAAATCTGTTAGCAGCTATGAAAGATAGAAAATACTGGAAAGATGTGGTGAGTTCAATCTCGGCTGAGGCCGCAAGATGATGATGATGAGATGAACTCACTAGATAAACGCTCTGTGACATCCTTACGAACGCCATAGCTCATATCCTCTACTTTTTTCTTGCCAAAACATTTCATAGGACCTGTGCAAAATCTAAATTTAAGTTCCTTCAACGTAAAACCAGGTTCCTTTAACTAGACCAAATTTTAAAATTCACATTTATATATTCTTTTTGTTAAATCATTAGTTCAAAAATAGGTTGCATACCCCTGCTGGCAGCAGGGAAACTTTTTCTCATCCAAAGGACAACACTCTCAAAAATTCTTTTTCAGTTAAAGTTCTTAAAAAAAAATCAGATTTTCTTTTCTTTCAACTTCTCCATAAAATCAGCACTATCACCCACGTCACATCTCTCCCTCAAGATTTTTGTTGCTATATTGGAGAGAACAACAGGGTCAAAGTGCTTAAGTTGCTGCATCAGCTGGTTTTTTAGATCGTCAGGTATGTTCTTTATAACTCCCAGACCTTTACAAAAGATGGATATTTTATATAAAATGCTTCAATAGCAATTTCATAGTCACAGTCTGTCAACACCATTTATACAGATTCTTCAAGATAAAAACAAAGAAAGTGTTGTACATATTGTCAAATGTAAATGAGAACACCAAAAAGATGAGAAAAAATTATTGTCCTGGTTTAATGGTCGGGAGGATGGCTTAGCAAACACAACCAAAGTAAGCTAAGTTTCACAAAGTTGGCTAAAGAATAGTAGTGCATTTGATGGTACTTGGAAATCGCTGCTGAATCGTTAATGTCGTCTTTCTATTATGTCGTTCATGTCGTCTTTTTCAGTGAATTGTCGCTCATGTCGTCTTGTTGAATTGCCATTAATATCGTCAGTTTGAAATGTCATTCATGTCGTATTTTTGAAATAACGTTTATTCTTTAAAATGTTAATATTTAGGTCATCTTCTTGAAGTGTCATTTATATCACAAATTAATCTTTAATTGAGAAAAATTACGCTTCGATGCATCAGCTAGTTTAATTATTTATTGAGAAAAATAAGGCAAACATGTTTTCGTTTCTCTGCTAAACTTACTTACCTTTTTTGTTTTTCCTTAAGCTTACGTCACGAGTTTCACCCATGGTGTTTTGTTGAAACTTATCAGGTAGCTTGACATTCAAATATGTTTCTATTTCATAATCTAAACCTCCCTGTTTACAATTTTTTAATGCTAGAAGCAGAGCTTAGCACACATTGTGTGGGATTCTCAAAGTATTTTTCAGCAATGATGTGTTCTTTGTCTTGTGGCAGGTTCAGCACTTTGTAAAGTATTGAAGAATAATCAATTTATATTTTAGTTCGACATTACGCTAGCGTAATTATTTGTGTAAAGTAGCAATAAAATAAAACTGAACAACCCAACGAATGACAAGGTGCAGTTTACAAAATAAACTGCTACGACTGCCACCTCTCATATATCGGGGAAATTGGCAGGAACTTAAACATAAGACTTACTGAACACAAACCAACTACTATGAAACAAGACAAAACTAGTCACATTGCCGAACATCACCGAATCACAAAGCACAACATTGACTGGGACTCGGCAAAATGCATCACTTACAGTACTGACTATAGACAACGGCTTACATTAGAAAGTTGGTATACCAACTTGGAACAAACCCCCCTGAACAGATCACAGCAATTACCAACACCTTACAAACGACTTATTCACAATACAAACAAACGATCAACTAAAAACATTACACTTCAAACTAATTCACAATGACAATACACAATTCACACCCACACACTACAACTAAAAACGTCACACCTAAATCACACATCATAACTAAAAATAAAATATTTCACTTCACACTAATCCACAATGACAATACACATTTCCTGCACATTTCCTGTACACACAATACAATGACGTAAGAACCAGACAACAAATACGGCTAACCTGACGTTTACTCCTCATTTGACTCTGAAGATGACTACCACTAAGGTTGTCGAAACGTCAGTCAACAACAACAAAAACAGTCCTTCTCAGGACTTTATTAACATGGACGATCGTCATTTACAAACATATAACGATACTCCCGGGTTCAAACCAATTACTTTAATAAAAAGCTTCATGGATCAGAAGACTCAAAATCACAGGTTGAAGTAAACAGCTTCTCATGTAATCAATGTTAGTTTTCTCAAATCTTAAACAATATGTAGTATAACTGTCTAATGATTGAATGATCAATGATCATAAACTGAAAAGCCCCAAACATTTGTTTATGATAAAGTAAATAATAGTATGGCGCCTTATGGCTACAGATTTTTTGTCCATTGAAATATATTTGCAGGAATGTAGAATTTCGCTGCCATATAACGGTCACGATTCTCCAAGCACTAAAGAAATCATAGCTAAAAGTCCTCTGGCAACAACAATTTTAGAAGCATCAATCTGCTTACCATACGCCATATTAACATAAATCGCATCACACACTCGCATAAATTGACTTTGATATATTACATTCATGCATACACTTCACTTGTCCTTTACTTACGATTTTGGATGTAAATTTCTGCTGATAAAACTCAAAACAATGTTGGCTTGCTTTTGAACATCAATGACTGAAATGTCGCTCGCGAGATCGTCTTTGCCAAGCATTTACAATTCATCCATAAATTTTTCGCCCTCTTGAAAAAATTCACAGTTTGGACAGTAGCATTCATGTCAATATATGAATTTGTAAAAGATTTCCATAAATTCCATCTGATTGTAGTTTAGTTTCTATCATGCTTATAAAAATTACTATGAAACGATCAAACATTCAATTCGGGACAGTGAGCTTGACTATGTTAGTTCAGTTGGTTATCAGTCAAAATCCATCAAACCAATCACAATAAAACAAAAATTCAAATGAACCAATTGTAAGATAGCAATTGGACTCCCTTATACGTCCGGCCACCCCTATTATCAGTCGAGACCAGTCCAGACTGTCCACTGATCTGGCCATTGACCAATAAAATAATCGTTTTTGGCGTTCATAGACTCCTTTATCCGTCGAGCCAGTCAAGCCACCCCGCCTATCAGTCGGTTATTCTAGGTCAATTAAAATTCAACTGATCTGGTTACCAACGAGATATTCATTCGATTAGTCCTTAGTTTTCAATAATAAATAAAGCTGGATTTTTATCACGAAGTAAATGCGATAATAAGGTAAGAATAATTAATGAATTTTTAGTTAATATAAATAGGTAATTTTTGAATTTCAAACATCAGTCACGCGACGGATTTGACATACTCTAGATCCGCCCCTGTGTACATGATTATCAGTTACAGTAAAATAATTTATGCTGTAGCTAAATGAGCAAAAGTCATTACTTATTCAATCAAGACAACAAAAAATATTGTTTTTTACCCTGAAATCAATTTTTTAAGAACAATAAAAATTGCCGTGACAAAATTGTATTCCCGTAAATAGTTAATGTTAACGGAGACCTGTTTTAGAAATCGTTTGATAAGTGAAGCTGGGTAATCGGCGTTATTATTTTTGAAAGATGATGCTGTTTGATAAAAAGATTGTCAAATTTATTTACTGAAAGAGCGTTTTATATTTCTTCCCAATAAACTGAAATCGTTTATGCATTCTTCATAAAACATTATTATAATATTGTACACCTTCAATGGGATTATCAACTGATTTGCGAGGCTCTGCAACAAAGAGAAAAACAACATTATTTTCACATAATCAAATATAAAGTTTACTGATTCACAGTTGATTATTTTGTTTTTCAAAAAATCGTAACTAAATCTTGACGAAATTTTTTTTCTTTATTATGTACGGCCGTGTCGTCATATTTTTTTGTTAACGAGCGCATCATTACGAAAATCGTTGCAATTCAACAATAGTGTGGCCAGCGCTTAACTCAATTAATAATTAATATTTTACTCTGAGATTTTTCTTTACTGTTATTGGTTAACTGCAATGCAGTTTTTCTGTAATTACACCGTGAAAATGTGCAAAACACATGTAGATGCACAGTAGATTGTAGCTTGTGTTTTGATTTGCTTGTAAGTGGTTGCAGTATGTAGGTCTAGTACTGTGAAAGTTCATAAGTAAGCCACCGACGGAATGATACAATTGGTCGCAAGGGTATTTGGGTATGTAAAGTTTAGATTGTCGTGGTACAGAACAACTAAGTCGATAGTAAGTACGTTCAGATATGATGTTAGACTTTTTCAAAGAGAAGATCTTGCTGTTAAGTTTGCGTAGTAGTGATGTTGTTGGGTTTCCTTAGTGTTTTTTGTACGTTTGTCTGTCTTTAACAAGTGTGTCCATTTTTTCGAAGTACTAAGTCTTGTCCATGACCCAAATCACGCGTCGTTTAGTCGTTTGAGTGCTTGTTGCTCGTCCTTTGTCAAGTTGTTAGCAACGGTCGATTACAAACAAAAATACTACAGCAAAAACATTCATATTTTGTTGTTAATTTCACATGCTTCACAAGATTAATTACCCTTCATCTTGAAAAATAAGCAATTCGAGGGACACACGAAGCAAAAAGTACTTAGAACGTTGACCAATGTGCTCAAAATTACAATTTCGCTGTACACATCCAACAACTATTGATTCATTTCATGGTGCCATTGTAAATCATATAAAAGCAAGTAATCGATGTGGCCGAAAGCATTAAGTGTGCACAATAAATAAGAAATTACGTTTTATTCGCGATGACGTCATCAAATGATCATCAAAATCAAAAATTTGCAAATTCTGAAAATTATAAGTGCCATTGGATAGACTAACTTCAGTTTGGTAAAAAATACATTCAACCGTTTTATTTCGGTCATTCCCTTCTATCGTGATACTGATAAGTCTTGTCTTATACCACAGACAGACATGCTAACTCACCAGGTTTTAGCGGCTGTCACCTAAATCCTAACACAAATCTCCTAAACACTAGATTGGCAATCATATTCACCCGTTTAAAACTTTTGCAGTAACTTGTATTTAGTAAATGTGTATTTTGAACGAATCAAATTTGAATGAGTGTTTAATTGAAAACTATATACACCATTACATTGACGAACAGAAGAACTTGGTAAAAATGAATTGTGTATGAACAGCAAACCAAGAAAACCCAAGTAGATTTCTTGTTCATACAAATTGTTTGAAAGATTTGAACGCATAACTGATAAAAGCTCAATATTTTTGCCACATAGTCAGTCCGACCTGATTCGTTCAAAATTATTTCACTAACTATATGTCATTAAAGAAAGGAAAAAGTGATGGAAAATCTGCTGTTCTGGAAATTTCTTTTTAGATTTAAGTGACAACCGATAAAGTTGTGAAAGATGGCAGGTCTGCTTGAGGTGTAAGTCATTCATCTGAAGAAATAGTACCTGTATAGAGCTTCTACGTATGAAACCAGTATAAAAGTTGAAGCCAGTTTTGATTTTACACACTCGATTCTTGGGACCACTCAATCACAATATGGTGTAGAGTTAGCTGAGCAATTGCGACGATGCTTTGCTCATACTACACCAATTGTTACTCCCAAAACTGCGGCTATTTATGTAAAAGTAATCTTGTACTAAGCATCGTTACAATCGCTCAGTCAACTCTACGCCATATTGTATTTGAGTGGTCCCAAGAATCGGGTGAGTAAAATTTAAACTGGTTTCAATTTTCATATGTAGAAGCTCTATCCAGGTACTAATTTTTCAGATCAATGGTTTGAGTAAACACTTTAAAATGATGTGTCAGCATCATGGTAACAAATACTTATTGATGTTTCATAAACGAGTGACTAAAAGTAAACTGTATAATATACTTCTCCACTCATCTCATGCTAATCTATCTAATGGTACTGAGAATTTTTTATATTTGCAATTTTTTTCTTTTGATAAATATTGCTGACATTATCATGGAAAAATGTAAATATCTGCTTATTGGGCAAACTATTGCTTGCGACAACATTGACAATATTTGCTATTGCATTATTTTCTACAACACTATCAAAGAAATTATTACTTGTGAAAGGTGTGCAGAGTAGGATTTTAGACATCAACATACAGTGACATTACGTTGGTTACCTTCAACAAATTCAACAACAATTTTTCACATTGTGTTGCGACCATAGTTAAATTTTGTGCGTATTTGGTGATAAAGAAGTGCAAAGTAGTTTGTTGGACATTATAGATACCATGTTTTGAAAAAACATTTAATCGATATTTTCAAGTGTTTCTCTTCTATAACCGGAAAGAGTATACATCACGCCATCGTTATCAAATGTCCTGCATTCAAATTGTGAATCATAAATGTTGCAAATTTTTGTGCGCCACGGTTGAAGTTGTCACAATTTATTGTTGAGATTTTAAAAGATTCTGAACATTGATAATTTGGGGAGAGGTTATTATTCATATATGCATGTTTTACTTTATTAGTTTCTATTGAAATCAATTATAACATATGAATATACGAAGATAGCCCACCCAATTATCTACTTTCTGTCATTAGTGGTTCTCCTTGGTTAAAGTGACTTTTTTAAAAGGTCAGGTTTTTCGTTACGAAATTCAAATGCCTTCCAAGGTGGTGAAATTTCCTCAAAATTTTCAACTTTCTTAAAATACAAAGGATGAAACTCATGCTGACTGTTTTTAATCAATGGCCAATTAAGAACATCCTAACTTTGAGAGCTGTGCTTGGAAATGAAGTCGATTAATACTAAATTGCTCGTCAGTACAACGTTAAGGTTTTCAACATACTAGTATTTTTAAATAAGGGATCTTTTTTGAAAATACCTTTACCAACTTTCGGCAATGAATTTAGTTTTTCGAAGTAAAACATCGATTCACATTCTCCTGCCTCGCTGTCATTAAAATGTCGAAGAATAGAATTTGCGATGCCAATCTTACATGCGGATATTTTTTCCTCAATTTTAAATAACACATCATTAAATGCCAAACCAGCGTGGTTATTTCCCACATTAAATTTGCCAGAAGCCGAATTCAGTCGCTCTTCCCTTTTTAACTCCCATTGTTCTTTTTAGTTAACTAGATGAAGCTCAAATGTTCAAGTCCTTTATTGAAATCATCGATAGTTACTGAAAAGTAGATCGGTTTTTTGAAAGTCATTTTAGTCTTGTCTTTGTGTATTTATATAAACCAACAATATCCAGTACATTAAAAATTTGAGCTGGTGCACCCGAAACTATGCTCAAGCTGTCGTTACTATGTCTAGCGCCATTGAGAGCCTCTTGAAGTAGCCCAATGTCGACTTTTTTTTTGATTATTCTAAAAACAGTTGTCTTGAATTACTAATGGGAAAATATACAGTTTCTTAGTCGACTTTATTTACATTTTTCAGTAAAAAAAAAAATTTCGCATGCAAAAGCATGTGGCAACAAAAACAAAACAATTTCAAACACGAGAACAAAAAATTTGCCTGCTAAAGAGTTAAAACATCCCCACAAGTGACGTAAATAATTCCATTGTATTGATTAAGACATACTGATCTAATTGCATTCTTTCTTTCACTTGAGAGCCTAGCCTATATTGCTGACGATTGTAAATTCTTTGTTGTTAGAAGACAGGTTGCATCAGGACTTGCACGCAAATGAGATTTTTCAAGTTTCCTGTTTTGCAGGAGTTGAATTTCATGGTCGATAATTTATGTATTTTCAAATGAAATAGTTTTCGTGCTATTTTGGTGAAGAAATCGAGCTTGTGGTTACTATTGCTACTCCTGCTATGACTTTGCAATTATGCGTGTGTTCATTGTGACTTGCGCTTCACATGTTCGATAGACGTGTTGCTTCTAAAAGCACAGTCCTATTAATCAAGAGGGGATACATTTTTGATCGAATAGAATGAAAACTCAGGCACAATAGTCAGAAAAAAGTCATGCTGGAGCTATTTTTTATAAAATATACCAAAAATAAAAAGTTTGAGGTCGATCGGAGTGAATAATGAATGGAGTCATTTATGTTAATTCTTCATTGCTTTAACATAATTTTTTTTAAACTACAGCATAAACCATTTAATGAGATATCTCAAATATTGCGTTTCATAATTTCAATTTTGTGAAGACAAATAACCTGTGCAGTTAAATGTCTATAGGAAATTTGAAGTGGATCAATATAATTTCATACCATAATGTTTACCATATGTTTAACATATGATGACATCCTTTCATTTTCCACCTCAACAAACGGTCGATCTTCATTATTCGCGATAACATTTCGGACATGTTGCGAGTTTGAATGCCATTTTAGAAGCTTGAATCCTCCCTCACTCATTAATTTTCGAGATCTATGATAGATGTATAGAGCTTCGTCCTCATTAGAAATTCCACCAGCAAAATCGTCAACATATAACGACTCGATTAATAAGGAGACTATTTCTGGATCGACATTCTTGTATTTCGAAACGTGGTGACGAATAACAGTAGATAATATTGCAGGACTTAGGGTTAAACGAAATGGTAGGTGTCGGAACTTGTATTCCTTTAGCATCGGGTGAACTTTGTTAATATCGTCAAACCAAAGAAACTTCAGCATCTTTCTGTCTTCGGAAGCAATTTGTATTTGATGAAAAGCCTTTTCGATATCGGCAACAAGCCCAATGGGGAAGCCTCGAAAGTTTATCATAGTGTCAAATAAACGTGGAACCAAATTTTGTCCCTTTTTGATGCAATGATTGAGTGACTGCTCTTCCTTAGTAGCTCTTGCCGAACCATCGAAAACCACGCGAAGTTTTGTAGTTTCCTTATCTTCTCGAAGTACGCCATGATGGGGTAGGAAATAACCGGTTTCATGGGCAACAAGAACTGGGTCAATAACTCCTCCTTTCATCTGATCTTTGATAATTGCATCGGATTCTTGCAATAAGGGTTTGTCTTTATCGAGACGAGATTTCAACTGGTGTAATCGTTTCAAACACATACCGTAACAGTCTGATTTTGGAATATATTCCCCCTTCCAAGGTAAATTCACTTCATATCTCCCTTCATCCTCCAGATATTGTACATTCTTCAGAAACTCCTAATCCTGTGATTCGCTGGATTCTTTGATTCCCATTCATTCGATCTCCCAAAACCGTTTCAAGCAATCATGTAATTTGGGTTCTCTCTTGTCAAGCGAAACTTCTTTTGAAAATGAGTGATCTTCGATGATTAAATTAACGATTGACAATTTCGAATTAGTTTCACCATCATTCGTCTGTCAAGTGATAATCCAGCAAAATTCACTATTATACGCAACAGGACCACCTTCACTTCTTATAATCTCGCCTTTCATGATATCAAAGTAATAATCTGCTCCAATTAGAATGTCGATGTTGCTGTCAATCTGTCGTCCAGAGAGAATATTGGTATCGGAAAGCTGCAACTCTATCAGAAGAGGATAATGATTGAGATCAATTGTCGTTGTTAATGGAGAGCAAATATTTGGAAAGCAAAGAGCTGTTATGATTCGATTTCCATTCTTTCCTTTCCGGGACAAATGAACCAAGACGCATTTTTGCTTTGTAAAATATTGGTTGCCAAAGGTATTTAAGTTAACAACTTCTCTTCTGATGGGAACTAGTCCAAGCCGGTTTTTTCATGAATTCGTAACGTAAGTGCGCTGACTACCGCTGTCCAAAAGCACGCGAACAGGTATGGAAATGAAACCATTCCCACCATTGCCATATGTAATAGCTGTTTGCAAAACAACTTGATTACGCGTTTTTGCCGTATTCGTCGTTAAGTAATTATCTCCATCAATCATAGTAGCTGTGCGAACGTTGTTCTCTTCCTTGGTTTCGGGTAGGTTGTTTCCAGTGGGGGAAAATTTAAGATTATATGTATTCTTTTGTTGAGGAGGCGTAAGACTTGACCTAATCACTTCACAAATCGATTGATGATGAGCCCCATGACAACGTCTACAACTCTTCTTTGACTCGCAATTTTTACTGAGATGCCCGATTCGCAGGCATACAAAACAACGATTGTCTCTCCTCAATATACTCTTGCGATCATTCACATCAGTTACTCTATCACACGATGCCGAAAAGTGTGGCTCTTTACAATAAACACATTGAATATGTTTACCTGAAGTATTTTGAGTCGAAAAGGCGTTCGCCGTAGGTATTGTGGGTGTTTGGTACTTACCTCCTGAATTTTTTCCATTTTGTGGCTGAGGACTTGATTGCACTTGTTTACTTATCTTCCGTGCCTCGATCTCAGTTTTTATTGTATCCAACAACTCATCAATTTTCCAAACGTCTCCCGACGATTTTCGACCATTTTGTAGACGTATGTCACTAGGTAATTTAGTCATGATAATAGGGATAAGCATACTGCCAAATTGTTCAGAAGAAACGCCAAGACTCGATAATCCTCGTACATGAACGCTTACTTTATCGTATATGTATCTTACTTGGCTAGTTCTACTGTTGGTACAAGATTGAATCTTAAAATTTCATCCATTGCTATGGTTTGCTGGGTTTTTCCGAAGCGATCGTTCAAGATTTATACAGCAGAGTCGTAATTGGCATTAGTTAATGTTAGACCTTTAATGGCCCTAGCTAAGTTTCCCTCAAGAACCAATTTCAGATAGTTGAATTTCTTTACATTCGAAATGTTTGGATTACTGTGAGTCGCAGAATCATACAGATCTCAAAACGAACTCCACTCCGTAACCTTGCCACCATATTTCGGAAGCTCCAGCTTAGGAAGCTTCGGCATATTTGACTTAAATTGAACAGTCGTCGTACTGTTGTCGCTCGTTACTTTTCCTTCGTTTACAATTTCGATCGTCGCTTGATTATTTGAACCTTCGATTAAACCATAGTTTTCGTCGCACTTGCCAAATTTTCGTTAGAATTTCGTTAGATACTTTCGTTTTGGCCAGGGTTTGACATGTTCGTCAAATTCGAGTTCGATATGGTATCGTTGACATTTGTATCAACGTCTCTGTCATTCTTAGCGCATTTAATATACCTTTCAATTTTTCGTTCTATACTCATAACTCTATCAGAAATTTTGGCCGAGTCCTCGATTTCACCTTGTATGTCATTAACATCACACGTGTTCAGTATTTCTTCATCGAGTTCACTAAGTATTTTTAGTTTCCCTTCGAGTTGTAGTGCGATGATTTCGCTACGATCCATAAGATCATCATGTGGTGGCTGTGATAACAATTCAACTGACTCTTTCTCGAGTTTTGTACACACTCCGCGATGTCCTCTTCTTCTAGCACGAAGCTTTTCCATTTTCTCCTTCTCTTCAGTCGAAATTTTCGTTAGAAACGAATATGGGTGACTTTCTTCCGTTAAAGCCGCCACACGTTGAGCGCCATATGATACACGTTGCACGATAAAATAGTTATTTTTATTCTCGAGGACATAATTTTGGAATTGTCGTTAGTTTAAATGATTTATTTTTGAACTTTCATTGTACAATGAAGTCGTCTCAAAGAAAACTACTTCACAATTCAACAACATCTCGAATCTATAATGTTAACAACAACTCTCCCTTCTGTAATAATCCCAAAGTGTCAATCACATGAAATGCACGCGATCCGCAACAACAATAACAAAGAAAAACAACTGTTCATCACATCATTCGACCTGACAGCGGCATGCATCCGAACGAGAAGATTGGTAAAAGTTTTGAGAAAGTATTCCTTTGGATCATCAATATTTTTCAATAATTCAAGATGCAGTCTTGGTTTATCGTACCAATGTTGGCCAACATTGGGAATAAGTCTTAAGCATTCCGTCCAGGAAGATCTGTAGTGGACCTTATTAATTTTCCCCTTTTTCTCATATGTGCAAAGATAATCATTGACATCACTATCTATTTGACATTTCCAATCAGAGGGTTCACTATTCAATTGTTAAAGTACACTTGAAAGGGCATCATTTGTCTTAATTGGATGCTGGTTTCCAACTTTACACAATATTTCCAACTTCTCATCATCTGAAAATAAATATGGGTGTCTCAACGCTTCGTTGGCTGATGGTCTGTCTTCAGGTTGTCGCTTAAACATCCACGAAAGAAGATCTTCGAGCGTGGCATCCTTGATTTCGTCCAAGCCAACAGGGTTCCCTTCCAAAAGGTTGTCTAATAAAAACCGTTCAGGTCCAAAACGATGTTTCCCATTTGTCGCGACATAATAAGCCACCATTCCTGCGTTTCATTTTTAATAAAAAAGGTATCATAACAGTCACAACGTGAGTGGTTGATAGGGAAACGATAAAAAAGCGAGTTATTTGTTAAATACAAAATTCAATACTATTTAAAATTTCACAAAAAATAACTACCATAAGATCCGACTGCTTCTTATGGCGGGATTAGTTAATTGATGCATTCACTTCATCATATGATTCTGGAGCTATCTAATTTTTAGCTCCTCTCTGTGGGCTCTCATACGTCAAAGTTTTATTTAATAATCTTCGACTTATAGCGAAGTCAGCGATTAAAAAATTTCCTTGTTCATCTCGAAGAACGTTTGAGAGTCTTAAATCCCTATGAATAATAGGCTTGAGCCACTGTGAAGATCTGCTAAACATTTTAAGATGTGCTTTATGACTTTGGAAAGCGCTATTTGAAGTGCATCTAAAGTAGAAGGTTTCACAAAACTCCCCAACCATTCTTCACATAAGTCTATTACCAAATATAAATATTCAGCGTTTGATTCTATTTCGGAATACTAATAATTCACAATATTTTTCGAATGCTTTGCATTTAATTCATTCAAAATATATTTTTCTTCCTTAGCTTCCTCTGTGTAACTATCTCGATTAATTCGTTTTACTGCTTTTCCATAAGCATCTTTTCTCAATACAAGATAAACACGGGCTCATTACTTCATTTGCCAAGTGGATGCTCTTTCTAGAAAAGAACAAGTACATCATTAACATATTTAACTCTTGTTGAATGTTATTTACGATATTCCTCCATCGTTTTAAACTTTTTCCGATACATTTTTGATATGTCAACGCACGTCCAAGTTTCAGACAGTATGCCTTTAATTAAAAGAAAAAGTGTGGCATTAATGGAACTGCAATTTCTTCATTTTATTCTGTTACTGCTACTAGTAACTCTAATGTTCACATTTTGCTTATAAAACATTTAAATAATGATCGAACTATTACGGGAAGGTGTTGATGGTAGTAGATACAATAAAACAAAAGATTGAAGCTATTTACAATTGATGCATGACCGTTGTACTCATTTGCAGTAAATTATATGTTTATAAATCTAGAACTAAATACTAACGAAAAATCTCTTTTGAATTGTGCAAACGTATGAAGCAGGAGAAAAATCCTTTTATCTTTGCCAACGTAAAGCAATAACGTCCGTGTATATGATTGTGAGTTACAGTAAAATAATTTATGCTGTAGCTAAATGGGCGAAACTCATTACTTATTCAATCAAGAAAACAAAAGATTTTGTTTTTTATACTGAAATCAATTTTTTAAGAACAATAAAATTGCCGTGCCAAAATTGTATTCCCATAAAATAGTTAACGTTAACGGAGACATGTGTTAGAAATCCTTAGATAAGAGTAACTGGGTAATCGGCATTATTATTTGTGAAAGAGGATGCTGTTTGATAAAAAGATTGTCAAATTTACTTGCTGAAGGAGCATTTTATATTTCTTCTCATTAAACTGAAATCGTTTCTGCATTCTTCATAAGACATTACTATATTATTGTACACCTTTAATGGGATAATCAAAGGATTTGCGAGGCTCTGCAAAAAAGAGAAAAAACAACATTATTATCACATAATCCCATAGGAAGTTTACTGATTCACAGTTGATTATCTTGTTTTTCAAAAATCGTAACTAAATCTTGAAGAAAATTTTTTTCTTTATTATGTACGAGTAAAAAGGCAATAGTACAAAATCTAACTTGCTTTGCCAATGCAATGCTATTACGTCCGTGTACAAGATTGTCACTTAAATATATTTAGTTGATTCAGCAAGTTATTAAAAATTGAACAAAAAGATACATGTCTTTACAAGACAAGAAAAAATATATTATTTTCTTCACTAAAATCCATTTTTGATGGACAAGAAAATTTCCTGAATGATAGAGTATACTCAAAAATTTGTCAAGGTTAACGGTGACTTGTACTAGAACATCGTTAAATTAGAGGATAATGGCGGTCGTTGTCATTTGTACATTAGAAAGAAAACTTTTTTTGATGAAGCAGTAGCCCGAAATTTTGTCACTGTTAGTTTTTACTGGTGGTCGATTAAATGAAGTGTTAAGTTGTTGTTGGAATGTTTCAAGAATAAGTTTATAGAGTGATGCAAATGTACAAGGTAATAATATGAAATATTAGACCATATATAGAAGTCATTGGCTTATGGATGGTAAATTGTTAAGACAGAGCTACATAATTAGTAAGCTAAACTGAAGCTAACGGACTGATTACACGAGCCCGTGTAGTCGGGATTCAGCGAAGTATTAAAAGATTTTGGCAAATGGAAACGATTCAATACTTATTACCAGATAAATCTTTTTGAGCAATTTTGCAACCTTCTTACTTTATAAAAAAGAAAAACATTTAAAACGAAAGCAGCCATTATCATTGCTTTATCATTGTATTATCATCTTGAAGATTATCATTTGAATTGACAATTGCCTTGTTCAACATTTTTTCCCTAAAAATCTATCTTAATTAGCAAGACGAATTTTAATAAAATGTATACTTCCAAAACAGGGAATTTAAAATATTTATTATAATTTAAGATGCTTCTTATAAAAAGTGTTGCATAAGTAGTAAGGATAAATGTAGCTAGTTTTCAATGTATATTTTACAATATTCCATCATTCACTTCTTTATGAATTCATTGTTTTAGTAGAGGAAACAAATAAATTTGCATAGAGCAGGATTAAAATGGACCGGATAGTTTCGCCATCGGCTCAAACACGTTAAAAGTAATTTTTACTATTTCTATTTCTCATAGTTTTATGGTAGCTCCGTGTAACATGGATGCTTTCATTTGCTTTTAAGTGTTCTACAAGGTCTATGTCACAAAAAAGTTCAATCGTAACTTATATAAATATTGTAATTACTCACAGAATTGAACTTGCATAAAAATACTATACTAAATGACCAACCTATTACGGTTAGTTTTGAAGAATGTTCTTTTTTAAGAATGAAAAGCAACACTTTATAAAAACAAAATTATTTCAAATAAGCAAGAGCGAACATCAGGCTATGGAAATTTAACGTGCAAATATATGATTTTAGGATTTATCACAAGTCGTCGTGCGCATGTCTTAATGTGTTTTCTATTTCTGTTTAAAGTCACCTATTTTCATTAGGTTTTTCCATCGTGAAACTTTATCTAGTGTAAAAAGTGTCTTCTTCGTCATCTGATGATTCTCTATTCTTTGCTGATGGCTTTTTATACAGTTCAGGAATACATGTAGTAGGTCGAAATGTAAGGGCTGTAAAAGGTTTAGATTGTTGTGTAGCTACAGAGACGGATGAAAACTGTACAAAATTGTTTGTTGTGTCCTGGCTTTCATACATAGAAGGAATTAGTTTTGGTATATAGGGTATGGAGGGAGAAGAGGCTAATAAAGAATTCGATAAAGTCGGAAGAATATCTTTAATGGGAGTTGCTCTTGCGCAAGAATTTGATTTTGTGGAGGATGATGAAGTAGCTATGTCTTTGTTAAAAACCGGATTAACTTCAATTGGTCCTTCATTAAATGTATGGAAGTTTGTCTCGGACGGTGCAATGGAAGCTGGCGCTCTTATTTCATTTCCTCTTATGAATCTCCTTGGCCTAGGTAAATTAAAATTGTCATACGTTTGGCCACTGATATAAATTAAACTCGGGTTTATTTTCCAAAAATGCCATTTGACTTTATCTTTCCGGTCTATTTTAACAAACTGTTTGCTGCGTGATAAGGTGACGTTAATCGCTATACGGCAATCATTTCGACAGTCGATGAAGTAAGGGAAGTTGTCTTCCACATATTCATAAATTTGATGGCATGTCATTTTACTACGTGATGAACTCATGATTGCCATCTGGATTAGTTTAATGTATTTGCAATTTGGTCTTTCATAAGATAGCACACGCTGCGCATTCTCCGCTTCTTGTGAAACACTGTGGAAAGAACTGATACTTTCACGGTACTCCGGATCTACTGTCCAGTAACGTTCGCTATCTTTATCTCTCGATATCCGATGTAATTCAATAAAACAGTCAAAGTATCTTAAGACCTCTTTAACGTGAGCATACCAATAGCGTGGAGCAGTTGCATAAACAGGAAATTCTTCGATGATGACTTTGTAGATTTTCGATAACGTTATCTGTTTGTGTGGTGCATTCTCAATAATTTCTTTAAGAAACTGAATAAAATGGTAAAGTGTGTGGCTTGTGGATGCTGCTGATTGTTCTTGACCTGTTGATACACTGCATGACGAGAAACGGAATTCACTGTAATTATCTGTTTCGAAGCGTAAACTGCTTGCAGAAACAGTAGCTGTTGCCTCTGGCATATCTTCTTTGGAAGAGTCTTTTCCGGATGTGTTTGAACTCATATTTTTTCAACAATTAATGTCAATTGAAGTTGTAAACCTTGACAAACGGAATTTGACTCAAATACATGTGCAAATTTATTTAACTGAGCCAATCATGCAATCAAGTATTGACATGGCTTGTGATTTGAGACAAAAACTAACTTCCGTCTCAAACTCCAATTACGTCACAGAGGCCTGTTTCAAGCGTCGAACTTTACATGCACCGAAGCATTAATAACAAAAGAAAATGAGATAAACTTCCTCATTGTCAGCGAGGCTTGAATTGATTTTGAGTAAATGAAAGGAGTCAAAATTTCAAGCTCGAAACTTAAACCGTGTCTTAAGCATCATAAATAATTTTACGTGATATTTTCCGTTCAGGCTAAATTATTTGTTTCCATTTTAAATATTTGTGATTTTGCAAAGTCAGAGAATATAAAGAATTGCTCAAGTAAGTTTTTTTTTGTTGTGAAGTATTTAATCTTTTCTATTTGCCTAAATGATTTAACGCATTGTTTAATCCCAGCTACCCTTGCTCTTCTGAACAGCCCCTAAGTGACATTTAATGAATCTGCATTAGTTAATTTGGTCTGCAATAGCTAATTATTCCGCTGGTTTTAATATGCACGCGCGTCGATGTTCGTAGCAACTTAAAACAATATGATAACGTTTTTGAAGTCCTTTTAAAGCGCGGGTAACACTATCGTTGAAATGCAACGAATTTTGTGAAGAGTTGCAATTTAACAAGAATTCGTGATGAGCCTTTAGTGTCACACTGTGACAATTTTATCAAAACATTTATGGACAAAAAATCAACGTAGGAAGAAGTTGCTAGTAATATTAAAGAAGAAAATATTACTGCTTTTACCGTCCAAACGACAATGGCTATCCAAAAGGAGGCTTTGGGTGCATCCAATAAATTGAAGACGACAGGATAAGTATAAAAATAAGAATATCTTGCCAATCTGCCATGTTGCCTGTACAACAGTGGGCACACCATTAGTCATGTGTTGTTTTTATCCAATCAGATCGAGGAGATCACTCGTTACTTGATGAAGATTTCAGTGTCCATGCTCATCGTCGACGAATTCGGCTGTGTCGTCATATTTTTCGTTAACGATTGTGATTTTGCAAAGTCAGAGAATATAAAGAAGTTGCTCAGATAAGTTTTTTGTTGTTTGTAAAGTTTTGGTAGTCAGTATAGTCTGGGTGGTCGTGGTACTGAACAACTAAATCGATAGTAAGTACGTTCATGTATGATGTTAGACTTTTTCAAAGAAAAGATCTTGGTGTTAAGTTTGCGTAGTAGTGATGTTGTTGGGTTTCCTTAGTGTTTTTTGTACGTTTGTCTGTCTTTAACAAGTGTGTCCATTTTTTCGAAGTACTAAGTCTTGTCCATGACCCAAATCACGCGTCGTTTAGTCGTTTGAGTGCTTGTTGCTCGTCCTTTGTCAAGTTGTTAGCAACGGTCGATTACAAACAAAAATACTACAGCAAAAACATTCATATTTTGTTGTTAATTTCACATGCTTCACAAGATTAATTACCCTTCATCTTGAAAAATAAGCAATTCGAGGGACACACGAAGCAAAAAGTACTTAGAACGTTGACCAATGTGCTCAAAATTACAATTTCGCTGTACACATCCAACAACTATTGATTCATTTCATGGTGCCATTGTAAATCATATAAAAGCAAGTAATCGATGTGGCCGAAAGCATTAAGTGTGCACAATAAATAAGAAATTACGTTTTATTCGCGATGACGTCATCAAATGATCATCAAAATCAAAAATTTGCAATTCTGCTTATTAAAATAAATTGAACCGTTTTATTTGGGTCATTCATTTCCATCATGATACTGATATATATTGTCTTATACCACAGACAGACATGCTAACTCACCCGGTTTTACCGGCTGTCACCTAAATCCTAACACAAATCTCCTGAACACCAGATTGGCAATCATATTCACCCGCTTAAAACTTTTGCAGTAACATGTATTTAGCAAATGTGTATTTTGAACGAATCAAGTTTGAGTGAGTGTTTATTTGAAAACTGTATACGACATTACATTGACGAACAGAAGAACTTGGTAAAAAGGAATTGTGTATGAACAGAAAACCAAGAAAACGCAAGTAGATTTCTTATTCATACAAATTGTATGAAAGATTTGAACGCATAACTTATAAAAGCTCAATATTTTTGCCACATAGTCAGTCCAACCAGACTCGTTCAAAATTATTTCACTAACTATATGTCAAACAAGTAAGGTAAATGTGATGGAAAATCTGCTGTTCTGGAATATTCTTTTAGATTTAGGTGACAACCGATAAAGTTGTGCAAGCTGGCAGGTCTGCTTGAGGTATAACTCATTGATCTGAAAAAATAGTACCTGGATAGAGCTTCTACGCATGAAGCCATTATGAAAATTGAAGCCAGTTTTGATTTTACACACTCGATTCTTGGGACCACTCAATCACAATATGGTTAGAGTTAGCTGAGCAATTGCGACGATGCTTTGTTCATGCTGCATCAATTGTTACTCACAAAAATGCGGCTATTTATGTACAAGTAATCTTGTACGAAGCATCGTCGCAATCGCTCAGTCAACTCTACGTCATATTGTATTTGAGAGGTTCCAAGAATCTGGTGAGTAAAATCTAAACTCGTTTTAATATTCATATGTAGAAGCTCTAACCAGGTACTAATTTTTCAGATCAATGGTTTGAGTAAACACTTTAAAATGCTGTGCCAGCATCATGGTAACAAATACTTATAGATGTTTCATAAACGAGTGACTAAAAGTAAACTGTATAATATAGTTCTCCACTCATCTCATGCTAATCTATCTAATGGTACTGAGAATTTTTTATATTTGCAATTTGTTTCTATTGATAAATATTGCTGGCATTATCATGGAAAAATGTAAATATCTGCTTATTGGGCACACTATTGCTTGCGAGAACATTG
Source organism: Xenia sp. Carnegie-2017 (assembly GCF_021976095.1). Taxonomy (NCBI): domain Eukaryota; kingdom Metazoa; phylum Cnidaria; class Anthozoa; order Malacalcyonacea; family Xeniidae; genus Xenia; species Xenia sp. Carnegie-2017. Next base: position 410,127 of record NW_025813481.1, read on the forward strand.
ACAATACTTTCTATTGCATTATTTTCTACAACACTATGAAAGAAAGTGTTAGTTGTGAAAGGTGTGCAGAGTAGGATTTTAGACATCCACATACAGTGACATTACGTTGGTCACCTTCAACAAATGCAACAACAATTTTTCACATTGTGTTGCGACCAAAGAATATACATCACGCCATCGTTATCAACTGTCATGCATTCAAATTGGGAATCATAAATGTTGCAAATTTTTGTGCGCCACGGTTAAATTCTCACAATTTATTGTTGAGATTTTAAAAGAATCTGAACATTGATAATTTAGGGGGAGGTTATTATTCATATATGCATGTTTTACTTTATTAGTTTCTATTGAAATCAATTGTGTTTACGGATTATAACATATGAATATACGAAAGTAGCCTACCCAATTATCTACGTTCAGTCATCAGTGGTTCTCCTTGGTTAAAGTGACTTTTTTTGAAAGGTAAGGTTTTTCGTTACGAAATTCAAATACCTTCCAAGGTGGTGAAATTTCCTCAAAATTTTCAACTTTCTTAAAATACAAAGGATGCAACTCATGCTGACTGTTTCTAATCAATGGCCAATTAAGAAGATCGTACCTTTGAGAGCTGTGCTTAGAATTGAAGTCAATTAATACTAAATTGATCGTCAGTGCAACGTCAACGTTTTCAACATACTAGTATTTTTAAATAATGGATCATTTTTGAAAATGCCTTTTCCAACTTTGGGCATTGAAATTAGTTTTACTAAGTAAAACATCGATTCACGTTCTCCTGCCTCGCTGTCTTTAAAATGTCGAAGAATAGAACTTGCGATGGAAATCTTACATGCGGTTATTTTTTCTTCAATTTCAATACCACATCATTAAATGCCAAACCAGCGTGGTTATTTCCCACTATAAATTACCCAGGAGCCGAATTCAGTCGCTCTTCCCTTTTTAACTCCCATTGTTCTTTTTTAGTTAACTCGATGAAGCTCAAATGTTCAAGTGCTTTATCGAATTCATCGATAGATACTAAAAAGTAGATCGGTTTTTTTAAAGTCATTTTAGTCTAGACTTTGTGTATTTATATAAACAAACAATATCCAGTACATTAAAAATTTGAGCTGGTGCACCCGAAACTATGCTCAAGCTGTCGTTACTATGTCTAGCGCCATTGACAGCCTTTTGAAGTAGCCTTCTTTTCCTTTGTTTAGTCTAAAAACAGTTGTCTTGAATTACTAATGGGAAAATATACAGTTTCTTAGTCGAATTTATTTACTTTTTACAGTAAAAACAAAAACAATTTGGCATGCAAAAACATGTGGCAGCAAAAACAAAACAATTTCAAACACGAGAACAAAAAATTTGCCTGCTAAAGAGTAAAAACATCCCCACGAGTGACGCAAATAATTCGATTGTATTGATTAAGACATACTGATCTAACTGGATTCTTACTTTAACATGAGGGCTTAGCCTGTATTGCTGACGATTGTAAATTCCTTGTTGTTAGAAGACCGGTTGCATCAGGAATTGCACGCAAATGAGATTTTTCAAGTTTCCTGTTTTGCTGGAGTTGAATTTCATGGTCGATAATTTATGTATTTTCAAATGAAATAGTTTTCGTGCGATTTTGGTGAAGGAATCGAGGTTTTGGTTACTATTGCTACTCCTGCTATGACTTTGCAATTATGTGTGTGTTCATTGTGACTTGCGCTTCACATGTTCGATAGACGTGTTGCTTCTAAAAGCACAGTAATATTAATCGAGAGGGGATACATTTTTGATTGAATAGAATGAAAACTCAGGCAAAATTAGTCAGAAAAAAGTCATGCTGGAGCTTTTTGTTACAAAATATACCAAAAATAAAAAGTTTGAGGTCGATCGGAGTGAATAATGAATGGAGTCATTTATGTTAATTCTTCATTGCTTTAAGATGATTGTTTTTAAACTACAGCATATACCATTTAATGAGGAATCTTAAATAATGTGTTTCATAATTTTAATTTTGTGAAGAAAAATAACCTGTGCAGTGAAATGTCTAGAGAAAATTTAAAGTGGATCAATATAATTTCATACCATAAATACATTATTCTATATATCAACCTTAATGTGAATCTTAAGTTCAAGAAGTAAAATACAATATTATATATAAAAGTTCGTCACTCTAGTGTTGTGTCTGTAGTTGTTATATTTCCAAGTATGTATTTATATGAAAAGCATACAACCAGCGATTTTGCACAAACTTATATGTTTGAGATAAGTTGCTAATCATCTTTGAAATGTACTGTTTTTACTGTTCAGTTCATGCTTGCGTGTACGCCTGCTTCCTGCTATTTTAGCTGAAGAAGCACCAGAATAGCTCTTGTTACGTCTGTTTTACTATATGTAGCTCTCAACGCTTTCTCTCTCTTTTTATTTTCTAAATAGCATATAGGTAACACCTGACCGAAAATTACTTCGTAGTATATTTCCCTTCACACACGAAAATTCATATATTAACTTGTCCAAATGAGGCGATTATATTACAACTAATTAACTGCCACATTTTTATACCATTGTGGATAATTTTAAATTTCAATGAGAGACTTACCCAAAATTTGAAGTTCGATTTCTGTTCCGTGATTTATTGCAAGACTGCTATTGATCATTTAATGACATGTGTTCCACAAGGCTTTATTGTACGTGTAAATTCCTTGTAATTCATCCATTCTCCTTTAACATTGCTCACTGTGGCCACAAACCATCACGTGGGATTATAAATCGCCAATTTTCTAGCTGCGCTTCCTCAAAGGTTTATAGAATCCATCTCAATCATGTATTTTCTCTTTATTAGACAACCCTTAACACTGGAAGTAAGCTAAAATCTGCAATAGCTAAACAAGGATTATATAGTACTTGGATGTGGTTGATGTGTATATAATTATATTATATTATTATGAATAATATTCCTGGCTAAAAGAGCGCTCAATATTCTATATATTAGAAGAGCGTAAGATAAAATGAACTAAAATAAAATGGACAATTGTTTGCTGTCGCTACTCAGAGTTTCACGCCGTAGGGTGATCTTCAGGCAACTGACAGATAATATTTTATTTGCTGACTATATACATCGACTAAAAGGTGTTAAGTTACATGACGGCATGCACTAAACTTACATAGGTGTTACTGCATGCGCTTTTAAGACACGATATCGAAACCACATTAAATCAATTACGAACATTAAATACCGCAACGAGACAGAACTTTCTAAATACACGTGGACACTGAAAGAAAACAAACGTAACTACAACATTAAATGGGACTTCATCAAACAACTTCCACCTCCGAACAAAAACCAAAGAACCTGCCGTCTTTGCCTTGAAGAAAGGCTACTTATCCTGAAAGGACGTAAAAAGAACATTTTAAATAAACGTTCCGACATGTTTAGTGCATGCCATCTTGTAACTTAATACCTTTTAGTCGATGTATATAGTCAGCAAATAAAATATTATCTGTCACTTGCCTGAAGATCGCCCTACGGCGTGAAACTCTGAGTAGCGACAGCAAACAATTGTCCATTTTATTTTAGTTCATTTTAATTATATTATATATCTACAACTGAATTTTCTTTGAATCTCAATTATTTTCATACACATAATTTTAACATAGATACACAAACAATCAAATCTACCCCTCCCCCACTCCCTTGGATAACGTAGATGTACGTTTGCCGATTGCTGCATTGTTTCAAACTTCTTTTGTATAGAGCTAGTCAAACTCATTCTGCCTTAAAAGCATAACCAAGAGCACTCGATACGTTCATTGCCATGGACCGCGAATAATCGATAATTGGGAGGGAGGCTAATATCCATATTTTCATTTTATAATCCTTTGACAACATTGGATTCCTAGGTAACTTAATATGGCCTATTATGCATACATGAATACCCCCAAAAAAAATCGATTTTGCGCAGTCCTTATTGCTAATTTAGTAATCATCTATAGTAAAATTAATCCTTATGTATTCTTCAAAACTGCGTTCAAGGGAATCATTAACGGCTATATATACGACAGAGTTGAGCGTTGAATTATGGAAATCTGACTTTATATATGAATAATTAACAAATGGCAGTTAAAATCGTTCGTTTACTTCTAAGGCCGAGTTAAAGCTTCCCGTTTCGTGTATTACAAGACGTTTTGTACGTTTTAGGCGATGAATTATTGAACAGATGTAGATTAGCAAACTACAATGTCCAAAGCATTAATATACAAGTATACATGTGGACCTGACCTGACTATGAAAAATTGTTGTGATTTTATTTGTTCCCGGCCTGGTTATGACTACTAATGTTTGAGGAATTCAAATCATTGTCAAGGTTTTAAAATCCTCAAAGAAAAATTAAAAGAAAGAGCCGACGAATCTCTACTTAAGGGAGCTTTTATGGTAAATAAACAGTTTGTATATATCTAACATTTAACTATTTATGCTCGCGTGTTTTAATTTTAATATTCTTTTATAATTGCAAACTCTGTGGTAAGGTAAATGCTTTGAATGCGGTAATATCGTTACATGATTGTAGATGTAGATAGTCCAGGTTGGTAGAATCCTGAGAACGACTGTTGTTGATGATGTTCACTAACGTTTCAACAACCTTAGCGGTAGTCATCTTTAAAGTCAAGATGAAATCAGAGTCTAGTTGACTCTGAGGATGACTACCGCGAAGGTTGTCGAAACGTCAGTCAACATTAAATACAGCAGTCCTTCACAGGATTTTACTAGCCTGGACAATTTACAAACTCTGTAGTGTTCATTTTGCTTTAAATCTTGATCCTTCCGTTATACTTAAAATTCAATATGCAGCAGCTAAAACTTAACATTCGAAAGGCCTTCATCGCTGTAAAATATTTTATGGAGACAGATCATAAAACACTTCAGTATATGTTCTTTAATTTTATAACATTTGTGGTTGGTCTTCACAACCATTTTATCACAGGTAACTATTTCATTTGGAATCGACACATTGAGGCTAGTTTCAAACATCGCATTTTAGATGTGTCGAATGCAATTAAAACAAAAGAAAATGAGAAAAAATCCTCATTATCTTTTGCTTAAAATGCATTCGACTCATTTACAATGCGACATTTGAAACAGACCTAACACTGAGCTCGTGTTTAATAATTTGTCTTTCGTCCCTCGTTTGTGTTGACATCTGTTCGATTTTTTCATGTAAAGGTTCATTTATCATTGATACATCCATTTACATTCAACATAACTGATGAAGTGAAATATCTAGCACTGCAATGTCATGATTGAAAAGGAGAATTTCATTTTACTTGTCTAGTTTTTGTGAACAAACAAAACAGAACGCTGGTTCCTACACTTTGATTATTGTTGTGATGTATGAAATATTCTACGTAGTTAAAACGCAATAAACCGACTTGAAAAACTTCATAGCGAGCTCTTCGAATTATCTTGAATTTAAATAACGATGCAGATCGTTTTATTACCATCCAAACATTTGGCTGGGAACCACTTGGAGAGAGAACAAAGAAAGAAAAATGAATGAACAAATTTCGGAATAAAAATGGTCTTAAGACGTTTAAAGATCTTTATACTCAAAAGTTAAAGTGTAAGTCGCAGTCTTTAAAATACTTTCAACGTCAACTGTTTTTCTTTGCCAAACTTTCAGACAAATTACATGACAAATTGCTCTTTTTACAAAGGTGCACATCTGTGTAATTCTGTTCCACTGAAGTTGGCTAGGTTGAGTAAAATCAAATCCAAATGTGACGAAAAATGTCATTTTCAACATTCTTTACACATTTATGCAGGAGTTATATAAAAAACAACTGGACAGTTAAAAAAAGTTGCTTAATTCATCAACGCTCGAGATTTGCAAAAAAAATTGGTATGAATAGTGAGTAGGAGTTATACTTCCGATAGTTTATCTGACAGTAGCTAAAATTGTTGCAAATTATATCCATTTTGTTTTGGGAATTATGTGTTGCCAAGAAGATCTTTTGAAATAGCGTCAGCAAGAAAATGACACAGCCATAAAAGAAATTGTAGAACATAGGTTTAAATATGACGCATGTTGTTTAAGCTAACAAAGCTCCAAGGAGCTTGGCTTCAGCTGCGAAGGTTTTAAAATAATGGCTTTAAAAAAGAAAAACACAAATAAATCTGCAAATGAAATGTCTTTTAAATGTTCATTGACTCGTGTCGATTTAATTGAAAACGAAAAATTCTTAAGTTCTGGTTTGTTTTTCCATTCATCGTTTGACCTGACAGCCGCATGCACTCGAACAGGAAGATTCGTAAAAGTTTTGAAAAAATACTTCTTTGATCGACAATCTTTTTCACTATTTCTGGTTGCAGTCTTGGTTGATTGCACCAATTATGGCCAACATATCGAATAAGCCATAAGCATTCTTTCATCTTAAAATCTTGCGAAATGTTTTAAATCATATGTATTAAATTAACGTTAACATGAATATTATTAAATGAAGGTATGATCTTCGCACTTTGCTGGACAATTTAAGCAATTGTCTCATGAACCTGAAAAATTCAGGTGACTCAACGGGATTCGAACCCATTACCTCTGCAGCGTCGGTGCAGTGCTGTGACCAACTGAGCTATGAAATAACACAGTGGTGAGCAGGTCAATTTTGTTGGGCTCATGTTTTCTCGTGAAAGGAATGTCATATAAAAGAATGTTTTATGCATTGCGGTGTTTGAAATTAAATGAAGATATGATCTTCGCACTTTGCTGTACAATAAAGTGCGATCCAGCAAAGTGCGAACATTATATCTTCATTTAATTTCAAACACCGCACTGCATAAAACATTCCTTCATATGAATATTATTGTTGAAGGTTTTTAAAAATGCCATTGAAAGCTCATTTGACTCGAAAATTCACTATTTAAATTATATATATTATAATTTAAATTATATATATAACTAGCATAAACATATTATACTAAAGGACTAACCTATAACGGTTAGTTTTTAGAATTGTTCTTTTTAAGAATGAAAAAAAAAACACTTTATAAAAACAAATTTATTTCAAATAAGCAAGAGCGAAGATCAGCCTATGGAAAATTAACGTAAAAATATATGATTTAAGGATTTATCACAAATCGTCGTGCGCATGTCTTTGTGTGTTTTCTATTTCTGTTTAAAGTTGCAGATTTTCATGAGGATTTTCCACCGTGAATTTTTATCTAGTGTAAAATGGGTCTTCTTTGTCATCTGATGATTCTCTATTCTTTGCTGATGGCTTTTTATACTGTTCAGGAATGCATGTACTTGGCTGACATATAGGGGCTTTAAAAGGTTTATATTGTTGTGTAGCTACAGAGGCGGATGAAGACTGTACAGAATTTTTTGTACTCTCCTGGCTTTCATACGTAGAAGGAATTAGTTTTGGTATATAGGGTATGGAGGGTATAGAGGCTAACAAAGAATTCGATAAAGTCGGAAGACTATCATTAATGGGATTTGCTCTTGTGCAAGAATTTGATTTTGTGGAGGCTGATGAAGTAGCTATGTCTTTGTTAAGAACCGGATTAACTTTAATTGGTCTTTCATTTAATGTCTGGAAGTTTGTCTCGGACGGTGCAATGGAGAGTGGCGCTCTTATTTCATTCCCTCTAATGAATATGCTTGGTCTACGTAAATTAAAACTGTTATATGTTTCGCCAGTGATATAACATAAACTCGGGTTCATTTTCCAGAAATGCCAATTGACCTTATCTTTCCGATTTATTTTAACAAACTCGTCTTTCGTAGATAAAATTATGTTGATCGCTTTACGCCAATCTAATCCACAGTAGATGAAGTAAGGGAAGTTATCCTGCACATAGTCACAAATTTCATGCCATATCATTTTACCACGTGATGAACTCATGATTGCCATCTGGACTAGTCCAATGTAATCGCAATTTGGTCTTTCATAAGATGGCACCCGTTGCGCATTCTCCACTTCTTGTAAAACACTATGGATGGAACTGAATCTTTCACGGTACTCCGGATCTATTGTCCAGTAACGTTCGCTATCTTTATCACTCGATATCCGATGTATTTCAACAAAACAGTCAAAGTGTTTTAAGACTTCTTTAACGTGAGCATATATGCTCACGTTAAAGAAGTCTTAAGACACTTTGTTGTATATACCGTGTTGGTATACCAACAGGGTGGAGCAGTTGCATAATCAGGAAACTTCTCAAAGATAACTTTATACATTTGGGATAACGTTACCTTTTTGTGTGGTGCATACTCAATTATTTCTTTAAGTAACTGAATATAACGGTAAGGTGTGTGGCTTGTGGATGCTGCTGATTGTTCTTGACCTGTTGGTATACTGCATGACGAGAAACGGAATTCAATGTAATTCTCTGTTTCAAAGCGTAAACTGCTAGCAGAAACCGTAGCTGTTGCATCTGGCATATCTTCTTTGGAAAAATCTTTTCCGGATGTGTTTGAACTCATATTTCTTCAACGGTTAATGTCGACTGAAGTTGTAAATCTTGACGAACGGAATTTGAGTCAAATACATGTGCAAATTTATTCAACTGTGCCAATCATGGAAGCCAAGTATTGAAATGGCTTGTGATTTGAGACAAAAGCTCACTTCCGTCTTAAACTCCAATTAAGTCACAAAAGAAATTGAGATGAACTTCCTCATTGTAAATTTCAATGTTTGAACTTGGCCCAAGTTTGCTAAATGCACGCAGAAATCAATTGAATATACAACATCAATTGCTTTGCAGATTTAGGGGCTGTTTACATGAGCACGGGTAGCCGTGATTCAGCGAGGTTTGAATTGATTTTGAGTAAATGAAAGGAGTCAACACTTCAAGCGCAAAACTTAAACCGTTTCTTAAGCGTCATAAATCATTTCAGTTATAATTTTCCAATCAGGCTAATATATTTGTTTTCAATTTAAAGGTTTTGTGAATTTGCAAAGACAGAGATTATAAAGAAATTGCTGAAATAATTTTTTGTTGTTGTGAAGTATTTAATCTTTTCTATTTGCCTAAATGATTTAACTTATCGTTGAATCCCAGCTACCCTTTCTCATGTGAACAGCCGTAAGTGACATTAAGTGAAATCTGCATTAGATAATTTGGTCTGCAATAGCTAATTGTTCGGCTTGTTTTAATATACACGCGCGTCCATGTTCGTAGCAACTTCTAAAAATATGATAACGTTTTTGAAGCCCTTTTAAGGCGAGAGCCACACTATCATTGAAATGCAACGAATTTTGTGACGAGTTGCTCTTTAACAAGAATTCGTGACGAGCCTTTGGTGCCACACTATGACAATTTTTCAAAACATTCATGGACTAAAATCAACGTAAGAAGAAGTTGCTATTAATATTAAAGAAGAAAAATTACTGCTTTTACCGTCCAAACAACAATGGCTATCCGAAAGGAGGCTTTGGGTGCATCCAATGAATTGAAGGCGACAGGATAAATATAAAAATAAGCATTTGTAGCCAATCTGTCATGTTGCCAGTACAACAGTGAGCACACAATTAGTCATGTAATGCTTTATATCCAATCAGATCGAGGAGATCACTCGTTACTCGATGAAGATTTCAGTGTCCATGCTCATCGTCGATGAATTCGGCCGTGTCTTCATATTTTCGTTAACGATTGTGATTATACAAAGTCAGAGAATATAAAAAATTGCTCAGATAAGTTTTTGTTGTTTGTGAAGTTTTGGTAGTCAGTATAGTCTGGATGGTCGTGGTACTGAAAACTAAATCGATAGTAAGTACGTTAAGGTATGATGTTAGACTTTCTCAAAGAAAAGATCTTGCTGTTAAGTTTGCGTAGTAGATTTTGCTGGATTTCGTTTGTGTTTTTTGTACGTTTGTCTGTCGTTAACAAGTGTGTCCATTTTGTCGAAGTAATAGGTCTTGTCCATGACCCAAATCACGCGTCGTTTAGTCTTTGAGTGTTTATTGCTCGTCCTTTGTCAAGTTGTTAGCAACGGTCGATTACATACAAAAATACAACAACGAAACTATTCACATTTTGTTGTTAATTTCACATGCTTCACAAGATTGATCATCCTTTATCTTGAAAAATTTGAAGTTCGAGGAATACACGAAGCAAAAAGTTTTAGGCCGTTGACCAATGAGCTCAAAATTTGGCTGTACACATCCAACAACTATTGATTAATTTCATGGTGTCATAGTAAATCATGTAAAAGCAAGTAATCAATGTGGCCGAAAGCATCAAGTGTGCACAATATGCTAGAAATGTTTTATTCGAGATGACGTCATTAATGATTATCAAAATCAAATATTAGCAAATTCCGAAAACTAGGAGTGCCATTATATATACTAACTTCAGTTTGGTAAAAAATACAGTAAACAGTTTTCTTTCTGTTATTCATTTTTATCATGATGCTGATATGTCTTGTCTTATACCACAGACTGACATGCCAACTCACCTAAATCCTAACATAAATCTCCTAAACACCAGATTGGCAATCATATTAACCCGTTTGAAACTTTTGCAATAACATGTATTTAGTAAATGTGTATTTTGAACGAATCAAGTTTTTGGGATGGTTTAATCGAGAACTGTATACACCATTACATTGACGAACAGAAGAACTCAGTAAAAAGGAATTGTGTATAAACAGAAAACCGTGAAAACTCAAGTAAATTTCTTTTTCATACAATTTGTGTGAAAGATTTGTACGCAAAACCTATAACACCACAATATTTTTGCTTACACTCAGTCCGACCTGATACGTTCAAAATTATTTCATCAAATATTAAAACATTACATAAACTTCGATATCTTTAAAATAAAAAGCGATATGAAGTATTTGATTTAGAATATGGACTGTGCTTTTGAAAATTATTTTGAATGAAAATATAATCTAAAAACCACAAATTTTATTTCATTTGCACTTTTAAAAGAAAAACACAAAATATTGGCGAATGAAATGTGCATGAAATGATCATTGACTCGTGTTGATGTAATTAAAAATGAAAAAGTTCTTAAATTCTGGTTTGCTCTTCCACTCATCATTCGACCTGGCACCGGCATGCCCCGAACGAGAAGGTTGGAAAAAGTTTTGAGAAAGTATTCCTATGGATCGCCAATCATTTTCAATAATTCTGGATGCAGTCTTGGTTGATCGTACCAATGTTGGCCAACATTTCGAATAAGTTTTAAACATTCCGTGCATGAAGATCTGTAGTGGACTTTATTAATCTTTCCATTTTTCTCATATGTGCAAGGGTAAACATAGGCGTAACTATATATTTGACATTTCCAATCAGAGGGTTCACTATTTAATTGTTAAAGTACACTCAATAGGGCATCATTTGTCTTAAATGGCTGTTGTTTTCCAACTTTACGCAATATTTCCAAATTTTATCATCTGAAAGACAAATAAGGGTTTTTAACGCTTCGTTGGCTGATGGTATGTCTTTAGGTTGTCGCTTTAACATCCACGAAAGAAGATCTTCGAACGTAGCATCCTTGATTTCGTCCAAGCCAACAGGGTTTCCTTCCAAAATGTTGTCTAATAAAAACTGTTGAGGTCCAAAACGATGTTTCCCCTTTCTCGCAACATAATAAGCCACCATTTCTGCGTTCTATTTTTAATAAAAAAGATATCATAACCATCACAACGTGAGTGGTTGATAAGGAAACTTTAAAAAAGAGTTATTTGTTAGATGCAGAATTCAACAATATTTAAAATTTGACCACAAACACCTACCATAAGATCAGACTGTTTCTTATGGCGGCCTGAGTTAATTGATGCATTCACTTCTTCATATGATTCTGGAGCTACCTAATATTTAGCTCTTCTCTGTTGGCTCTCATATGTCGAAGTTTCATTTAAGAATTTTCGATTATACCAAAGTTAGCGATTAAAAAATTTCCTTGTACATCTCGAAGAACGTTTGAGAGTCTTAAATCCTGATGAAGAATAGGACTTGAGCCACTGTGAAGATCTGTTAAGCCTTTTAAGATGTGCTTCATGACTTTGGAAAGCGCTATTTGTAGTGCATCTAAAGTGGAAGGTTTCACAAAACTCTCCAACGATTTTTCACATAAATCTATTACCATTTATAAATATTCAGCGTTTGGTTGTTCTTCAGAATACCAATTATTCACAATATGTTTTGAATGCTTTGCATTAAATTGATTCAAATTATGTTTTGATTGCTTAGCTTCCTCTGTGTAACTATCTCGATTAAGTAGTTTTACTGCTTTCCATAACCATCTTTTCCCAATCAAAAATAAACACGGGTTCCACCACTTCCTTTGCCAAGTAGATGCTCTTTCTAGAAAATAACAAGTACATCATTAACATATTTAACCCTTGTTGGATGTTATTTACGATATTCCTCCATCGTTTTAAACTTTTTCCGATGCATTGTTGATATGTCAACGCACGTCCAAGGTTCAGACAGTATGCCTTAAATTAAAACAAAAAGTGTGGCATTAATGGAACTGCAATTTCTTGTTTTTATTCTGTTACTGCTACTAGTAAGTCTAATGTTCACATTTTGCTTATAAAACATTTAAATAATGATCGAAGTATTACGGGAAGTTGTTGATGGTAGTAGATACAATAAAACAAAAGATTGGAGATATTTGCAATTGATGCATGACCGTTGTACTCATTTGCAGTAAATTATATGTTTTTAAATCTAGAACTAAATATTAACGAAAAATCTCTTTTGAATTGTGCAAACGTATGAAGCAGGAGAAAAAATCCTTTTATCTTTGCCAACGTAAAGCAATAACGTCCGAGTATATGATTGTCAGTTACAGTAAAATAACTTATGCTGTAGCTAAATGGCAAAGTCATTACTTGTTCAATCAAGAAAACAAAAGATATTGTTTTTTACACTGAAATCAATTTTTTAAGAACAATAAAATTGCCGTGCCAAAATTGTACTCTCATGAAATAGTTAACGTTAACGGAGACATATGTTAGAAATCGTTAGATAAGAGTAACTGGGTAATCGACATCATTATTTGAGAAAGATGATGCTGTTTGATAAAAAGATTGTCAAATTTACTTGCTGAAGGAGCATTTTATATTTCTTCCCATTAAACTGAAATCGTTTATGCATTCTTCATAAAACATTATTATATTATTGTACACCTTCAATGGGATAATCAAAGGATTTGCAAGGCTCTGCAACAAAAAGAAAAACAACATTATTTTCACATATTCCCATAGAAAGTTTACTGATACACAGTTGTTTATCTTGTTTTTCAAAAATCGTAACTAAATCTTGACGAAAATTTTTTTTTTTATTATGTACGAGCAAAAAGCCAATAGTACAAAATCTAACTTGCTTAGCCAATGCAATGCTATTACGTCCGTGTACAAGATTGTCACTTAAATATATTTAGTTGATTTAGCAAGTTATTAAAAATTGAACAATAAGATACATGTCTTTTCAAGACAAGAAAAAATATATTTATTTTCTTCACTGATATCCATTTTTGATGGACAACAAAATTTCCTGAATGATAGAATATTCTCAAAACTTTGACAAGGTTAACGGTGACCTGTATTAGAACATCGTTAAATTAGATGATAATGGCGGTCGTCCTTTGTACATTAGAAAGAAAACTTTTTTGATGAAACAGTAGCCCAAAATTTTGTCACTGTTGGTTTTTACTGGTTGTCTAGCAAATTAAGTGTTAAGTTATTGTTGGAAAGTTTCAAGAATAAGTTTGTAGAGGGGTGCAAATATACAAGGAAATAATATGAAATATTAGACCATATATAGACTTCATTAGCTTATGGATGGAAAATTGTTAAGACAGAGCTACATAAATAGTAAGCTAAACTGAAGGTAAGGGACTGATTACATGAGCCCGTGTAGCGGGGATTCAGCGAAGCATTAAAGGATTTAGGCAAATGGAAGTGATTCAATACATATAAACACATAAATCTTTTTGAGCAATTTTGCAATCTTCTTACTTTATAAAAGGGAAAAACATTTAAAACGAAAGCAGCCATTATCATTGCTTTACCATTGTATTATCATCTTGAAGATTATGATTTGAATTGACAATTGCTTTGTGCATTTTTTTTCCCAAAAAATCTGTCATAATTGGCAAGACGAATTTTAATGAAATCCATACTTTTAAAACAGGGAGTTTAAAATCTTTATTACAATTTAAGATGCTTCTTATGAAAAGTGATGTATAAATAGTAAGAATAAATGTAGCTAGTTTGCAATGTATATTCTGCAATATTCCATCATTCACTTCCTTATGAATTCATTGTTTTAGTAGAGTAAACAAATAAATTTGCAAAGAGCAAGATTAAAACGGACAGGATAGCTTCACCATCGGTTCAAGCACGTTAAAAGTATTTTTTGCTGTTTTTAACTATTTCTCATAGTTTTATAGAAGCTCCGTGTAACTTGGATGTTTAATTCGCTTTTAAGTCTTCTGCAAGGTCTATGCCACAAAAAAGTTCAATCGTAACTTATATAAATTTTGTAAATACTAACAGAATTCAACTAGCATAAACATACTATACTAAAGGACCAACCTATAACGGTTAGTTTTTAGAATTGTTCTTTTTAAGAATGAAAAAAAAACACTTTATAAAAATAAATTTATTTCAAATAAGCAAGAGCGAAGATCAGCCTATGGAAAATTAACGTACAAATGTATGATTTAAGGATTTATCACAAATCGTCGTGCGCATGTCTTTGTGTGTTTTCTATTTCTGTTAAAAGTCACAGATTTTCATGAGATTTTTCCATCGTGAATTTTTATCTAGTGTAAAATGGGTCTTCTTCGTCATCTGATGATTCTCTATTCTTTGCTGATGGCTTTTTATACTGTTCAGGAAGGCATGTAGTAGGCTGACATATAGGGGCTTTAAAAGGTTTATATTGTTGTGTAGCTACAGAGGCGGATGAAGACTGTACAGAATTGTTTGTACTCTCCTGGCTTTCATACGTAGAAGGAATTAGTTTTGGTATATAGGGTATGGAGGGTATAGAGGCTAACAAAGAATTTGATAAAGTCGGAAGACTATCATTAATGGGATTTGCTCTTGTGCAAGAATTTGATTTTGTGGAGGCTGATGAAGTAGCTATGTCTTTGTTAAGAACCGGATTAACTTTAATTGGTCTTTCATTTAATGCCTGGAAGTTTGTCTCGGACGGTGCAATGGAGGCTGGCGCTCTTATTTCATTCCCTCTAATGAATATGCTTGGTCTACGTAAATTAAAACTGTCATATGTTTCGCCAGTGATATAACATGAACTCGGGTTCATTTTCCAGAAATGCCAATTGACTTTATCTTTCCGATTTATTTTAACAAACTCGTCTTTCGTAGATAAAATTATGTTGATCGATTTACGCCAATCTAATCCACAGTCGATGAAGTAAGGGAAGTTATCCTGCACATAGTCACAAATTTGATGCCATGTCATTTTACTACGTGATGAACTCATGATTGCCATCTGGATTAGTACAATGTAATCGCAATTTGGTCTTTCATAAGATGGCACCCGTTGCGCATTCTTCACTTCTTGTAAAACACTATGGATGGAACTGAAACTTTCACGGTACTCCGGATCTATTGTCCAGTAACGTTCGCTATCTTTATCACTCGATATCCGATGTATTTCAACAAAACAGTCAAAGTGTCTTAAGACTTCTTCAACGTGAGCATACCAACAGGGTGGAGCAGTTGCATAAACAGGAAACATTTCGATGATATCTTTATAGATTTGGGATAACGTTACCTTTTTGTATGGTGCATACTCAATTATTTCTTTAAGTAACTGAATATAACGGTAAGGTGTGTGGCTTGTGGATGCTGCTGAATGTTCTTGACCTGTTGGTACACTGCATGACGAGAAACTGAATTCAATGTAATTCTCTGTTTCAAAGCGTAAACTGCTAGCAGAAACAGTAGCTGTTGCCTCTGGCATATCTTCCTTGGAAGAATCTTTTCCGCATGTGTTTGAACTCATATTTCTTCAACAGTTAATGTCGACTGAAGTTGTAAATCTTGACGAACGGAATTTGAGTCAAATACATGTGCAAATTTATTCAACTTTGCCAATCATGGAAGCCAAGTATTGACATAGCTTGTGATTTGAGACAAAAGCTCACTTCCGTCTTAAACTCCAATTACGTCACAAAAGAAATTGAGATGAACTTCCTCATTGTCTTTTGTTTTAAATGCTTTCGGTTCACGCAAATTTCAATGTTTGAACTTGGCCCAAGTTTGCTAAATGCACGCAGAAATCAATTGATTATACAACATCAATTGCTTTGCAGATTTAGGGGCTGTTTACATGAGCACGGGTAGCCGTGATTCAGCGACGTTTGAATTGATTTAGAGTAAATGAAAGGAGTCAAAACTTCAAGCGCAAAACTTAAACCGTTTCTTAAGCGTCATAAATCATTTCAGTTGTAATTTTCCAATCAGGCTAATATATTTGATTTCAATTTAAAGGTTTTGTGAATTTGCAAAGACAGAGATTATAAAGAAATTGCTGAAATAATTTTTTGTTGTTGTGAAGTATTTAATCTTTTCTATTTGCCTAAATGATTTAACTTATCGTTGAATCCCAGCTACCCTTTCTCATGTGAACAGCCCTAAGTGACATTAATGAAATCTGCATTAGATAATTTGGTCTGCAATAGCTAATTGTTCCGCTTGTTTTAATATACACGCGCGTCCATGTTCGTAGCAACTTCTAAAAATATGATAACGTTTTGAAGCCCTTTTAAGGCGAGAGCCACACTATCATTGAAATGCAACGAATTTTGTGACGAGTTGCTCTTTAACAAGAATTCGTGACGAGCCTTTGGTGCCACACTATGACAATTTTGTCAAAACATTCATGGACTAAAATCAACGTAAGAAGAAGTTGCTATTAATATTAAAGAAGAAAAAATTACTGCTTTTACCGTCCAAACAACAATGGCTATCCGAAAGGAGGCTTTGGGTGCATCCAATGAATTGAAGGCGACAGGATAAATATAAAAATAAGCATTTGTAGCCAATCTGTCATGTTGCCAGTACAACAGTGAGCACACAATTAGTCATGTAATGCTTTATATCCAATCAGATCGAGGAGATCACTCGTTACTCGATGAAGATTTCAGTGTCCATGCTCATCGTCGATGAATTCGGCCGTGTCTTCATATTTTTCGTTAACGATTGTGATTATACAAAGTCAGAGAATATAAAAAAATTGCTCAGATAAGTTTTTTGTTGTTTGTGAAGTTTTGGTAGTCAGTATAGTCTGGATGGTCGTGGTACTGAAAATCTAAATCGATAGTAAGTACGTTAAGGTATGATGTTAGACTTTCTCAAAGAAAAGATCTTGCTGTTAAGTTTGCGTAGTAGTGATGTTGCTGGATTTCGTTTGTGTTTTTTGTACGTTTGTCTGTCGTTAACAAGTGTGTCCATTTTGTCGAAGTAATAAGTCTTGTCCATGACCCAAATCACGCGTCGTTTAGTCTTTGAGTGTGTATTGCTCGTCCTTTGTCAAGTTGTTAGCAACGGTCGATTTCAAACAAAAATACTACAGCAAAAACATTCATATTTTGTTGTTAATTTCACAGGCTTTACAAGATTGATCATCCTTTATCTTGAAAAATTTGAAGTTCGAGGGATACACGAAGCAAAAAGTATTTAGGCCGTTGACCAATGAGCTCAAAATTTGGCTGTACACATCCAACAACTATTGATTAATTTCATGGTGTCGTAGTAAATCATGTAAAAGCAAGTAATCAATACGGCCGAAAGCATCAAGTGTGCACAATACGCTAGAAATATTTTATTCGAGATGACGTCATTAATGATTATCAAAATCAAAAATTAGCAAATTCCGAAAACTAGGAGTGCCATTATATATACTAACTTCAGTTTGGTAAAAAATACATTAAACAGTTTTCTTTCTGTTATTCATTTTCATCATGATGCTGATATGTCTTGTCTTCTACCACAGACTGACATGCCAACTCATCCGTTTTTACCGATTGTCACCTAAATCCTAACATAAATGTCCTGAACACCAGGTTGACTATCATATTCACCTGTTTAAAACTTTTGTAATAACATGTATTTAGTAAATGTGTATTTTGAACGAATCAAGTTTGTGGGATTCTTTAATTGAGAACTGTATACACCATTACATTGACGAACAGAAGAACTCAGTAAAAAGGAATTGTGTATAAACAGAAAACCGTGAAAACTCAAGTAAATTTCTTTTTCATACAATTTGTGTGAAAGATTTGAACGCAAAACCTATAACACCACAATATTTTTGCTTACACTCAGTCCGACCTGATACGTTCAAAATTATTTCAACAAATATTGAAGAAAGATAAAGTGATGGAAAATCTGCTGTTCTGGAAATTCGTTTTTAGATTTAGGTGACAGCCGATAAAGTTGTGCAATATGGCAGGTCTGCTTGTGGTATAAGTCATTGATCTGAAAAAATAGTACCTGGATAGAGCTTCTACGTATGAAACCATTATGAAAATTGAAGCCAGTTTTGATTTTACAAACTCGGTTCTTGGGACCATTCAATTACAATATGGTGCAGAGTTTGCTGAGCGGTTGCGACGATGATTTGTTCATGCTACACCAATTGTTACTCTCAAAACTGCTGCTATTGATGTACAAGTAATCTTGGACAAAGCATCGTTACAATCACTCAGTCAACTCTACGTCATATTGTAGTTGAGTGGTCCCAAGAATCGAGTGAGTAAAATCTAAACTGGTTTCAAATTTCATATAGAAGCTCTACCCAGGTACTAATTATTCAAATCAATGGTTTAAGTAAACACCCTATAATACTGTATGAGCATCATGGTAACAAATAATTATTGGTGCTTCATAAACGAGTGACTAATAGTAAACTGTATAATATATTTTTTCACTCATCTCATGCTAATCTATCAAATGGTACTGAGAATTTTTTATATTTTCAATATTTTTCTTTTGATTAATATTGCTGACATCATCGTGAAAAAATGTAAATATCTGCTTATTGTGCAAAATATCGCTTGCGACAACATTGACAATATTTGCTATTGTATTATTCTCTACATGTGTGTCTCGAATACGAAGATCTTTTGTGATTGTGCTTTGTTTAAACTACTTTTTTATGTAGTTCATCTAGTTTATAATGTAATTGATCTTTTTAATGATTGGTTCGTTTTCTATATTCTGATTATGAAAGAGAAATATCTAGTTTGCCCAGTAAATCTTTAATTTTTAAAATCATTTTTCGCATCAGTTGTGTTTGTTGTAAAATTTTTACTTTTGCTACATCATATTTCTATGTACGCTACATCAAACATAAATGCTTATGTATGTATACGATATGTATGAAGAAATACGACTCACTATTCTATGGAAGTATTCAACATAAAAATAACGTAGAGCAAGATCCACTTGTGTTTATTGAAAATGGTCTACATGAACTATTCCATCCTAAATACACTCGTATAGAGCAAAAATTATTAGTTGTGAAAGGTGTGCAGCGTAGGATTTTAGACATGCACATACAGTGACATTACGTTGGTCACCTTAAAAAAATGCACTAACAATTTTTACATTGTGTTGCGACCATAAATAAATTTTCTGCGTATCTGGTGTTAAGGAAGTGCAAAGTAGACTGTTGGAAAATATGGTTGCCATGTTTTTAAAAAACTTTCAATCGATATTTTCAAGTGTTTCTCTTCTATAACCGGAAAGAATATACACCATGCCATCATTATCAACTGTCATACTTTCAAATTGTGAATCATCAACGTTGCAAATTTTTGTGCGCCACGGTTAAATTCTCACAATTTATTGTTGAGATTTTAAAAGAATCTGAACATTGATAATTTAGGGGGAGGTTATTATTCATATATGCATGTTTTACTTTATTAGTTTCTATTGAAATCAATTGTGTTTACGGATTATACCATATGAATATACGAAAATAGCCCACACAATTATCTACGTTCTGTCATCAGTGGTTCTCCTTGGTTAAAGTGACTTTTTGAAAGGTAAGGTTTTTCGTTACGAAATTCAAATACCTTCCAAGGTGGTGAAATTTCCTCAAAATTTTCAACTTTCTTAAAATACAAAGGATGAAACTCATGCTGACTGTTTTTAATCAATGGCCAATTAAGAACATCGTACCTTTGAGAGCTGTACTTGGAAATGAAGTCGATTAATACTAAATTGCTCGTCAGTACAACGTCAACGTTTTCAACATACTAGTATTTTTAAATAAGGGATATTATTTGAAAATGCCTTTTCCAACTTCGGGCAATGAAATTAGTTTTTCTAAGTAAAACATCGATTCATGTTCTCCTGCCTCGCTGTCATTAAAATGTCGAAGAATAGAACTTGCGATGGAAATCTTACATGCAGATATTTTTTCTTCAATTTTCAATAAAACATCATTAAATGCCAAACAAGCTTGGTTATTTCCCACTTTAAATTTGCCGGAAGCCGAATTCAGTCGCTCTTCTCTTTTTAACTCCCATTGTTCTTTTTAGTTAACTAGATGAAGCTCAAATGTTCAAGTGCTTTATCGAATTCATCGATAGTTACTGAAAAGTAGATCGGTTTTTTGAAAGTCATTTTAGTCTTGTCTTTGTGTATTTATATAAACCAACAGTATCCAGTACATTAAAAATTTGAGCTGGTGCACCCGAAACTATGCTCAAGCTGTCGTTACTATGTCTAGCGCCATTGAGAGCCTCTTGAAGTAGTCCAATGTCGACTTTTCTTTTCATTAGTCTAAAAACAGTTGTCTTGAATTACTAATGGGAAAATATACAGTTTCTTAGTCGACTTTATTTACTTTTTTCAGTAAAAAAAAATTTCGCATGCAAAAGCATGTGGCAACAAAAACAAAACAATTTCAAACACGAGAACAAAAAATTTGCCTGCTAAAGAGTTAAAACATCACAAACGAGTGACGCAAATAATTCGATTGTATTGATTAAGACATACTGATCTAATTGCATTCTTTCTTTCACTTGAGAGCCTAGCCTATATTGCTGACGATTGTAAATTCTTGGTTGTTAGAAGACAGGTTGCATCAGGACTTGCACGCAAATTAGATTTTTCAAGTTTCCTGTTTTGCAGGAGTTGAATTTCATGGTCGATAATTTATGTATTTTCAAATGAAATAGTTTTCGTGCTATTTTGTTGAAGAAATCGAGCTTGTGGTTACTATTGCTACTCCTGCTATGACTTTGCAATTATGCGTGTGTTCATTGTGACTTGCGCTTCACATGTTCGATAGACGTGTTGCTTCTAAAAGCACAGTCCTATTAATCAAGAAAGGATACATTTTTGATCGAATAGAATGAAAACTCAGGCACAATAGTCAGAAAAAAGTCATGCTGGAGCTATTTTTTATAAAATATACCAAGAATAAAAAGTTTGAGGTCGATCGGAGTGAATAATGAATGGAGTCATTTATGTTAATTCTTCATTGCTTTAACATAATTTTTTTTAACATACAGCATAAACCATTTAATGAGGAATCTCAAATATTGCGTTTCATAATTTCAATTTTGTGAAGACAAATAACCTGTGCAGTTAAATGTCTATAGGAAATTTGAAGTGGATCAATATAATTTCATACCATAATGTTTACCATATGTTTAACATATGATGACCTCCTTTCATTTTCCACCTCAACAAACGGTCGATCTTCATTATTCGCGATAACATTTCGGACATGTTGCGAGTTTGAATGCCATTTTCGAAGCTTGAATCCTCCCTCGCTCATTAATTTTCGAGATCTATGATAGATGTATAGAGCTTCGTCCTCATTAGAAATTCCACCAGCGAAATCGTCAACATATAACGACTCGATTAATAAGGAGACTATTTCTGGATCGACATTCTTGTATTTCGAAACGTGGTGACGAATAACAGTAGATAATATTGCAGGACTTAGGGTTAAACGAAATGGTAGGTGTCGGAACTTGTATTCCTTTAGCATCGGGTGAACTTTGTTAATATCGTCAAACCAAAGAAACTTCAGCATCTTTCTGTCTTCGGAAGCAATTTGTATTTCATAGTGTCAAATAAACGTGGAACCGAATTTGGTCCCTTTTCGATGCAATGATTGAGTGACTGCTCTTCCTTAGTAGCTCTTGCCGAACCATCGAAAACCACGCGAAGTTTTGTAGTTTCCTTATCTTCTCGAAGTACGCCATGATGGGGTAGGAAATAACCGGTTTCATGTGCAACAAGAACTGGTCAATAATTCCTCCTTTAATTTGATCTTTGATAATTGCATCGGATTCTTGCAATGAGGGTTTGTCTTTATCGAGACGAGATTTCAACTGGTGTAATCGTTTCAAACACATACCGTAACAGTCTGATTTTGGAAGATATTCCCCCTTCCAAGGTAAATTCACTTCATATCTCCCTTCATCCTCCAGATATTGTATATTCTTCAGAAAATCCTAATCCTGTGATTCGCTGGATTCTTTTATTCCCATTCATTCGATCTCCCAAAACCGTTTCAAGCATTCATGTAATTTGGGTTCTCTCTTGTCAAGCGAAACTTCTTTTGAAAATGAGTAATCTTCGATGATTAAATTAACGATTGACAATTTCGAATTAGTTTCACCATCATTCATCTGTCAAGTGATAATCCAGCCAAATTCACTATTATACGCAACAGGACCACCTTCACTTCTTATAATCTCGCCTTTCATGATATAAAAGTAATAATCTGCTCCAATTAGAATGTCGATGTTGCTGTCAATCTGTCGTCCAGAGAGAATATTGGTATCGGAAAGCTGCAACTCTATCAGAAGAGGATAATGATTGAGATCAATTGTCGTTGTTAATGGAGAGCAAATATTTGGGAAGCAAAGAGCTGTTATGATTCGATTTCCATTCTTTCCTTTCCGGGACAAATGAACCAAGACGCATTTTTGCTTTGTAAAATATTGGTTGCCCAAGGTATTTAAGTTAACAACTTCTCTTCTGATGGGAACTAGTCCAAGCCGGTTTTTTCATGAATTCGTAACGTAAGTGCGCTGACTACCGCTGTCCAAAAGCACGCGAACAGGTATGGAAATGGAACCATTCCCACCATTGCCATATGTAATAGCTGTTTGCAGAACAACTTGATTTCGCGTTTTTGCCGTATTTGTTGTTAAGTAATTATCTTCATCAATCACTGTTTCATTCCTTGGATTCTGGTAGGTTGTTTCCAGTGGGAGAAAATTTAAGATCATATGTATTCTTTTGTTGAGGAGGCCTAAAACTTGACCTAATCACTTCACAAATCAATTGATGATGAGCCCCATGACAACGTCTACAACTCTTCTTTGACTCGCAATTTTTACTGAGATGCCCGATTCGCAGGCATACAAAACAACGACTGTCTCTCCTCAATATACTCTTGCGATCATTCACATCAGTTACTTTATCACACGATGCCGAAAAGTGTGGCTCTTTACAATAAACACATTGAATATGTTTACCTGAAGTATTTTGAGTCGAAAAGGCGTTCGCCGTAGGTATTCTGGGTGTTTGGTACTGACCTCCTGAATTTTTTCCATTTTGTGGCTGAGGACTTGATTGCACTCGTTTACTTGTCTTCCGTGCCTCGATCTCAGTTTTTATTGTATCCAACAACTCATCAATTTTCCAAACGTCTCCCGACGATTTTCGAGCAATTTGTAGACGTATGTCACTAGGTAATTTAGTCATGATAATAGGGATAAGCATACTGCCAAATTGTTCAGAAGAAACGCCAAGACTCGATAATCCTCGTACATGAACGCTTACTTTATCGTATATGTATCTTACTTGGCTAGTTCTACCGTTGGTACAAGATTGAATCTTTAAATTTCATCCATGTGAGATGCTATGGTTTGCTGGGTTTTCCCGAAGCGATCGTTCAAGATTATTACAGCAGAGTCGTAATTGGCATTAGTTAATGTTAGACCTTTAATGGCCCTCGCTGCGTTTCCCTCGAGAAGCGATTTCAGATAGTTGAATTTCTTTACATTCGAAATTTTTGGATTACTGTGAATCGTAGAATCATACAGATCCCAAAAGGAACTCCACTCCGTAACCTTGCCACCATATTTCGGAAGCTCCAGCTTAGGAAGCTTCGGCATATTTGACTTAAATTGAACAGTCGTCGTACTGTTGTCACTCGTTACATTTTCTTCGTTTACAATTTCGATCGTCGCTTGATTATTTGAACCTTCGATTAAACCATAGTTTTCCGTCGCATTTGCCAAATTTTCGTTAGAATTTCGTTAGATACTTTCGTTTTGGCCAGGGTTTGACATGCTCGTCAAATTCGAGTTCGATATGGTATCGTTGACTTTCGTATCAACGTCTCTGTCATTCTTAGCACATTTAATATACTTTTCAATTTTTCGTTTTATACTCATAACTCTATCAGAAATTCGGCCGAGTCCTCGATTTCACCTTGTATTTCATTAACATTACACGTGTTCAGTATTTCTTCATCGAGTTCACGTAATATTTTTAGTTTCCCTTGGAGTTGTTGTGCGATGATTTCACTACGATCTACAAGATCATCATGTGGTGGCTGTGATAACAATTCAACTGACTCTTTCTCGAATTTAGTACACACTCCGCGATGTCCTCTTCTTCTAGCACGAAGCCTTTCCAGTTTTATCTTCTCTTCAGTCGAAATTTTCGTAAGAAACGAATATGGGCGACTTTATTGCGTTAAAGCCGCCCCACGTTGGGCGCCATATCATGCACGTTGCACGATAAAATAGTTATTTTCATTCTCGAGGACATAATTTTGGAATTGTCGTTAGTTTAAATGATTTATTTTTGAACTTTCATTGTACAACGAAGTCGTCTCAAAGAAAACTACTTCACAATTCAACAACATTTCGAATATATAATGTTAACAACAACTCTCCCTTCTGTAATAATCCCAAAGTGTCAATCACATGATATGGACGCGATCCGCAACAACAATAACAAAGAAAAACAACTGTTCATCACATCATTCGACCTGACAGCGGCATGCATCCGAACGAGAAGATTGGGAAAAGTTTTGAGAAAGTATTTCTTTGAATCACCAATATTTTTCAATAATTCAAGATGCAGTCTTGGTTTATCGTACCAATGTTGGCCAACATTTGGAATAAGTCGTAAGCATTCCGTCCAGGAAGATCCGTATTGGACCTTATTAATTTTCCCATTTTTCTCATATGTGCAAAGATAATCATTGACATCACTATCTATTTGACATTTCCAATCAGAGGGTTCACTATTCAATTGTTAAAGTACACTTGAAAGAGCATCATTTGTCTTAATTGCATGTTGGTTTCCAACTTTACACAACATTTCCAACTTCTCATCACCTGAAAATAAATATGGGTGTTTCAACGCTTTGTTGGCTGATGGTCTGTCTTCAGGTTGTTGCTTAAGTATCAACGAAAGAATATCTTCGAGCGTGGCATCCTTGATTTCGTCCAAGCCAACAGGGTTTCCTTCAAAAAGGTTGTCTAATAAAAACCGTTCAAGTCCAGAACGATGTTTCCCATTTGTCGCAACATAATAAGCCACCATTCATGCCTTCTATTTTTAATAAAAAAGATATCATAACAGTCACAAAGTGAGTGGTTGATAGGGAAACGTTAAAAAAGCGAGTTATTTGTTAGATACAGAATTCAACACTATTTAAAATTCCACAACAAATACCTACCATAAGATCAAACTGTTTCTTATGGCGGGCTGAGTTAATTGATGCATTCACTTCATCATATGATGCTGGAGCTATCTAATTTTTAGCTCCTCTCTGTGGGCTCTCATACGTCGAAGTTTTATTTAACAATTTTCGACTTATACCAAAGTCAGCGATTAAAAAATTTCCTTGTACATCTCGAAGAACGTTTGAGAGTCTTAAATCCCGATGAAGAATAGGACTTGAGCCACTGTGAAGATCTGCTAAATCTTTTGCTATATGCTTCATCACTTTGGAAAGCGCTATTTGAAGTGCATCTAAAGTAGAAGGTTTCACAAAACTCCACAACGATTCTTCACATAAATCTTTTACCAAATATAAATACTCAGCGTTTGGTTATTTTTCAGAATACCAATAATTCATAATATCATTCGAATGCTTTGCATTAAATTCATTCAAAGTATGTTTTTCTTGCTTAGCTTTCTCTATGTAACTATCTCGATTAAGTCGTTTTACTGCTTTTCCATAACCATCTTTTCCGAATCCAAGGTAAACACGGGTTCCACCATTAACTTTGCCAAGTAGAAACATTTTCAAGAAAATAACATTTGCATCATTAACATATTTAACCATTGTTGGATGTTATTTACGATATTCTTCCATCTTTTTAAACTTTTTCCGATGCATTGATGATTTATCAATGCACGTCCAAGGTTCAGACATCATGCCCTAAATTAAAAGTAAAAGTGTGGCATTAATGGAACAGCAATTTCTTATTTTTATTCTGTAACTGCTACTAGTAATTCCAATGTTCACATTTTGCTTATAAAACATTTAAATAATGATCGAAGTATTACGGGAATGTGTTGATGGTAGTAGATACAATAAAACAAAGGATTAAAGCTATTTACAATTGATGCATCACCGTTGTACTCATTTGCAGTAAATTATATGTTTTTAAATCTAGAACTAAATATTAACGAAAAATCTCTTTTGAATTGTGCAAACGTATGAAGCAGGAGTAAAAAATCCTGTTATCTTTGCCAATGTAAAGAAACAACGTCCGTGTACAAGATTGTCAGTTACAGTAAATAATTTATGCTGTAGCTAAATGAGCAAATGTCATTAATTATTCAATCAAGACAACAAAAAATATTGTTTTTTCCCTGAAATCAATTTTTTAAGAACAATAAAATTTCCGTGACAAAGTTGTACTCTCATAAAATAGTTAAAGTAAACGGAGACCTGTGTTAGAAATCGTTAGATAATAGTAACTGGGTAATCGTTATTATTATTTGTTAAAGATGATGCTGTTTGATAAAAGGATTGTCACGTTATATGTAAATTTATTTGTTCAAGAAGCATTTTATATTTCTTCTTATTAAGCTGAAGTCGTTTATGTATTATTCATAAAACATTATATTATTGTACACCTTCAATGGGATAATCAAAAGATGGAAAGAATACTAATGATACATAGACTGAATAGTTGTGCTTGAATATCTATACTGGAAAATTTGCAGAATTTCAAAACCAAACCACTTGAAAAAGTCTTAAAAAATTTAAGTGCATGTCACCATGGTCTAATTCAACTTGTATACGACATGCTAAAAAGCAGATTAAAATAAAAAACAATATTTTGTCACACAGGGGCGAAACAGCAACTCTAATGAGATGTGTGTGTGTGTGTGTGTGTGAATATTCATATATACACCACTGCCCTGCTGATTTCTTTTGATAAATATTCACCCCCACCCCCTACCCAACTAGTGTTCTTGTTTCGTCCTTTTTTTGGGGTTGCAAACATGTTACAACAAAATGTCTGATTTTCAGCAGAAGGATACGTAATTTGGACACCCAACGACATTTACCTGTATCATGGGGCTCTTATTCATATATTCATGATATGCTGCATTAAGTTCTTTTGACATGTATTGTTATCTATGGAGTTTTCGCTAGACCATTTACTTACTTTATCCATGTATTCTTGAAGACGTCGTTCCAATTCCAAAGGTGCATTAACGATATTAGCGCTGGCTTCAAATGTGGTGTCATCCGCGTAAGCATGAATAGTTGAGTCCGATCCAACAGCTTCGGGAAGATCATTGACGAAAATTAAAAACAGTGGAGGTCCTAATATGCTAAATTGAGGAACTCCATTGGTTAGCATAAGTTGTGATGAAGTCGTGTTATTTACAGTGACACACTGCCTGCGATTGAGTAGATAGCTCTGCAATAGCTTTACAACATTATCTGGAAATCCATATGATCTTAACTTTACTAGGAGAATGTCATGATTGATCAAGTCGAATGCCTTGCTTTAGTCCACAAAGACTAAGCCGCTGACATTGTTCTTATCATGGTCAAGAAGGACTTGGTACAGAAGAAACAATAAAGAAATATCCGTGGAGTGGTTTTTACGGAACCCTTATTGGAAGCGGTATAAAAGTGCATTGTCTGTTAAGTAGGTGTTCATTGCATTGAAGATGTGTCTTTCAAAGACTTTAGAAAGAATAGGCAAAATACAAATAGGACGGTAGTTTAGAATATCTTGCTTGTTTCCTTGATTCTTGAATAGTGGTTTAACCTTTGCTATTTTCCATTGTGAGGGAAATGTACAAGTTTCAATACAGTGATTTATAATTTTAGCTATGGAGCATGATATTTCAGGAGCTGCAATCCTTAGAACTCTGGCACCAAGCCCATCGATTCCCGTGGCTTTGTGTTGTAGGTATACTTAGAAGATAATCCTTAACCTCACTAGAAGAAATTTGCGGAATGAGATTCTCAATTTGACTGTTAGATTTGTCTGGTGGACCAGGAAGAGCATCATAATGAAGTATAGGTGCCGCTTTTATGAGACGTTTATAAACATCAGCGAAGAAGCGGTTAAAGCGTTCAGCGATTGAATGATGATCATCCTTTATCAGGTTGTTGTTTTCGTCAGCAATAGGGACGGAGTCGTCATTATTCCTTGTATCTTTAGATAGGTCTTTAATTAAAGACCAAAGTTTCTTTGGACATTTTTGATTTTTACTGAACTGAGTTTTAAAGTGCTGTTCCTTCGCATTTCTTAATTTCCTCGTCCTTGTTTTTAATCAGTTTAAAAGTAGACCAATCTTGTTCATTTTGTGTTCTCCTGGCCCTCTTTAGAAGATTATCGCGTTTATTTATGTCGTTGTATAGATCATTAGTGAACCATTTCGGCTGATTGATTTTCTTCACACTCTTGAACTTTAAAGGTGCGTGATTATCAAAAATGTCATTAAAGATTTTTACCAAGATTCAACAATGTTATCGGCATCTCGAAAAACAAAGGAGATATCCCAAGGTGTTTCTCTTAAGTCTTGCAGAAAGCACTCTTTGTTGATTTTGTCGATATTTCTGTATTTGATTTGGAATGTTGTTTACGTTGTGCATCCATGGTTTTGTAGCACCTCAAGATAGTGACCGGAAGGTGATCGGAAAGTCCAGATTTACCTATGGCTACTTCTCTAATTTTGGCAGGATGACTAGAATAAATATGGTCTAAGCACGCATCAGAGGCAGGTCTTGTTACTCTATTTACCATCTGCGTTAATCCAAGACAGTTCAGTGACTTTGCGAGAAAATGTTTTGAATAACAGTTGAAATCAATATAATCTAAATTGAAGTCTCCCAGAATAATCAATTCATTGTTTTGGAGATGGGCATTTTCAATATTTTTACCCAAACTCTCATTATAATCTTTGTTAGATGAAGGTGGACGGCAAACACCAGATATCAAAATCGGTCTCTTTGATTTATGAGGACAAATTTAAAGCCAGAGAGTTTGAAGATCATCCAGTTCCAAATCTCTTCGATGTGAAGCCATAACTTTCTCATTTACATACAGGGGCGGATCTAGACCGATGCAACCGATGCGAATGCATCGGTCAAAATATTTAGATATTAAAATCTGCGAGCTTGCATTTTAATGAAATAAATAGCAAATATTATTTTCGAATTATTTAAAACGCACATTTGACAGTGATATATTGTTTAGTTAACTTATAGATTTAGCAGTTTTAAGCTAAAATTTGTTCTAGAAATAACATTTGTGTTCTCCGATAATTTTGTCGTATTCCATGACACAAATAGCGAAAGAAAAGTCGATAAAATTTAGCGAAATTTTGTCGTGAATACATATTTAGTAAGTAATTTAATAGTATTCTGCCAGCACGTCACGGTAGATGGAAGAGGCATCGCTACGTCACAGTAGATTTGCGATGCATCGGTCGATGCATCGGTCCCGAGTCCTTTTCCGCGTGAAATCTACTGTGACATCAGCAAAACCATTGTTTTAGGGCCTCACGTCACGGTAGATTTTGCCGCTGAGCGATGCATTTTCCATAATTTTGTGATTGTGGGCACATGGCACCGATGCATTCAACTTTGAACTTCAAAGTTGAATGCATTGTTATTTGATCACTTGATATAACTCGCAATCATCGATCGAAGTCATGGCTGTCGAGAATATCAAACACGATCTGTGTACTCTGCTTCGAGAAGAGAAGTCATTTGATATTAATGAAGTGCGTCGAACCTATGAAACGAGAGCTGCTACTTTTATTTCAAAATCCTCTCCTTGGAATCCCTTTCAAAGGGTAAAATGGGAGAGATATGTCAAGTGAAATGTTAATACCTAAGCACTTGACAGTTCATTGGCAAAGTGGAGAACTAAGAGCTTTAAAGTAAGTAAATTTACCTTTATGCTTGCATGTTTTAAATGTAAATAGTGTACTTATTTCAGACTCAGAGTGTAGTCGTGTAGATAACGACGAACAATCATCATAAAATATACACGATGTCATATTACTTATGCAGCACTTATACTTGTATTCATATGTAATATAATACAAACTGTAATATGCAGGGGTAGGTGCAATTTTAGTTGCATTTTAGTTTATGTATTGTATGGATTACATTAAAAATGTAATGACTGTATTCCTTCTTCCAATATACTTATGACTTCAGTAGAAGCTAACATTTTCTTTCCAAATAACCCTGTCAGACATTTAAGTTTTGAATTCTTCTGATTTCTAATTTTTAGCCACACAATGAGAATTTTCTTAACTCTGCTATATTTAGAACTAGAGGTGATGGTAATTGTCTGTACAGAGCCTGCTCAAAATTACTTTGTGGCAAGGAAGACCTATGTCATTTGCTGAGAGACTTGACAAGCATTGAGCTATTCAATCACCAGGAGTATTATGCTAACCACCCTTACTTAAAAGATAAGTTGCATTTTTAAGTCAGAAAATACTGCTTTTCTGCATCAGTATCAGATGTGGCTTTAGGCAATGGCTATGATAGGAAAAATCCAAGCACAAAGGTAATAGTAGTTAAAGAGGAAGCTCTAAATAATGCATGCAATGGTACTTATTCTTCACTTATGTGTATATTTGGTTTGTCTTCTGTCACTGGAATGACTATAATTTCAGTTTATCCCGAAAAGTTGGACCAGGAGACCAAATATTCACAATTTCTAAATGGTAAAATTCTTCCACGGCAGGCACACCAACATATTTCAAGTCAACTTGTTCAGCCTGCTAAGTTAATTTTAATGTGGACAACTACTGGTGCTTATTCTCTTCCAGAATTAGATATAGAATTTCAACCCAATCATTTTGTACCACTAATTGAATTTAATCAAACTCAAGAGTTAATAATAAAAAAAAAATTACTGACCACTTTAAAGTTGATGTCTTACAGAAAAATAAAAGTGGACTTGAGCAACAAATAGACACAACTTTGGTAGCACCTGCAAAATCCTCACCAAGGGAAGACTTAGATGGCAGCAGCTATGATTGCTTGAAGACTTCCTTAAAACGTGGGTTAAATTAGTGATTGTTCATGTGCAAATATATTTTAATTATAGGTAAGCATGCTTTTCTAAGAACATAAGTAAAGCATACCATGCAATATAAAGTATTCGTTGTGGGATGGAGGATATTTTTTGTACATGTGAATAAATCCTTCCTTCTAAACATGAGATCGTCAAATTGGCAACAAGCTTTCACTCAAAGCTAAGACTTATAACAAATCACTGGAAGCCTCCCCCTTCTTTCAATTTTCCTTTTTCTGAGAATGGTAAATCTTCAAGAAAATTTTGTGCTGGCTGGCTAGATCGTTGGTCTTGGTTGTGCTACTCTAAATTATTTGATGGAGCCTTTTGTTATTATTGCGTTTTGTTCGGTCATCAAACAGGACATAATGGTTCAAAGCTTAGTAAATTATTTAAGGAACCCTTAAGAAACTGGCAAAGTGCGGCAACAAAATTTTACCAGCATGACAAATATTCCCTAATTCACCGTGACTCCAAGTTACGTTTGTCGCAGTTCCAACGTGTGATGAAAGGTAAAACTATTGGCATCGACGAACAAGCCGATCATCTTAGAAGTGCTCGCATTCAATACAATCGTGACGTTTTAGGCTCTATTATTAAAACTATTATACTTCCAGGCAGACAGAATCTTCCCTTACGAGGCCATCGTGACGACTCAAAGTATTTTCTATCTTCTAATCCTGGGAACTTTCAAGCCTTTTTGAATTTTAGAGTAGACGCGGGTGACGCGAAACTAGAAAAACATTTTGAAAATGCAAGTAAGAATGCAACTTATTGTTCGAAGACAATTCAAAACAAGCTGATAAAGATCTGCGGGGAACAAATCAAAGAAAAGATTGTTTCTGACATCAATTCTAGTGAATGCCCAATTTACTCAGTCCTTGGTGATGAGGCAACAGACTGCAGCAGTACCGAGCAGATGCCAATTGTTGTAAGGTATGTTGACTCAAAGCAAGAAATTAATGAACGATTTATTAAATTTGTTGAGTGTGAAGGAATGACTGGCGAAGCGCTAGCGAAGAATATCGAAGATACTTTAAACGAAGTTGGGCTACTACTTTCCAACTGTCGTGGTCAGTGCTATGATGGTGCCAGTGCAATGTCAAGCAAATCAAAGGGAGTTGCTGGTCGTATTTTAAAGAAAAATCCAAAAGCTTTGTATATCCATTGCGCTAGTCATCGATTGAACCTTGTTGTTGCTAAAGCATGTGGTGAGCAAACTGTCAAAAACATGTTGGGGCATGCTCAAAAGATCTTCAGTTTCTTCAGCCCATCCCCCCTACGAATGCAGTGCTTGAGGCAGAATATGGAAAAGTCTGGGTTACGTCGTAAAAAACTAGGAGCTCCATCCACAACGCGTTGGGTTGAACGGATACGTACACTTGATGGATTTGTGGAAGCATTTGTACCTGTTTGTCAAAGTTTAGAGTACATGAAGCTCAATATGAATAAAGATTTTGATAATTCAAGTAGGGACGCAGAGGGATATCTTCGTTCCATAAAATCTTTCGAATTTATTGTTAATCTTGTGATTACATCAAATGTTCTGCATCACACAATGTCGTTGACTGTCCAACTGCAGCAAAGGATGATCGATATCGCTGAATCAATTAAACATATAAATCTTTTGAAGTCACAATTAAAAATTTTACGCAGCTCGGCTGATACAATTCATGACCAATACTACGAAGAAGCAGTGGATTTAGCAAACAGAGTAAACGTTGATGAAAAAATTCCTCGACTTTGCAATGTTCAGACAACTCGTGAAAACTATCCTGCACATACAGCACGTGAATACTACCGCATGAAACTAACCATCCCTCTTCTTGATCACTTGATTGAACAGATGGAATTTCGGTTTTCTTCAGAGGTGTGCGATATTTATCGTGGATTCTATATTATACCTAGTATTTTTCTCCATTGCAAGGACGTTAATTGGAAGGAAGAGTTTATGAAGTTTGCTGTTGCATATAAAGAGGATATGCCACACTTTCGGAAAATACATGCTGAATTAGGATTGTGGGAAACAAATTGGAAAGGGGGCTTTGAGAAAGTTAAGTACGATTCAATTGCCGACACGCATCGAACTTGTAACAAACTTGCGTTTCCAAATATATTTACAGCGCTTAAGATACTCGCTGTTGTGCCAGTCTATGTGTGTGTGAAAGATCCGTTTCTGCCCTTCGTCGAATGAAAACTTGGTTACGTAGCACAATGATCAACGAAAGGTTAAATGGATTAGCCCAAATGCATATTAATGATGATATTAAGTGTGATGTCGAAGAAGTGATTAATACCTTTGCTAGACAAAACCCAACGAGGATGCAATTTCTTGATATCCTGGAGGATAAAGAAACAGATGCTTGACGATGAGCTCCATGAGAAATTCTTAATGCTGATAAACAACCTACATTTTCTTTGAGAGTTATCTTGTTTTCAGCCGTTATTGAGAGGACGAAGACCACGTTTAAACATTGATTTTCTTAAACATTTCATCTTTGCTGTGGTTGGAAGAAGACGATCTTTCAACATTGCTTTTATAATTGTTGTCATCTTTGCTGCCGTTAGAAGAAGACCATCTTTGAACATTGCTTTTATTAAACTTTTCATCTTTTTTGCCGTTGGAAGAAGACCACCTTTGAACATTGCTTTATCAATGCTGTTATCTTACAAAAGACGGCTCATGTTATTTTTTCGATAAAATTTACGCTTAAGATTTTTCTGTCACCTTTCCCAAATCGCTGGAAAATGCTTCTCGGATAGTGAAAATTCAAAAATTTTATGGGGGAGCATGCCCCCAGACCCCCCTAGCGGTGGCTCGCGCCTTCGGCGCTCGCAATGCATCGGTCAGCTAAGGAGCTGGATCCGCGCCTGTTTACATACGCAATTATGCCGCCACCTTTCTTCCCAATTCGATCTTTTCTGTGTAATGTGTAGCCGGGTATCATGTAATAGCTGTCTGGAATTTTACTAGATTCGGACGTCTCAGTGAGAATTAATAAAGACGTCGAGTTTAGCAGCACTGTTGTTGTTCGAGGTGAGCATTAGAGATAGTTCTTCCAATTTGGTGTCAGTCAGTCTTTGGATGTTCCAGTGGCAGACTGATAAGCCTCTGAAGCCTACAGGAGGTTGAATGTCATTAGATCCTGGATTCATGGCAATATCGCCAGATAGAAGAATACACAGACAAAATTGGCCAAGTTTGACGAACCGCAACAACGCCTGGAGCTTCAAATTCAAATCGCAAGGTGTGCATTTCGAAGGCTTTGACTTACAGTCGAACGTAGGCGGAGCAGATATCTCCTTCCCAATGAAGAATCTGACTGTAAAGCGATCGAATTCAGGTGTAATTGAAGTAAATTGGCCAAGTAAAACGCTGATAATAGTCAATTGAAGCACGGCAGCAAAAACACGTCTGCACGCCAGGACTAATGTATGCTGTTGATGATGTTACGCACACGTTGCGTAACATCACTGAAAAAAGGCAAAACAATGATGACGCGCATCTTCAGTCAACATGTTGAGAGTGTTAGAATGAAATGCTCTACGTAAGGATTATCATGCTTGATCGCAGAATATTGTCATTGCATTATCATTGTATTATCATCTTAAAGATTATCATTTGAAATGACAATTGCTTTGTGAAACTATTTTTCCCTAAAAATCTATCTTCTTAATTGAAAAGTTGCTTGAAGATGACATTATGACCATTTTTTCACTTTCCCTTTTTTGAGTCTGCAAAAATTTTCAGTTTCTCAGTGACACGTTTTGTCCATTGAAGTGCATTTTTCAGGGATAGAAACCTCTCCTATTGAAAGCAGAGACAAAAAAATAATGATAAAATTGCTTTGTTATATCCGCTAACTTTGAATCGTTTCACAAGGCAAGCCGAATTTTAATGAGATCCATACTTCCAAACCAGGGAATTTAAAATTTTTATTATAATTTAAGATGCTTCTTATGAAAAGTGTTGAATAAGTAGTAAGGATAAATGTAGCTAGTTTGCAATGTATATTTTACAATATTCCATCATTCACTTCTTTATGAATTCATTGTTTTAGTAGAGTAAACAAATAAATTTGCATAGAGCAGGATTAAAACCGAAGGTATAGTTTCGCCAACGGCTCAAACACGTTAAAAGTAACTTTTGCTGTTTCTAACTGTTTCTCATAGTTTATAGAAGCTCTGTGCAACGTGGATGCTTTCATTTGCTTTTAAGTGTTCTACAAGGTCTATGTCACTAAAATTTCAATCGTAACTTATAAGAACATTGTAAATACTCACAGAATTGAACTTGCATAAAAATATTATACTAAAGGACCAACCTATTACGGTTACTTTTGAAGAATGTTCTTTTTTAAGAATGAAAAGCAACACTTTATAAAAACAAATTTCTTTTAAATAAGAAAGTGCGATGATCAGCCTATGGAAAATTAACGTACGAATATATGATTTAAGGATATATCACAAATCGTCGTGCGCATGTCTTCATATGTTTTCTATTTCTGATTAAAGTCACAGATTTTCTTGAGGTTTTTCCATCGTGAAACTTTATCTAATGTAAAATGGGTCTTCTTCGTCATCTGATGATTCTCTATTCTTTGCTGGATGGCTTTTTATACAGTTCAGGAATGCATGTGGTAGGCCGAAGTATAGGGGCTGTAAAAGGTTTATATTGTTGTGTAGCTACAGAGACGGATGAACACTGTACAGAATTGTTTCTAGTGTCCTGGCTTTCATACGTAGAAGGAATTAGTTTTGGTATATAGGGTATGAAGGGTATAGAGGCTAATAAAGAATTCGATAAAGTCGGAAGACTATCATTAATGGGATTTGCTCTTTCGCAAGAATTTGATTTTGTGGAGGCTGATGAAGTAGCTATGTCTTTGTTAAGAACCGGATTAACTTCAATTGGTCCTTTATTTAATGTCTGGAAGTTTGTCTCCAACGGTGCAATGGAACCTCGCGCTCTTATTTCATTCGCTTTGATGAATCTGCTGGGCCTAGGTATATTAAAAATGTCATACGTTTCGCCAGTGATATAACATAAACTCGGGTTAATTTTCCAGAAATGCCAATTCACTTTATCTTTCCGATCTATTTTAACAAACTCGTTGCAGCGTGATAACGTGTTGCCAATCGCGTTACACAAATCAATAGGACAGTCGATGAAGTAAGGGAAGTTATCCTCCATAAATTCAAAAATTTGTTGTTTATGCATTTTTTTACGTGATGAACTCATGATTGCCATCTGGATTAGTTCAATGGAATTGCAATATAGTCTTTTATAAG
The DNA here is from genome assembly GCF_021976095.1 of Xenia sp. Carnegie-2017. NCBI lineage: Eukaryota > Metazoa > Cnidaria > Anthozoa > Malacalcyonacea > Xeniidae > Xenia > Xenia sp. Carnegie-2017. The sequence goes on from NW_025813481.1 coordinate 446,962, forward strand.
ATGGCACCCGTTGCGCATTCTCCGCTTCTTGTGAAACACTGTGGATGGAACTGATACTTTCACGGTAGTCCGGATCTATTGTCCAGTAACGTTCGCTATCTTTATCCCTCGATATCCGATGTAATTCAACAAAACAGTCAAAGTGTCTTAAGACTTCTTTAACGTGAGCATACCAACACGGTGGAACAGCTGTATAAACAGGAAACTTTTCCATGATGACTTTGTAGATTTGGGATAACGTTAACTTTTTGTGTGGTGCATTCTCAATTATTTCTTTAAGAAACTGAATACAACGGTAAGGTGGCACCCGTTGCGCATTCTCCGCTTCTTGTGAAACACTGTGGATGGAACTGATACTTTCACGGTAGTCCGGATCTATTGTCCAGTAACGTTCGCTATCTTTATCCCTCGATATCCGATGTAATTCAACAAAACAGTCAAAGTGTCTTAAGACTTCTTTAACGTGAGCATACCAACACGGTGGAACAGCTGTATAAACAGGAAACTTTTCCATGATGACTTTGTAGATTTGGGATAACGTTAACTTTTTGTGTGGTGCATTCTCAATTATTTCTTTAAGAAACTGAATACAACGGTAAGGTGGCACCCGTTGCGCATTCTCCGCTTCTTGTGAAACACTGTGGATGGAACTGATACTTTCACGGTAGTCCGGATCTATTGTCCAGTAACGTTCGCTATCTTTATCCCTCGATATCCGATGTAATTCAACAAAACAGTCAAAGTGTCTTAAGACTTCTTTAACGTGAGCAAACCAACACGGTGGAGCAGTTGTATAAACAAGAAACTTTTTGATGATGACTTTGTAGATTTGGGATAACGTTAACTTTTTTTTTGGTGCATTCTCAATTATTTCTTTAACAAACTGAATATAAGGGTAAGGTGTGTGGCTTGTGGATGCTGCTGATCGTTCTTGACCTGTTGGTACACTACATGACGAGAAATGGAATTCACTGTAATTCTCTGTTTCAAAGCGTAAACTGCTTGCAGAAGCCGTAGCTGTTGCCTCTGGCATATCTTCTTTGGAAGGATCTTTTCCGGATTTGTTTGAACTCATATTTTTTCAACAATTGATGTCGATTGAAGTTGTAAACCTTGACGAACGGAATTTGACTCAAATACATGTGCAAATTTATTTAACTGAGCCAAACATATAACCAAGTATTGACATGGATTGTGATTTAATACAAAAACTCACTTCCGTCTCAGCCTCCAATTATGCACTGAGGCCTGTTTCAAGCGTCGAACTTTTCATGCACCGAAGCATTAATAACAAAACAAAATGCGATGAACTTCCTCATTATCTTTTGTTTTAAATGCTTTCGGTTCACGTAAATTTCGATGTTTCAAGTGGCGCAAGTTTGCTAAATGCACGCAGAAATCAATTGAATATACAGCATCAATTGCTTTGCAGATTTAAGGGCTGTTTACATTAGCCCGGGTAACCATAATTCAGCGAGTCATGAATTGATTTTGAGTAAATGAAAGCAGTCAAAACTTCAAGCGCAAAACTTAAACCGTTACTTAAGCGTCATAAATCTTTATAGTTGAAATTTTCCATTCAGGGAAATTATTTGTTTTCATTTTAAGGTTTTGTGATTTTGCAAAGTCAAAGAATATAAATAAATTGCTAAAATAAGTCTTTTTTAATGTGAAGTATTTAATCTTTTCTTTTTGCCTACATCATTTAACGCATCGTTGAATCCAAGCTACTCTTGCTCACATGAACAGCCCCTAAGTGACATTTCATGAATCTGCATTGGATAATTTGGTCTGAAATAGCTATAATTATTCCGTTGGTTTTAATATACACGCGCGTCCATGTTCGGAGCAACTTATGAAAATATGATAACGTTTTTGAAGCCCTTTTAATGCGCGGGCCACACAATCGATGAAATGCAAAGAATTTTGTGACGAGTTGCTCTTTAACGAGAATTCGTGACTAGCCTTTGTGCCACAATGTTACAATTTTGTCAAAACATTCATGGACAAAAAATCAACGTAGGAAAAATTTGCTATTAATATTAAAGGAGAAAATATTACTGCTTTTACCGTCCAAACGACAATGGTTATGTCGAATCGGAGAAGATCACTCATCACTCAATGGTAGATGCACAGTAGATTGTAGCTTGTGTTTTGATTTGCTTGTAAGTGGTTTCAGTATGTCGGTCTAGTACTGTGAGAGTTGGTAATGAGGGGACCCACAGAATTATACAATTCGTCGCAAGGTTATTTGTGGTTTCTGAAGTTTAGGTAGTCAGTAAAGTTTAGGTGCTCGTGGTACAGAATAACTAAATCGATAGTAAGTATGTTCAGATATGATGTTAGACTTTCTCAAAGAGAAGATCTTGCTTTTAAATTTGCATAGTAGGGATGTTGTTGGGCTTCGTTTGTGTTTTTTGTACGTTTGTCTGTCATTAACAAGTGTGTCCATTTTGTCAAAATAATAGGTCTTGTCCATGACCCCAGTCACGCGTCGTTTAGTCGTTTGAGTGCTTGTTGCTCGTTCTTTGTCAAGTTGTTAGCAACGGTCGATTACAAACAAAAATACTACAGCAAAAGCATTCATATTTTGTTGTTAATTTCACATGCTTTACAAGATTAATCACCCTTCATCTTGAAAAATAAGCAATTCGAGGGACTCACGAAGCATAAAGTATTTAGAACGTTGAAAAATGTGCTCAAAATTACAATTTCGCTGTACACATCCGACAACTGTTGATTCATTTCATGGTGCCGTAGTAAATCATATAAAAGCAAGTAATCAATGTGGCCGAAAGCATTAAGTGTGCACAATAAATAAGAAATTTACGTTTTATACACGATGACGTCATCAATCAAAAGTTTGCAAATTCTGAAAATTATAAGTGCCATTGGTTAGACTAACTTCAGTTGGGTAAGAACAATACACTAAGCCGTTTTCTTTCGGTCATTCATTTTTATCATGATGCTGATATGTCTTGTCTTATACCACAGACAAACATGCCAACTCACCCGGTGTTACCGACTGTCACCTAAATCCTCCCACAAATGTCCTGAGCACTAGATTGGCAATCATATTCACCCGTTTAAAACTTTTGCAGTAGCATGTATTTAGTAAATGTGTATTTTGAACGAATCAAGTTTGAGTGAGTGTTTAATTGAAAACTGTATACAGCATTACATTGACGAACAGAAGAACTTGGTAAAAGGAATTGTGTATGAACAGAAAACCAAGAAAACCCAAGTAAATTTCTTGTTCATACAAATTGTGTGAAAGATTTGAACGCATAACTTATAAAAGCTCAATGTTTTTGCCAATATTATAAAAGTACAATATTATATTTCAAAGTTTGTCACTCTAGTGTTGAGTCTGTAGTTGGTATATTTCCAAGTATGAATTTATATGAAAGGCATACAACCAGCGATTTCGCACAAACTTATATGTTTGAGATAACTTGTTAATCATCTTTGAAATGTACTGTTTGTACTGTTCAGTTCATACTTGCGTGTACGCCTGCCTCCTGCTATTTAAGATGAAGAAGCATCAGAATAGCTTTTGTTACGTCAGTTTAAATATTTGTAGCTCTCGTACAGTAACAACTCTTTCTCTCTCTTTATGTTTTCTAAATAGCATGTAGGTAACAGCTGACCGAAAATTACTTCGTATTATATTTCCCCTTACACCCAAAAATTCATATATTAATTTTTCCGACAGAGACGTTTTATTACAACTAAGTAACTGCCACCTTTTTATACCACTGTAGATAATTTTAAATTTCAATGAGAGACTTACCCAAAATTTGAAGTTCGATTTCGGTTCCGTAATTCATTGAATGACTGCTTTTTATAATTTGGAGACATGTGTCCCACTAAGGTTTTATTGTACGTGTAAATTCCTTTTAATTCATCCATTCTTCTTTAGCATTGCTCGCTGTCGCCAAAAACCATCACATGGGATTATATATCGCCATTTTTGTAGCAGCGATTCCTAAAAGATTCATAGAGTCCATCTCAATCATGTATTTTGTCTTTATTAGACAACCCCTAAAGCTGGAAGTAATCTAAAATCTGCAATATCTAAACAAGAATTATAGTGCAAGGATGTGGTTGATGTGTATATTATAATATATTCTGTATTAATAACTGATTTTCTTTGAATCACAATTGCTTTCATACAAATTATTTTAACATAGATACACAAACAATCAAATCCTCTTCCCACCTTTGATAACGTAGCTGTATGTTTGCAGATTGCTGAATTGTTTCAAACTTCTTTTGTATAGAGCCATTCAAACTCATTCTGCATTAAACTGCAAGACCAAGAGCACAAGTATGTTCAATGTCATGGACCTCGGATGATATTTGGGAGCGAGGCTAATATTCATATTTGCATGTTATAATCCTTTGAAAAACATGGATTCCTAGGGAACTTAATAAGGCCTATCATGCATACATGAATACCCCCTCCCCGTATAATCGATTTTGCGCAATCCTTATTGCTAATTTCGTAATCATCTATTCGTAATCATCAAAACTGCGTTTAAGGGAATCATTAAGGGGAATATATACGACAGACTTAAGCGTTGAATTATGGAAATGTGACTGTATATATGCAAAACTAACAGATGGCAGTTAAAATCGTTGTTTTGCTTTTAAGGCCGAGTTAAAGCCTGCCGTTTCGTGTACTACAAAACGTTTTGTACGTTTTAGGCGAAGGATTATTGAACAGATATAAATTAATAAACTATAATGTCCAAAGCATTCTTATACAATCATACATGTGGACCTGACTGAAAAACTGTTGTGATTTTATGTGTTCCCTGGTTATGCCTACTGATGTTTAAGGAATTCAACTTATTGTCAAGGTTTTAAACTCCTCCAAGAAAAATTCAAAAGAAAGAGCCGTTAACTTAAAGGAGCTTTATTGGTAAGTAAACAGTTTATATATATCTGCCATTTAACTATTTACGCTCGTGTGTTTTAATTTTAATATTCTTTTATGATTGCAAACTCTGTGATAAGGTAAAGGGTTTGAACGCGGTAGTATCGTTACATGATTGTGGATGTAGATAGTCCAGGTTGGTAGAATCCTGAGAATTACTTTTGTTGATGATGTTCACTAACGTTTCAACAACCTTAGCGGTAGTCATCTTCAAAGTCAAGATGAAATTGGAGTTTAGCTGACTCTGAAGATGACTACCGCGCAGGTTGTCGAAATGTCAGTCAACATTAAATACAACAGTCCTTCACAAGACTTTACTAACCTGGACGATTTACTAACTCAGTAGTGTTGATTTCGCGTTGAATCTTGATCCTTCCGTTATACTTAAAATTCAATATGCATCAGCTAAAACTTAACATTCGCAAGGCCTTCATCGCTGTAAAATATTTTATGGAGACAGATCATAAAACAATTTAGTACATATTCTTTCATTTTATAACATTTGTGGTTGGTCGTCCCAACCATTTTATCACATGTAATTATTTCATTGGAATCAAGACAGGTCCTTTTCAAACGTAGCATTTTATATGCGTCGAATGCAATTAAAGCAAAATAAAATGAGAACAATTTCCTCATTGTCTTTTTTTTTTAATGCATTCGACTCAAGTAAAATGCAAAGATTGAAACAGGCCTGACACTGAGCTCGTGTTTAATAATTTGTCTTTCGTCCCTAGTTTGTGTTGACGTCTGTTCTATTTTTTTCATGTAAAGCTTCATTTTTCATTGGTACATCCATTTAGATTCAAAATAACTGATGAAGTGAAATATCTTGCACTGCAATGTCATAACTGAAAAGGAGAATTTCATTTTACTTGTGTGGTTCTTTTGAAAAAAAAACAATACGCTTGTTCCTACACTTTCATTATTGCTGTGAGTTGTGAAATATTCTACGTAGTCAAAACACAAAAAGAGTGAGTTGAAAACGTCATAGCGAGCTGTTCGAATTATCTTAAATTTAAATAAAGATGCAGATTGTTCTATTACCATCCAAACATTAGGCTGGGAACCACTTGGAGAAAGAAGAAAGAAAGTAAAAGGAAAACGAATGAACAAATTTCTGAATAAAAATTATCTTGAGACATTTAAAGATCTTTTTCCTCAAAAGCTAAAGTGTAAATGACGGTCTTTAAAATATTTTCATGGTCAACTGTCTTCTTTCCCATGCCTCCAGACAAACTACATTACAAATAGCTTTTTGCAATAAGGTGCACATCTGTGTACTTCTATTCCATTGAAATTGGCTAGGTTGAGTAAAATCAAAACCAAAAATGACGACAAATGTCGTTTTCAACATTCTTTACTCATTTACACAGGATGTATATAAAAAAAACAACTGGACAGTTAAAAAAGTTGCTTAAGTCATCAATGCTCAAGATTTGCAAAAAAATTGGTTTGAATAGTGAGTAGGAGATATACTTCCGATATTTTATCTGACAGTAGCTAAAATTGTTGCAAATTATATCCACTTTGTTTTGGGAATGATGTGTTAGCAAGAAGCTCTAATGAAATAGCGTCAGCAAGAAAATGACACAGCTAAAAAGAAATTGTAGCACATAGGTTTAAATATGATGCATGTCGTTTAAACTAACAAAGTTCCAAGAAGTTTGGTTTCAGCTGCGAAGGTTTTAAAATAATGGCTTTAATAAAGAAAAACACAAACAAATCAGCGAATGAAATGTCTTTTAAATGTTCATTGACCGTATCGATTTAATTGAAATTGAAAAATTCTTAAGTTCTGGTTTGTTTTTCCATTCATCGTTTGACTTCACAGCCGCATGCACTCGAACAGGAAGATTCGTAAAAGTTTTTGAGAAAATACTTCTTTGGATAGCCAATCTATTTCAATAATTCTGGTTGCAGTATTGGTTGATCGTACCAATGTTGGCCGACATATCAAATAACTCTATAGCATTCACTGAGCTTAAATTCATGCGAATTATTTTAAATCATATGTATTAAATTAACGTTAACATGAATGTTATTGTTGAAGGTTTATAAAAATGCCATTGAAAGTGCATTTGACACGAAAATTTTACTATTTAAATTAGATTTTTATTTTTTCATTCAACAGAATTTTTAAAATGACACTGTAGCTACGTTTTAAAACAGTTTTTTAAAAGCATTAACTAATCACATTAAAAGGAACTCTTCTAAGTTGATGTAAAATATTAACAATTATACCTGCTATTTCAAATTCTCATAATGCTAAGTGACATCACTAGTTTTGTAAAGCGGACATTACATAAACTTCGATATCTTTAAAATGAAAAGTGATATGAATTATTTGTTTCAGAATATGGAATGTCCTTTTGAAAATAATTTTGAATGAAAATATAATCTAACTAGCACAAATTTTGTCTCATTTTCACTTTTAAAAAGAAAAACACAAAATAATGCAAAAGAAATGTGCATGAAATGATCATTGCAGAATTCAACAATATTTAAAATTCAACAACAAACACTTACCAGACTGTTCCTTAAGGCGGGATGAGTTAATTGATGCATTCACTTCATCATATGTTTCTGGAGCTATCTATTTTTTAGCTCCTCTCTATGCGCTCTCATATTTCGAATTTTCATTTAATAATTTTTGACTTATAGCAATGTCAGCGATTAAAAAGATTCCTTGTACATCTCGAAGAACGTTCTGAGAGTCTTAAATCCCGTTAAAAAATAGGACTTGAGCCACTGTGAAGATCTGCTAAACATTTTAAGATCTGTCAAATGATTTTGGGAAGCGCTATTTGAAGTGCATCTAAATTAGAAGATTCAGCAAAACGCTCCAACGATTCTTCACATAAATCTATTACCAAATATAAATAGTCAGCGTTTGGTTCTTCTTTCGAATACCAATAATTAACAATATGTTTTGAATGCTTTGCATTAAATTCATTCAAATTATGTGTTTCTTGCTTAGCTTCCTCTGTGTAACTATCTTGATTAAGTCATTTTACTGCTTTTCCATAACCATCTTTTCCTAATAAAAGATAAACACGGGTTCCACCACTTCCTTTGTCAAGTAGAAACTCTTTCGAGAAAATAACAAGTACATCATTAACATATTTAACATTTGTAGCATGTTCCTTACGATATTCCTCAATCTTTTTCAACTTTTTCCGATGCATTGATTTATCAATGCACGTTCAAGGTTAGACAGTATGCCTTAAATTAATGGAAAAAGTGTGGCATTAATGGGAACAGTAATTTCTTATATTAATTCTGTTACTGCTACTAGTAATTCCAATGTTCACATTTTGCTTATAAAACATTTAAATAATGATCGAACTATTACGGGAAGGTGTTGATGGTAGTAGATACAATAAAACAAAGGATTAAAGCTATTTACAATTGATGCATCACCGTTGTACTCATTTGCAGTAAATTATATGTTTTTAAAGCTAGAACTAAGTATTAACGAAAAATCTCTTTTGAATTGTGCAAACGTATGAAGCAGGAGTAAAAAATCCTGTTATCTTTGCCACGTAAAGCAATAACGTCCATGTACATGATTGTTAGTCACAGTAAAATAATTTATGCTGTAGCTAAATGAGCAAAAGTCATTACTTATTCAATCAAGACAACAAAAAAATATTGTTTTTCACCCTGAAATCAATTTTTTAAGAACAATAAAATTGACGTGCCAAAATTGCAATCTCATAATATAGTCAACGTTAGCGGAGACCTGTGTTAGAAATCGTTAGATAAGAGTAACTGGGTAATCGGCGTTATTATTTGTGAAAGATGATGTTGTTTGATAAAAGGATTGTCATATGGTGTCATATGTAAATTTACTTGTTAAAGGAGCATTTTATATTTCTTCTTATTAAACTTGAGTCGTTTATGCATTATTCATGAAACAGTATTATATTATTTGAAAGTTTACTGATTCACATTTGATTATCTTGTTTTTAAAAAAATCGTAACTAAATCTAGACAAAAATTCTTTCTTTATCATGTACGAGCAAAAAGGCAATAGTACAAAATCTGAACAACTTTGCCAATGCAATGCTATCACGTCTGTGTACAAGATTGTCACTTAAATATATTTATTTGAGTCAGCAAGTTAATGAAAGGGAACAATACGATACATGTCTTTTCAAGACAAGAAAAATATAGTTGTTTTCTTCACTGAAATCCATTTTTGATGGACAAGTAAATTTCCTGAATTTTAGAGTATTCTCAAAAATTTGTCAAGGTTAACAGTGACCTGTATTAGAATATCGTTGCATTAAATGATAATGGCGGTCGTTGTCATTTGTACATTGGAAAGAAAATTTTGTTTATGAAACAGTAGCCCAAAATTTTGTCACTGTTGGTTTTTACTAATGGTCGAGCAAATTAAGTGTGAAGTTGTTGTTGGAAATTTTGAAGAATAACTTGGCGGAGTGGTGCAAATGTACATGGTAATAATATGAAATATTAGACTATATATAGATTCCATTGGCGTATGGATGGTAAATTGTTAAGACAGAGCTACACAAATAGTAAGCAAGTCTGAAGCTAAGGGGCTGATTACATGAACCCGTATAGCCGGGATTCAGCGAAGCATTAAAAGATTTTGGCAAATGGAAACGATTCAATACTTATTACCACATAAATCTTTTTGAGCAATTTTGCAATCTTCTCATTTTATAAAAGCGCCCAATGTGGTCTATATTTGAGAAGTAGACCCTGAATGGCTTGCGTTGCTTTACAACAATTGTCCTTTTTCCGCTTGAAATTTTTCCTCTTTTTAATTCCACGAAATCCTCTCAGACCTCTAAAGAATTCCGGTTAGCAAAGATCATATAAACAGAACCTAAATTACTTTTTTTATGTTGGTCTGTGGGAGTAAAATTGATGTGAAATTATTTCACTGCTGTTCATTACAACATCTAAACTTATTAAAATACTCTTTTAAGGGAATATTAAACCGTTATCAACCGTTATATTCAGCTCTGCCCTGCTGATTCATCTGATGAATATTCACCACCACCCCCTTTCCAATTACGTTCTTGTTTTGCCCTTTTATTACGTTGCAAACATGCTACAACAAAATGTCATGATTTCGCAGCATGTTATCATTGCATTATCATTGTATTATCATCTTAAAGATTATCATTTGAATTCAGAATTGCTTTGTGAAACTTTTTTTCCCTAAAAATCTATCTTCTTAATTGAAAAGTGGCTTGAAGATGACTTTATGACCATTTTTTCATTTTCCCTTTTTTTGAGTATGCAAGAATTATCTGCTTCTCATTGACACGTGGTGTCCACTGAAGTGCATTTTTCAGGGATAGAAACCTGTCATATTGAAAGCAGAGACCAAAAAATAATGATAAAATTGCTTTGTTATATCCGCTAACTTTGAATCGTTTCCAAGGCAAGACAAATTTTAATGAAATCCTTACTTCCAAAACAGGGAATTGAAAATCTTTATTAAAATTTAAGACGCTTCTTCTGAAAAAAGTTGTATAAACAGTAAGGATAAATGTAGCTAGTTTGCAAAGTATATTTTACAATATTCCATCATTCACTTCGTTATGAATTCATTGTATAAGTAGAGTAAACAAAAAATTTGCATAGAGCAGGATTAAAACGGACGGGGTAGCTTCGCCAATGGTTCAAACATGTTAAAAGTATTTTTTTGCTGTTTTCTAACTATTTCTCATGGTTTTATAGAAGCTCCGCGTAACTTGGATGTTTTCATTTGCTTTTAAGTCTTCTACAATGTCTATGTCACCAAAAAATTCAATCGTAACTTATATGAGTACTGTAAATACTCACAGAATTCAACTAGCATAAAAATACTATACTAAAGGACCAACCTATTACGGTTACTTTTGAAGAATGTTCTTTTTCAAGAATGAAGAGCAACACTTAATAAAAACAAATTTATTTCAAATAAGCAAGAGCAATAATCGCCATAAGGAAAATTAACGTACAAATATATGATTTAATGATTTATCACAAATTGTCGTGCGCATGTCTTCTCTATTTCTGTGTAAGGTTACAGATTTTCATGAGGTTTTTCAACTGTAAAAATTTTTATCCAGTGTCAAATGAGTTTTCTTCGTCATCTGATGGTTCTCTATTCTTTGCTGAGGGCTTCTTATACTGTTCAGGAATCCAGGTATTAGGCTGAGATATAGGGGCTGTAAAAGGTTTAAATTGTTGTGTGGCCAAAGAGACGGATGAACACTGTACAGAATTGTTTGTAGTGTCCTGGCTTTCATACGTAGAATGAAATTGTTTTGGTATAGGGAAATTAAAGGGTATAGAGACTGATGAAGAATTCGATGAAGATCGAAGACTATCATTAATTGCATTTGCTTTTGTGCAAGTAATTGATTTTGTGGAAGCTGATGAAGTAGCTATGTCTTTATTAAGAACCGGATTAACTTCAATTGGTCCTTCATTTAATTCTGGAAGTTTGTCTCGGACGGTTCAATGGAAGCTGGCGCTCTTAATTCATTTCCTCTAATGAATCTGCTTGGCCTACGTAAATTAAAACTGTCATACGTTTTGCCACTGATATAACATAAACTCGGGTTTATGTTCCAGAAATGCCAAGTGACTTTATCTTTCCGATCTATTTTAACAAACTCGTCGCTGCGTGATAAGATGACGTTAATCGCTATACGCCAATCAATTCGACAGTCGATAAAATAAGGGAAGTTGTCCTCCACATATTCACAAATTTGATGCCATGTCATTTTACTACGTGATGAACTCATGATTGCCATCTGGATTAGTTCAATGTAATTGCAATTTGGTCTTTCATAAGATGGCACCCGTTGCGTTTTCTCTGCTTCTTGTGAAACACTGTGGATGGAGCTGATACTTTCACGGTACTCCGGATCTATTGTCCAGTAACGCTCGCTATCTTTATCCCTCGATATCCGATGTAATTTAACAAAACAGTCAAAGTATCTTAAGACTTCTTTTACGTGAGCAAACCAACACGGTGGAGCAGTTGCATAAACAGGAAACTTTTCGATGATAACTTTATAGATTTTGGATAACGTTATCTTTTTGTGTGGTGCATTCTCAATTATTTCTTTAAGAAACTGAATGTAACGGTAAGGTGTGTGGCTTATGGATGCTGCTGATTGTTCTTGACCTGTTGGTACACTGCATGACGAGAAACGGAATTCACTGTAATTCTCTGTTTCAAAGCGTAAACTGCTTGCTGAAACCGTAGCTGTTGCCTTTGGCATATCTTCTTTGGAAGAATCTTTTCCGGATGTGTTTGAACTCATATTTCTTCAACAGTTAATATCGACTGAAGTTGTAAATCTTGACGGGCGGAATTTGAGTCAAATACATGTGCAAGTTTATTCAATTGTGCCAATCATGCAACCAAGCATTTACATGGCTTGTGATTTGAGACAAAAGCTCATTTCCGTCTCCTACTCCAATTACGTCACAAAAGAAAATGAGATGAACTTCCTCATTGTCTTTTGTTTTAAATGCTTTCGGTTCACGTAAATTTCAATGTTTGAACTTGGCCCAAGTTTGCTAAATGCACGCAGAAATCAACTGAATATACAGCATCAATTGCTTTGCAGATTTAGGGGCTGTTTACATGAGCACGGTTAACCGTGATTCAGCGAGGTTTGAATTGATTTTGAGTAAATGAAAGGAGTCAAACTTCAAGCGCAAAACTTAAGCCGTTTCTTACGCGTCATAAATCATTTCAGTTGTAATTTTCCAATCAGGCTAAATTATTTGTTTTCATTTTAAAGGTTTTGTGATTTTGCAAAGTCTGAGAATATATAGAAATTGCTGAAATAATTTTTTTTGTTGTGAAGTATTTAATCTTTTTTATTTGCCTACATGATTTAACGCATCGTTGAATCCTAGCTACCCTTGCTCATGTGAACAACCCCTAAGTGACATTTAATGAATCTGCATTGGATAATTTGGTCTGCAATAGCTAATTGTTCCGCTTGTTTTAATATACACGCCCGTCCATGTTCGTAGCAACTTATGAAAATATAATAACGTTTTTGAAGCCCTTTTAAAGGCTTTTAAAGGAGAGAGCCTCACTATCGTTGAAATGAAACTAATTTTGTGACATGTTGCTCTTTAACAAGAATTCGTGATGAGCCTTTGTTGTCACACTGTGACAATTTTGTCAAAACATTCATGGATAAAAAATCAACGAAGGAAGAAGTTGGTATTGATATTAAAAACGAAAATATTACTGCTTTTACCGTCTAAACGACAATGGCTATCCGAAAGGAGGCTTTGAACGCATCCAATAAATTGAAGACGACAGGATAAGTATAAAGATAAGCATTTCTTGCCAATCTGCCATGTTGCCTGTACAACAGTGAGCACACATTAGTCATGTATTGCTTTTATCCAATCAGATCGAGGAGATCACTCGTTACTCGATGAGGATTTCAGTGCGCATGCTCATTGTCGACGAATTCGGCTGTGTCGTCATATTTTTCGTTAACGATTGTGATTTTGCAAAGTCAAAGAATATAAAGAAGTTGCTCAGATAAGTTTTTTGTTATTTGTGATGTTTTGGTAGTCAGTATAGTCTGGGTGGTCGTGGTACTGAACACCTAAATCGATAGTAAGTACGTTCAGGTATGATGTTAGACTTACTCAAAAAAAGAGCTTGCTGTTAAGTTTGCGTAGTAGTGATGTTGTTGGGTTTCGTTTGTGTTTTTAAACGTTTGTCTGTCTTTAACAAGTGTGTCCATTTTGTCGAAGTAATACGTCTTGTCCATGACCCCAGTCACGCGTCGTTTAGTCGTTTGAGAGCTTGTTGCTCGTCCTTTGTCAAGTTGTTAGCAACAGTCGATTACAAACAAAAATACTACAGCAATAACATTCATACTGTGTTGTTAATTTCACATGCTTCACAAGATTAATAACCCTTCATCTTGAAAAATAAGCAATTCGAGGGACACAAAAAAGCAAAAAGTAATTAGACGGTTGAACAATATGCTCACAATTACAATTTCGCTGTACACATCCAACAACTATTGATTCATTTCATGGTGCCATTGTAAATCATATAAAAGCAAGCAATCAATGTGGCCGAAAGCATTAAGTGTGCACAATAAGTAAGAAATTTACGTTCTATTCACGATGACGTCATCAAATGATCATCAAAATCAAAAAGTGCCATTGGATAGACTAACTTCAGTTTGGCAAAAGAATACATTAAATCGTTTTCTTTTCGTCATTCATTTTCATCATGATGCTGATATGTCTTGTCTTATACCACAAATAGACATGCTAACTCATCCCCTAACACAAATCTCCTGAACACCAGATTGGCAATCATATTCATCAGTTTAAAACTTTTGCAATATCATGAATTTAGCAACTGTGTATTTTGAATGAATCAAGTTTGAGTGAGTACGTTTAATTGAGAACTGTATACACCATTACATTGACGAAAAGAACTCAGTAAAAAGGAATTGTGTATAAACAGAAAACCGTGAAAACCCATGTAAATTTCTTGTTCATAAGATTTGTGTGAACGATTTGAACGCAAAACCTATAAAACCACAATATTTTTGCATACACTCAGATTGACCTGATTTGTTCAAAATTATTTCACCAAATATATGTCATTGAAGGAAGGTAAAATTAATAGAAATCTGCTGTTCTGGAAATTCGTTTTTAGATCTAGGTGACAGCCGATAAAGTTGTGCAAGTAGGCAGGTCTGCTTGTGGTATAAGTCATTGACCGGAAAAAAATAGTACCTGGATAGAGCTTCTACGTATAAAAACATTATGAAAATTTAAACCAGTTTTGATTTTACACACTCGATTCTTGGGACCACTCAATTACAATATGGTGTAGAGTTTGCTGAACGATTGTGACGATGCTTTGTTCATGCTACACCAATTGTTACTCTCAAAACTGCTGCTATGGATGTACAAGAAATTTTGGACAAACCATCGTCGCAATCGCTCAGTCAACTCTACGCCATATTATATTTGAATGGTCCTAAGAATCGGGTGAGTAAAATCTAAACTCGTTTCAATTTTCATATAGAAGCTCTATCCAGGTACTAATTTTTCAGATCAATGGTATAAGTAATGACGACAAATGTCCTTTTCAACATTCTTTACACATTTATACAGGATATACAAAAAACAACTGGACAGTTAAAAAAAGTTGCTTAATTCATCAGCGCTCGAGATTTGCAAAAAAAATAGTATGAATAGTTAGTAGCAGTTATACTTCCGGTAGTTTATCTGAGTGTAGCTAAAAATGTTGCAAATTATATCCATTTTGTTTTGGGAACTATGTGTTTTTAAGAAGCTCCTTTGAAATTGCGTCAGCAACAAAATGACACAGCTAAAAAGTAATTAAGGCACATAGGTTTAAATATGACGCATGTTGTTTAAGCTAACAAAGTTTCAAGAAGTTTGGCTTGAGCTGCGAAGGTTTTAAAATAATGGCTTTAAAAAAGAAAAAAACAAATAAATCCGCGAATGAAAGGTCTTTTAAATGTTCATTGACTCGTGTCGATTTAATTCTAGTTTGTTTCTCCATTCATCATTTGACCTGACAGTCGCGTGCACTGGAACAGGAAGATTCGTAAAAGTTTTGAGAAAATATTTTTTGGGTCGCCAATCTTTTTCAATAATTCTGGTTGCAGTCTTAGTCTATCATACCATTGTTGGCCAACATATCAAATAAGCCTTAAGCATTCGTTGAGCTTAAAATCGTGCGGATTATTTTAAATCATATGTATTAAATTAACGTTAACATGAATATTATTATTGAAGGTTTATATTATTACTTTTTCATTCAACAAAATTTTTAAAATAGCACTGTAGCTACTTTTTAAAACAGTTTTTAATACCATTAACTAATCACAGTAGAAGGAACTCTTCTCTGTCGATGTAAAATATTAACAATTATACCTGCTATTTCTAATTCTCGGAATGCTATGTGACATCACAAGTTTTGTAAAGTGGACATTACCTAAACTTCGATATTTTTAAAATGAAAAGCGATACGAATTATTTGTTTTAGAATGTACACTGTCCTTTTGAAAATAATTTTGAATGAAAATTTAGTCTAAATAGCACAAATTTTGTTTCATTTGCACTTTTAAAAAAACACACAAAATAATGGCAAATGAAATGTGCATGAAATGTTCATTGATTCGTGTCGATTTAATTAAAAATTAAAAAGTTCTTAAATTCTGGTTTGCTTTTCCATTCATCATTTGTCATGCACGTTGCACGATAAAATCGTTATTTTTATTCTCGAGAACATAATTTTGGAATTGTCGATAGTTTAAATGATTTATTTTTGAAATTTCATTGTACAATGAAGTCGTCTCAAAGAAAACTACTTCACAATTCAACAACATCTCGAACCTATAATGTTAACAACAACTTTCCCCTTTTGTAATAATCCCAAAGTGTCAATCACATGAAATGCACGCGATCCGCAACAACAATAAGAAAAACAACTGTTCATCACACTCCCGATGTTGATCATATTGATCAATTTATTTCACGTGTTTTTACTATTTGAGTTTTTAATATTTGTCTCTCTGACACTTAAAAGATATTCCGTTATCCAACGATTAATAAATTGATCTAACAAACGTTTCTGATATATCGCTTTTCTGGTTAGAGTTCGATTCCTACTGATGATTTAAAATTGTCGATCACTAGCTGTAAGAGTAAGTTGCTATCCGTAATTTAAATAAGATGGAGTGAGAGGGTAAGAAATCCTTCTTCGTCATCATATATATGTAAGTGGACGATTGTTAATGGTAGACTCAATTTCTACCAAAAGGGCTTTAAGCGCTTCAAAATCCATTGAGGATCGACCGAGAGTTTTCTTTAAACATCTCTTTGTACTTTGCATCATTCGTTTGTAGAATCCTCCTTGCCAAAGTGCCTTTTTAATGATAAATTCCCAATTGACACCCTTGGAAGCCAGTTCGCGTTGTATGTCAGTTGATCTCAGTATATTAGCAACTTCCCTTGAGGCACTTTTGAAGGTCTTGGCATTGTCTGATATTAGTCTAGACGTCAAACCTCTTCGTGAGACAATCCTTTGGAAAGCTTGCAGAAACGATAGCACAGACAAACAACAAACAAGTTCAAGATAAACCGCTCGAGTGGAAGCACAAGTGAACAAACAGACATATACCTTATCCATTCTTTGATTGTTAGTAGCGTATAGGGGCCTGCAAAGTCAATACCGGTGTTTGAAAAGGGAGGCTCTTCGCTTACTCGACTTGATGGCAAACACGCTTCCTTCGCTGTTGGGAAAGCTTTACCTACGAATTTCTGGCATTTGATACATCCACGCAAAACGCCCTTGAAGCACTCTCGACCACGCAAGATCCAGTATTTTCCTCGAACGCAATTCAGAGTTTCTCTAATTCCTTCGTGGTGTACTTTATTGTGACAGTCGCGTATAGGTAATTTCGAAAAGGTATGCTTATGAGGCAACAAAATCGGCTGTTTTGCACTATCAGGTAACGTAGAGTTGGCAATTCGACCTTCACACCGAATAATCTGATCATCATCGAGAAACAAACCAAGTTGTTGAACTTGTACATTTTTACGACCGGCTCGAATACATTGTTACTCGTGAGAAAACGCAGCTGACTGAATATTCGGATCCATAATCTCTCAGCTTCGAGTAGCTCATTGGCATTCAACTCAGACGTAACCGAGCATAGTTGCCTTCTTGATTTCTTGATAAACCTTAAAATTTGTGCTGTGACACGAAGTAGTTTGTTCTTCGTACCATATCTGTCTTGGTCAATAATCTTCTCCAAGTGGATGCAATTACGGTCAGGAAGCGATGTTAACGTCAAGGAATGTGTTATTGGAAGAGGATTTCGTATTATCTCGGTGTAGCAATGGTCCTCATCCAATTTAGTAGGTTCAAGATCTTCGGGCAATTTTTCTTCAGTATCTTGGAGGAACTGCGGACCATTCCACCAGATTCCAGATTGCACAAGTTCACTTACGGAACACCGACGAGAAGGCAATCGGCAGAGTTTATTACCCCAGGGTAATGTCTCCATTTATAACTAATAGTTAACTTTCTGATTTCGTTTACGCGGTTCTGTACATACGACTTCCACAGTTTATGATTTCGTATCCAACACAATGTGGTAAATGAATCCGTCCAAAGGCAGGGGCGGATCTAGGATTTTTCAAACATCAGTCATAAAACGTCGAAGGCGCTCCGCACCTGGGGGTTTGAGGCATTCTCCCCTGAGAAATTTTGATTTTCAGAGCCTTGAAAATGCTATTTTCAGCGTTTTAGAGCAATACAAAATGTATTTGTGGGCATCGTTTTTGCGTAAAAACAACACATTTTGCTTACGTTTTTTTCAAAAAAAAAAAATGAAGTGAACAATACTTGAATGTTTGCCAAATATTTAGGCTCATTATCATGCCAAATATATGGCTCATTAGCATGTCTAGGAACGTAAAATTTATTTTACAATAATGCTATTCAAAACAGATATAGTCTTTAAACATTTCTACCAAGTTGTCAGGCATAGACCCCTAGAGACCCCCATTCAAACCTCTATGTAATGAGTTTAGTTAAGTTAGAAATTTGGTACTACAAGTGACAGTTCATAGATATAGAAAAGCTCAGACTTCAAACCATGCAAGTTTATTGTAACCCTTTACCCATCTCCACATCAGTGCCAGCAAATTCACCTTTGAGAAAAACTCAAAATTTTTTCTGCCAAAGGTTAAGCAAAATTATCAGTGAAAATTTGCAGTTAAGGACAGCTTAATGCCATAAATGTTTATTAGGCATTTCACTAGAATATTATCTCCTGTAAGTATATGCAAGGTGTGCTATATAGCAATCACTAGTAGCATTGTATTTGCAAATACAAACAGAATGTAACCAACATGTCTTTAATTATATAATTACATGAATGTTAAAATTGGTTCATGTGTCATGCTTACTGGTTATGATAAATATCTTTTCATATGATCAAAGCTTGTTTAAATGTAAATCAGAAATAATTTAGTTTAGAAATTATAATGATCATCAGAAAAATTACCTAGTGATCATGAAAAATACTTTGCTGTTTTGCCAAATTTCAAGGTTTATCTGCATACATAGAAAGACATTTTTACTTTATAGAAAATGCTTTTCATACATCAATAGCCCTTTGGAATTTATGGCAAACAATCAGGTATGAGCCGTAAATTAACACACCTTTACATCTCTACATGAGGTGTTCAGTTAGAAAAGGGGACAATATGTGACATGGGACAACATTTCATGTATGTGAAATACTCAGGTTTAATACCATTCCAGTCAAATTGTCAAAATATAAAGCTTTATGGATCATAAGACTCAAAATCACAGGTTATAGTAAACAGCTTCTCATGTAATCAATGTTAGTTTTCTCAAATCTTAAACAATATGTAGTATAACTGTCTAATGATTGAATGATCAATGATCCTGAAAAGCCCCAAACATTTGTTTATGATAAAGTAAATAATAATATGGCGCCTTATGGCTACAGATTTTTTGTCCATTGAAATATATTTGCAGGAATGTAGGATTCTGCCATATAACGGCTACGATTCCCAAGCACTAAAGAAATCATAGCTAAAAGTCCTTCGTCAACAACAATTTTAGAAGCATCGATCTGCTTACCATATGCCATATTGACATAAATCGCATCACACACTCGCATAATTGACTTTGATATATTACATTCATGCATACACTTCACTTGTCCTTTACTTGCGATTTTGGATGTAAATTTCTGCTGATAAAACTCAAAACAATGTTGGCTTTCTTTTGAACATCAATGACTGAAATGTCGCTCGCGAGATCGTCTTTGCCAAGCATTTAAAATTTATCCATAAATTTCCACCCTCTTGAAAAAATTCACATTTTGGACAGCAGCATTCATGTCAATATATGAATTTGTAAAAGATTTCCATAAATTCCATCTGATTGTAGTTTAGTTTCTATCATGCTTATAAAAATTACTATAAAACGATCAAACATTCAATTCAGACAGTGAGCTGGACTATGTTAGTTCAGTTGGCTATCAGTCGAAATCCGTCAAACCAATCACAATAAAGCAAAAATTCAAATGAACCAATTGTAAGATAGCAATTGGACTCCTTATACGTCCGGCCACCCTTATTATCAGTCGAGACCATTCCAGACTGTCCACTGATCTGGCTATTGACCAATAAAATAAGCGTTTTTGACGTTCATAGACTCCTTTATCCGTCGAACCAGTCAAGCCACCCCGCTTATCAGTCGGTTATTCCAGGTCAATTAAAATTCAACTGATCTGGTTACCAACGAGATATTCATTGGATTAGTCATTAGTTTTCAATAATAAATAATGCGGGATTTTTATCACGAAGTGAATGTGATAAGAAAATAAGAATAATTAATGAATTTTTAATTAATATGAATAGGTAATTTTTGAATTTCAAACATCAGTCGCGCGACGGATTTGACATACTCTAGATCCGCCCCTGTCCAAAGGATAATACCAGTGATACATTTTATTGAAGTCAACGCTTTCACAATCGAATCAACTAATCTTGCTAAGGTAGTTGCGCCTAACAATTCAAGTCGTGGTATGGTCTGTCGTTTGATAGGAGCGACTCTTGTCTTGGCTGCTATTAGATTCACTTCGATTTCACCGCTTTTATGTTCCGTTTGTAGATATACAAATGCGGCAAAGGCAAATTCTGATGCATCGCAAAATCCATGTATCTGATGAATCGGAGATGAATCGTATCCACCATGGAAGTAACAACACGGTACTTGTATGTCACTTAAAGCCCTTAAGTCGTGAACGAGAGAATTCCAACGAGATAAGGCCTTGCCAGACAGATCTTCATCCCACTTACTGCCAGAAGAGCAGAGGGTTTGAAACAACATCTTCATAGTGATTGTAAATGGTGCGAGAAGGCCAATAAGATCGAATATTTTCGCAGATAACTTTAAAACTGACCTCTTAGTTGCATCCTTCTGTCTTCGGGAGCAATTTGTATTTCATGAAAAGCCTTTTCGATATCGGCAACAACATTTGGAATAAGTCTTAAGCATTCCGTCCATGAAGATCTGTAGTAGACCTTATTAATTTTCCCATTTTTCTCATATGTGCAAAGATAATCATTGACATCACTATCTATTTGACATTTCCAATCAGAGGGTTCACTATTCAATTGTTAAAGTACACTTGAAAGGGCATCATTTGTCTTAATTGGATGTTGGTTTTCAACTTTACACAACATTTCCAACTTCTCATCATCTGAAAATAAATATAGGTGTTTCAACGCTTCGTTGGCTGATGGTCTGTCTTCAGGTTGTCGCTTAAACATCCACGAAAGAACATCTTCGAGCGTGGCATCCTTGATTTCGTCCAAGCCAACAGGGTTTCCTTCAAAAAGGTTGTCTAATAAAAACCGTTCAAATTCTTAACGATGTTTCCCATTTGTCGCAACATAATAAGCCACCATTCATGCGTTCCATTTTTAATAAAAAAGGTATCATAACAGTCACAACCTGAGTGGTTGATAGGGAAACGTTAAAAAAGCGAGTTATTTTTTAGATACAGAATTCAACACTATTTAAAATTCCACAACAAATACCCACCATAAGATCAGACTGTTTCTTATGGCGGGATGAGTTAATTGATGCATTCACTTCATCATATGATTCTGGAGCTATCTATTTTTTAGCTCCTCTCTATGCGCTCTCATATTTCGAATTTTCATTTAATAATTTTTGACTTATACCAAAGTCATCGATTAAAAAAATTCCTTGTACAACTCGAAGAACGTTTGAGAGTCTTAAATCCCGATGAAGAATAATACTTGAGCCACTGTGAATATCTGCTAAATCTTTTAAGATGTGCTTCATGACTTTGGAAAGCGCTATTTGAAGTGCATCTAAAGTAGAAGGTTTCACAAAACTCCACAACGGTTCTTCACATAAATCTTTTACCAAATATAAAAATTCAGCGTTTGGTTCTTCATCGGAATACCAATAATTTATAATATCTTTCGAACGCTCTGCATTAAATTCATTCAAAATATGTTTTTCTTGCTTAGCTTCCTCTGTGTAACTATCTCGATTAAGTCGTTTTTCTGCTTTTACATAACCATCTTTTCCGAATCCAAGATAAACACGGGTTCCACCACTAACTTTGCCAAGTAGAAACTCTTTAGA
Organism: Xenia sp. Carnegie-2017; assembly: GCF_021976095.1. NCBI lineage: Eukaryota > Metazoa > Cnidaria > Anthozoa > Malacalcyonacea > Xeniidae > Xenia > Xenia sp. Carnegie-2017. Next base: position 469,149 of record NW_025813481.1, read on the forward strand.
GAAAATAACAAGTACATCATTAACATATTTAACCTTTGTTGGATGTTATTTACGATATTCCTCCATCTTTTTCAACTTTTTCCGATGCATTGATGATTTATCAATGCACGTCCAAGATTCAGACATCATACCCTAAATTAAAAGAAAAAGTGTGGCATTAATGAACTGCAATTTCTTGTTTTCATTCTGTTACTGCTACTAGTAAGTCTAATGTTCCATTTTGCTTATAAAACATTTAAATAATGATCGAAGTATTACGGGAAGGTGTTGATGGTGGTAGATACAATAAAACAAAAGATTGAAGCTATTTACAATTGATGCATCACCGTTGTACTCATTTGCAGTAAATTATATGTTTTTAAATATAGAACTAATTATTAACGAAAAATCTCTTTTGAATTGTGCAAACTTATAAAGCAGGAGTAAAAAATCCTGTTATCTTTGCCAACGTAAAGTAATAACGTCCGTGTACAAGATTGTCAGTTAAAGTAAATAATTGATGCTGTAGCTAAATGAGCAAAAGTCATTAATTATTCAATCAAGACAACAAAAATTATTGTTTTTTACCCTGAAATCAATTTTTTAAGAACAATAAAATTGCCGGGACAAAGTTGTACTCTCATAAAATAGTTAACGTAAACGGAGACCTGTATTAGATAATAGTAACTGGGAAATCGGCATTATTATTTGTTAAAGATGATGCTGTTTGATAAAAGGATTGTCACGTTATATGTAAATTTATTTGTTCAAGGAGCATTTTATATTTCTTCTTATTAAGCTGAAGTCATTTATGCATTATTCATAAAACATTATAGTATTGTACACCTTCAATGGGATAATCAAAAGATGGAAAGGATACTAATGATACATAGACTGAATAGTTGTGCTTGAATAACTATACTGGAAAATTTGCAGAATTTCAAAACGAAACCACTTAAAAAAGTCTTAAAAATGTAAGTGCATGTCACCATGGTCTATTTCAACTTGTATACGATGTGCTAAAAGCAGATAAATATAAAAAACACTATTTGTCACACAGGGGCGAAACAACGACGCTAATTGGATGTGTGTGTGAATATTCATATATGCAGCACCGCCCTGCTGATTTCTTTTGATGAATATTCACCACCACCCCCTTCCCAATTAGTGTTCTTGTTTCGCCCTTTTTTTGCGTTGCAAACATGTTACCACAAAATGTCTGATTTCAGCAGAAGGATACGTAATTGGGACACCCAACGACATTTACCTTTATCATGGAGCTCTTATTCATATATTCATGATATGCTGCATTATGTTCTTTTGACATGTATTGTTATCTATGGAGTTATAACATGCATATATGAATAAGAACCCCCACCCCAAACACACACACAAATTAGCAATAGCAATGCATTCCTAATTGGGGCACTTGCAAACGCTTTGATTCAACATAAGCTCTACATTGTGGACACAAAAGACGTCCGAGTATTTCCACAGCCAATTGAGGAGTGTTGAGTGGAGTTGAGCGTTGTTGATAAAAGTTTGAACTTGCTCAAACTTTCCACACAACTACACTTAACATTTTCGTTGCTCCACGGTTTTTTAGTGCATTTGAACAGCACACTCAACAATGTTGACCATAAGCATGCGCACTATGTAACTTATATTATTATAATTTAGCTGCTCACTGAATTGTATATGTTGTGGTATAGATGCAGCTGCTTGGTGTCGTGTAATATTTTGTCCCAGGATCCTGCGTGTTATCATTTTAAGGACTAACACATGTTGAGAGCATTTATACACATTGCGCAACATCACTGAAAAAAGGCAAAACAATGTTGACGCTTATGTTCAGTCAACATGTTGAGAGTGTTAGAATGAAATGCTCTACGTAAGGATTATCATGCTTGATCGCAGCATATTTTCATTGCATTATCACTGTATTATCATCTTAAAGATTATCATTTGAAATAACAATTGCATTGTTAAACTTTTTTTCCCTAAAAATCTATCTTCTTAATTGAAAAGTGGCTTGAAGATGACTTTATGACCATTTTTTCACTTTCTCTTTTTTGAGTCTGCAAAAATTTTCAGTTTCTCAGTGACAGGAGGTGTCCACTGAAGTACATTTTTCAGGGAAAGAAAACCTGTCCTATTGAAAGCAGAGACCAAAAAATAATGATAAAATTGTTTTGTTATATCCGCTAACTTTGAATCGTTTCACAAGGCAAGACGAATTTTAATGAAATCTTTACTCCCAAAACAGGGAATTTAAAATCTTTATTAAAATTCAAGATGCTTCTTCCGAAAAAAGTTGTATAAACAGTAAGGATAAATGAAGCTAGTTTGCAATGTATATTTTAAAATATTCCATCATTCAATACTTTACAAATTCATTGTATAATCAGAGTAAACAAGTAAATTTGCATAGAACAAGATTAAAGTAGACGGGATAGCTTTGCATTGGTTCAAACACGTTAAAAGTAATTTTTTGCTGTTTCTTACCATTTCTCATAGTTTTATAGAAGCTCCGTGTAACTTAGATGTTTTTATTTGCTTTTAAGTCTTCTACAAGGTCTATGTCACCAAAAAATTCAATCGTAACTTATATGAATACTGTAAATACTCACAGAATTCGACTAGTATAAAAATAATATACTAAAGGACCAAACTATTACGGTTAGTTTGAAGAATGTTCTTTTTTAAGAATGAAGAGCAACATTTTATAAAAACAAATTTATTTCAAATAAGCAAGAGCGATAATCAGCCTAAGGAAAATTAACGTACAAATATATGATTTAAGAATTTATTACATATCGTCGTGCGCATGTCTTCATGTGTTCTCTATTTCTGCTTAAGATCACAGATTTTCATGAAGTTTTTCCACGGTGAAACTTTATCTAGTGTAAAATGGGTCTTCTTTGTCATCTGATGTTTCTTTATTCTTTGCTGAGGGCTTTCTATACTGTTCAGGAATCCAGGTATTAGGCTGAGATATAGGGAATGTAAAAGGTTTAGATTGGTAAGTGACTACAGAGACGGATGAACACTGTACAGAATTGTTTGTAGTGTCCTGGTTTCATACGTAGAAGGAATTAGTTTTGTTATAGGGGTGTTTAGAGGGTATAGAGACTGATGAAGAATTCGATGAAGTCTGAAGACTATCATTAATGGAATTTGCTCTTTTGCAAGGATTTGATTTTGTGGAGGCTGATGAAGTAGCTATGTTTTTGTTAAGAACGCGATTAACTTCAATTGGTGCTTCATTTAATGTCTGGAAGTTTGTCTCAGACAGTGCAATGGAATCTGGCGCTCTTATTTCAATTGCTCTGAATCTGCTTGGCCTAGGTATATTAAAAATGTCATACGTTTCGCCACTGATATAACATAAACTCGGGTTTATTTTCCAGAAATGCCAATTGACTTTATCTTTCCGATCTAATTTAACAAACTCGTTGCAGCGTGATAACGTGCTGACAATCGCGTTACACCAATCACTTGGACAGTCGATGAAGTAAGGGAAGTTATCCTCCATAAATTCAAAAATTTGTTGTTTATGCATTTTTTTACGTGATGAACTCATGATTGCCATCTGAATTAGTTCAATGTAATTGCAATATGGTCTTTTATAAGATGGCACCCGTTGCGCATTCTCTGCTTCTTGTGAAACACTGTGGATGGAACTGATACTTTCACGGTAGTCCGGATCTATTGTCCAGTAACGTTCGCTATCTTTATCCCTCGATATCCGATGTAATTCAACGAAACAGTCAAAGTGTCTTAAGACTTCTTTAACGTGAGAATACCAACACGGTGGAGCAGTTGCATAAACAGGAAACTTTTTGATGATGGCTTTGTAGATTTGGGATAACGTTACCTTTTTGTGTGGTGCATTCTCAATTATTTCTTTAAGAAACTGAATATAACGGTAAGGTGTGTGGCTTATGGATGCTGCTGATTGTTCTTGACCTGTTGGTACACTGCATGACGAGAAACGGAATTCACTGTAATTCTCTGTTTCAAAGCGTAAACTGCTTGCAGAAACCGTAGCTGTTGCCTCTGGCATATCTTCTTTGGAAGAATCTTTTCTGGATGTGTTCGAACTCATATTTCTTCAACAATTAATGTCGATTGAAGTTGTAAACCTTGACGAACGGAATTTGACTCAAATACATGTGCAAATTTATTTCACTGAGCCAAACATGCAACCAAGTATTGACATGGCTTGTGATTTAATACAAAAACTCACTTCCGTCTCAAACTCCAATTACGTCACTGAGGCCTGTTTCAAGCGTCAAACTTTTCATGCACCGAAGCATTAATAACAAAAGAAAATGAGATGAACTTCCTCATTATCTTTTGTTTTAAATGCTTTCGGTTCACGTAAATTTCGATGTTTCAAGTGGCGCAAGTTTGCTAAATGCACGCAAAAATCAATTGAATATACAGCATTAATTCCTTTGCAGATTTAGGGGCTGTTCATATGAGCCCGGTAACCGTGATTCAGCGAGGCTTGAATTGATTTTGAGTAAATGAAAGGAGTGAAAACTTCTAACGCAAAACTTAAACCATTTCTTAAGCGTCATAAATCATTTTAGTTGTAATTTTTCAATCAGGCTAAATTATTTGTTTTCATTTTAAGTTTTTGTGATTTTGCAAAGTCAGAGAATATGAAGAAATTGCTCAAATAGGTTATTTTTAATGTGAAGTATTTAATGATTTAACGCATCGCTGAATCACAGCTACCCTTGCTATTGTGAACAGCACCTAAGTGACATTTAATGAAATCAGCATTAGATAATTTAGTGATTTTGGTCTGCAATAGCTATAATTATTCCGCTTGTTTTAATATACACGCGCGTCCATATTTGTAGCAACTTATGAAAATATGATAAAGTTTTTGAAGCCCTTTTAAAGCGCGGGCCACACTATCGTTGAAATGCAACGAATTTTGTGACGAGTTGTTCTTTAACGAGAATTCGTGACGAACTTTTAGTGCCACACTGTGACAACTTTTTCAAAACATTCATGGACAAAAAATCAGCGTAGGAAGAAGTTTCTATTAATATTAAAGAAGAAAATATCACTGCTTTTACCGTCTAAACGACAATGGCTATCCGAAAGGAGGCTTTGGGTGCATCCAATAAATTGAAGGCGACAGGATAAGTATAAGAATAAGCATTTCTTGCCAATCTGCCATGTTGCCTGTAAAACAGAGAGCACACCATTACTCATGTGACGCTTTACGTCCAATCGGAGAAGATCACTCGTCACTCGATGATGATTTCGGTGTGCATGCTCATCGTCGATGAATTCGGCCGTGTCCGTGTCGTCGTATTTTTTCATTAACGAGCAAATCATCACGAATTTCGTTGCATTTCAACGATAGTGTGACCTGCGCTTAACTCAATTAATAACTTACCCTGAGATATTTCTCGACTGTTATTGGTTTACTGGAATGCAGTTTTTCTGTAATTACACCGTGAAAATGTGCAAAACACAAGCACAGTGTATTGTAGTTCGTGTTTTGATTTGCTTGTAAGTGGTTTCATTATGTCGGTCTAGTACTGTGAAAGTTCGTAAATAGGCGACCCACAGAATTATACAATTCGTCGCAAGGGTATTTGTGGTTTCTGAAGTTTAGGTAGTCAGTAAAGTTTAGGTGCTCATGGTACAGAACAACTAAATCGATAGTAAGTATGTTCAGATATGATGTTAGACTTTCTCAAAGAGAAGATCTTGCTTTTAAGTTTGCATAGTAGTGATGTTGTTGGGCTTCGTTTGTGTTTTTTCTACGTTTGTCTGTCATTAACAAGTGTGTCCATTTTGTCGAAATAATAGGTCTTGTCCATTACCCCAATCACGCGTCATTTATTCGTTTGAGTAATTGTTGCTCGTCCTTTGTGAAGTTGTTAGCAACGGTCGATTACAAACAAAAATACTACAGCAAAAACAATCATATTTTGTTGTTAATTTCACATGCTTCACAAGATTAATCACCCTTTATCTTGAAAAATTAGCAGTTCGAGGGACACACGAAGCAAAAAGTATTTAGGCCATCGACCAATGAGCTCAAAATTTTTCTGTACGCATCCACAACTATTGAATAATTTCATGGTGTCATAATAAATCATGTAATCAATATCGCTGAAAAGCATCCAGTGTGCACAATAAGCAAGAAATTTACTATCTATTCACGATGACGTCATCAATGATTATCAAAATCAAAACTTTGCAAATTCCGAAAACTATAAGTGCCATTAGATAGACTAACTTCAGTTTGGTAGAAAAATACATCAAACTGTTTTCATTCGGTCATTCATTTTTATCATGATGCTGATATGTCTTGTCTTATACCTCAGACAGACATGCTATCTCACCCCGTTTTACCGGCTGTCACCTAAATCATAACACAAATCTCCAGAACACCAGGTTGGCAATCATATTCACCTGTTTAAAACTTTTGCAATAAAACGTATTTAGTAATTGTGTATTTTAAACGAATCAAGTTTGAGTGAGTGTTTAATTGAGAACTTTATATACCATTACATTGACGAACAGAAGAACTCGGAAAAAAATAATTGTGTATAAACAGAAAACCAAGAAAACCCAAGTAAATTTCCTGTTCATACAATTTGTGTGAAAGATTTGAACGCAAAACCTATAAAAGCTCAATATTTTTGCCATACACTCAGTCCTACCTGATTCGTTCAAAATTATATCACCAACTATATGTCATTAAAGAAAGGTAAAAGTGATGGAAAATCTGTTGTTCTAGAAATTTGTTTTTAGGTTTATGAGACAGCCGATAAAGGTGTGCAGGCTGGCAGGTCTGCTTGTGCTATCTGAAAAAATAGTACCTGGATAGAGCTTCTACGTATGAAGCCATTATGAAAATTGAAGCCAGTTTTGATTTTACACACTCGATTCTTGGGATCACTCAATTACAATATGGTGTAGAGTTAGCAGAGCGATTGCGACCATCCTTTTTCCATGCTACAACAATTGTTACTCTCAAAACTGCTGCTATTGATGTACAAGTAATCTTGGATAAACCATCGTCGCAATCGCTCAGTCAACTCTACGCCATATTGTATTTGAGAGGTCGTAAGAATCGGGTGAGTAAAATCTAAACTCGTTTCAATTTTCATATGTAGAAGCTCTATCCAGGTACTAATCTTTCAAATCAATGGTTTAAGTTAACATTTTAAAATGCTGTGTCAGCATCATGGTAACAAATAATTATTGATTCTTCATATACGAGTTACTAAAAGTAAACTGTATAATAACTTTTTCACTCATCTCATGCTAATCTATTTAATGGTACAGAGAATTTTTTATATTTGCAATTTTTTTTCTTTTGATAAATACTGATGACATTATCGTGAAAAATGTAAATATCTGCTTATTGGGCACACTATTGCTTGCGACAACTTTGACAATAGTTGCTATTGCATTATTTTTTACAAGACTATGAAAGAAATTATTACATGTTTGTAAATGTCGATCGTCCAGGTTGGTATAGTCATGAGAAGGACTGTTGCTGTTGTTGTTGACTGACGTTTCGACAACCTTAGCGGTAGTCATCTTCAGAGTCAAATGAGAAGTAAACGTCAGGTTAGCCGTATTTTTTATCTGGTTTTTAGGTCATTGTATTGTGTGTACAGGAAATGCGTATTGTCATTGTGAATTAGTGTGAAGTGTAATGTTTTTAGATGATCGTTTGTTTGTATTGTGAATAAGTCGTTTGTAAGGTGCCTGTAATTGCTGCGATCTGTTCAGGGGGGTTTGTTCCAAGTCACTATACCAGCTTTCTAATGTAAGCTACACTTTCTAATGTAAGTACTGACGAACATAAAGCACAAAGAGCAACCCAACGAACAACAAGGTGCAGTTTACAAAATAAACTGCTCCGACTGCCAAGCCTCCTATATCGGGGGAACTGGCAGGAACTTGAACATAAGACTTACTGAACACAAACGAGCTACTAAGAAACAAGACGAAACTAATCACATTGCCGAACATCACCGAATCACAAAGCACAACATTGACTGGGACTCGGCAAAATGCATTATTTACAGTACAGACTATAGACAACGGCTTATATTAGAAAGTTGGTATACCAACTTGGAACAAACCCCCGTGAACAGATCACAGCAATTACCGGCATCTTAAGGCCAATTTATACTTCTTACGACATGTGTCGCGCGACACTCTGGCTTGTGCAATCTATGGGCACGCGCCATCCGACAATCAAATAAAGCATTTATAGTAAACGCAACAACCCATGCGACAACCGCGCGAAATCTGCATACAAATTCAAAATTATGTTGACATTTACATCAAGTAGTGCATTGGCAGCATTGTTAAAATTCTTTGTGAATCAAATGAATTCATTTCTGCTCAAATGCTAGACAACCATGACACGCTAATGACAATAGCAGGTATAATTTTTCCGCCAGGATTGCCACTCTTCGATTTTAAACGCTTTTTGGCTTTCGTAAATCGGTCTCGTATTTTCTTCCATTTTTGTCTGCAAACAGCATCATTTGTTTCGAGCTTTTCGCGATTTCCTTCCATGAATTCGTAGTTTTTTGTAGGTCTTTATAATCCCTTCTAGACGAGTCTTATATATATGAGGGTATTTCCTAACTTTCTTCGAATCCATCCATGATTTAATATTTTTTCATATTTGTGATAAACATATGCTGAGACAAACACAAATGACTAACCACGTGTTATTAGATAGCCAATTATCTTGCGCGACAATTCGACAAAATGTCTGCGACGTTACAACTTTTTGCGAGGCGCACGTGTGCGACAATACGGTGAAATTACGTCAAATGTTACTTCCGTTTTGGTGATATGACGTCATATTCCTCATGCGACATGGCGCGCGACACTTGTCGCACGAAGTATAAATTAGCCTTTACAAACAACTTATTCACAATACAAACAAACGATCAACTAAAAACATTACACTTCACACTAATTCACAATGGCAATACACATTTCCTGTACACACAATACAATGACGTAACAACCAGATAACAAATACTGACGTTTACTCCTCATTTGACTCTGAAGATTATTACCGCTAAGGTTGTCGAAACGTCAGTCCACAACAACTAAAACAGTCCTTCTCAGGACTACACTAACCTGGACGATCGACATTTACAAACATGTAACGATACTCCCGGGTTCAAACCATTTAATTTACAGCATTTATTAGTAAATTTAAATGTAAGAAAGACGTATCGCGTTTCATTGCAGTCTATCTTATTCTGTGATCTATGTATGAAGAATTATTTGCATAGTAGGACTTAATCTGTGGTTTGGCTTTGGGCTCTACAACTTCAATTTATACTTTCTGGTAGAACCACGTTTAACTATATTTGATATCAGTTGCGATATTGAAAGAATTTATTGCTTCAGCTTCAGCTGATCTATTTCATAAAACTATTTTGAAATCATTGACGATACTAGAAATTTGATTTTTCCTGGATTAGCAAATTTATCTGAAAATATATCAGTTGTCTGTTGTGATTGTAGCAATGAAAGAATTTCTTTATTCTACTCTTATACGAGAAAGTACTTAATTATTTTGATCATTAAAATTATTTTAATGTTACTGCTGAATCCAAGAACTTGATAGTTTCTTAGAAGACCAGTTATATCAACCCTTTATATCGACCGTATATATCAACCTTAATGTGAACCTTAAGATCAAGAAGTAAAGTACAATATTATATTTCAAAGTTTGTCACTCTAGTGTTGAGTCTGTAGTTGGTATATTTCCAAGTATGTATTTAGATAAAATGCATACAACCAGCGATTTCACACAAACTTTTATGTTTGAGATAACTTGCAAATCATCTTTGAAATGTACTGCTTGTACTGTTCAGTTCATGCTTGCGTGTACGCCTGCTTCCTGTTATTTAAGCTGAAGAAGCTTCAAAATAGCTCTTGATAAGTCATTTTAACTATTTGTTGCTCTCGAGCAGTAACAACTCTTTCTCTCTCTTTTTATTTTCCAAATAGCATGTAGGTAATAGCTGACCGAAAATTATTTCGTATTATATTTCCCCTCACACCAAAAAAATTCATATAATAATTTGTCCAACGGAGATGATTTTATTACAACTAATTAACTGCCACCTTTTTATACCATTGTAGATAATTTTAAATTTCAATTAGAGACTTACCCAAAATTTGAAGTTTGATTTAGGTTCCGTAATTCTTTGAAAGACTGTTCTTCATTATTTGTTCACATGTGTCACACTAAGGTTTTATTGTACGTGTAAATTCCTTGTAATTCATCCATTCTTCTTTAGCATTACTCGCTGTCGCCAAAAACCATCACGTGGAATTATAAATCACCATTTTTGGGGCAGCGCTTCCTTAAAGGTTGATAGAATCCATGTCAATCCTGTATTTTGTCTTTATTAGACAATCCTTAAAGCTGGAAGTAAGCTAATATCTGCAATAGCTAAACAAGAGTTATTGCACATGGATGTGGTTGATGTTTATATTTTAGTATATTCTGTATCTATAACTGATTTTTCTAAGAATTACAATTGCTTTCATACGAATGAATTTAACATAGATACACAAACAATCAAATCTCCTCTCCCCCACCAACTTTGAAAACGCAGATGTACGTTTGCAGAATGCTGAATTAATTCAAACTTCTTTTTTATAGAACCAGTCAAACTCATTCTAATTTAAACTGCATAAACAAGAGCCCACGATATGTTCATTGCCATGGACCGCGGATGATCGATAATTGGGAGGGAGGCCAATATTCATATTTGCATGTTATAATCCCTTGAAAACAATGGATTCCTCGGGAACTTAATACGGCCTATCATGCATTCGTGAATACCCACACACCCCCGGCACAATCGATTTTGCGCAGTCCCTATTGCTAATTTCGTTATCATCTATAGTTAAAATAATCTTGATGTATTGTTCAAAACTGCGTTTATGGGAATCATTAAGGTAATATATACGACAGGGTTGAGCGTTGAGTTATGGAAATGTGACTGTATATATGCAATACTAACAGATGGATTATTAATAAACTATAATGTCCAAAGCATTCTTATACAAGCATACATGTGGACCTGACTATAAAAAATTGCTGTGATTTTATGTGTTCCCTGGTTATGCCTACTGATGTTTAAGGAATTCAACTTATTGTCAAGGTTTTAAACTCCTCCAAGAAAAATTCAAAAGAAAGAGCCGTCGAATCTCAACTTTCAGGAGCTTTAGTGGTAATTAAACAGTTTATATATCTCTACCATTTAACTATTTACGCTCGCGTGTTTTAATTTTAATATTCTTTTATGGTTGCAAACTCTGTAGTAAGGTAAATGGTTTGAACGCGGTAGTATCGTTACATGATTGTGGATGTAGATAGTCCAGGTTGGTAGAATCCTGAGAACGACTGTTGTTGATGATGTTCACTAACGTTTCAACAACCTTAGCGGTAGTCTAGTTGACACTGAAGATGAGTATCGTTAAGATTTTCGAAACGCTAGTGAACATCAACAACAAAAGTCCTTCACAGGACTTTACTAACCTGGACGATCATCATTTACAAACATGTAACGATACTCCCGGGCTCAAACCAGTTACTTTAAACTCTGTAGTGTTGATATCGCGTTAAATCTTTATCCTTTCCTCATAGATAAATAGACAAAAGATAATGAGAACAAATTCCTCATTATATTTTGTTTTAAATGTATTTGGCTCATTTAAAATGCGACATTTAAAACAGACATGACACTGAGCTCGTGTTTAATAATTTGTCTTTCGTCCCTCGTTTGTGTTGACGTCTGTTCGATTTTTTCATGTAAACGTTCATTTATCATTGATAAACGCATTAAAAATTCAACATAACTGATGAAATGAAATATCTAGCACTGCACTGTCATAATTGAAAAGGAGAATTTCATTTTACTTTTGTAGTTTATGTGAACAAACAATACAATACGCTTGTTCCTACACTTTGATTATTGCTGTGAGGTGTGAAATATTCTACGTAGTTAAAATACAATAAGAGCGACTTGGAAAACTTCATAGCGAGCTGTTCGAATTATCTTGAATTTAATTAACGATGCAGATCGTTCTATTGCCATCCAAATATTTGGCTGAGAACCACTTGGAGAAAGAATAAAGAAAGTAAAAGCAAAATGATTGAGCAAATTTCTGAATAAAAATGGTCTTGAGACGTTTAAAGATATTTTTACTCAAAAGCTAAAATGAAACTTGCGGTCTTTAAAAGATTATCAACGTCAACTGTTTTTCTTTGCCATACCTTCAGACAAATTACATGACAAATAGCTCTTTGTAGTAAGGTGCACATCTGTGTAATTCTGTTCCAATGAAATTGGCTAGGTTGAGTAAAATCAAAACAAAAATTACGACAAATGTCATGTTCTACATTCTTTACAAATTTATACAGGATGTATAAAAAAAACAATTGGACAGTTAAAAAAAGTTGCATAATTCATCAACGCTCGAGATTTACAAAAAATGGTTTGAATAGTGATTAGGAGTTATACTTCCGATAGTTTATCTGACTGTAGCTAAAATTGTTGCAAATTATAATCATTTTGATTTGGGAATTATGTGTGACCAAAGCTTTAAAAAAGAAAAACACAAATAAATCCGCAAATAAAATGTCTTTTAAATGTTCATTGACTCGTGTCGATTTAATTGAAAACGAGAAAGTTCTTAAGTTCTGATTTGCTTTTCCATTTATCGTTTGACCTGACAGCCGCATGCACTCGAACAGGAAGATTCGTAAAAGTTTTGAGAAAATACTTCTCATGATCGCCAATCTTTTTCAATAATTCTGGTTGCTGTCTTGGTTCATCGTACCAATGTTGGCCAACATATTGAATAAGCCTTAAGCATTCGTTGAGCTTAAAATCGTATGTATTAAATTAACGTTAACATGAATATTATTGTTGAAGGTTTTTAAAAATTCCATTGAAATTGCATTTGACACGAAAATTTTACTATTTAAATTATATTTTTATTTTTTCATTCAACAGAATTTTTTAAATGGCACTACTTTTTAAAACAATTTTTAATACCATTAACTAATCACAGCAGAAGGAACTCTTCTCTATTGATGTAAAATATTAACAATTATACCTGGCATTTCAAATTCTCGGAATGCTATGTGACGACACAAGTTTTGTAAAGCGGACATTACATAAACTTCGATATCTTTAAAACGAAAAGCGATATGAATTATTTGTTTTAGAATATAGACTGTCCCTTTGAAAATTATTTTGACTGAAAATATAATCTAAATAGCACAAATTTTGTTTCATTTGCACTTTTAAAAAAAAATACAAAATAATGGCAAATGAAATGTGCATGAAATGATCATTGATCATTTTACATTCTCAATTATTTCTTGAAGAAACTGAATATAGCAGTAAGGTGTGTGGCTTGTGGATGCTGCTGATTAAATGCCAAACCAGCGTGGTTATTTCCCACTTTAAATTTGTCTTGAGCCGAATACAGTCGCTCTTGCTTTTTTAACTCCGGTTGTTCTTTTTGAGCAAACTTGATGAAGCGCAAATGTTCAAGTCTATTATCGAATTCATCGATAGATACTGAAAGTAGATCTTTTTTTGAAGGTCATTTTAGTGTTGTCTTTGTGTATTTATATAAACCAACAATATCCAGTACATTTAAAATATGAGCTGGTGCACCCGAGACTATGCTCAAGTTGTCGTTACTATGTCTAGCGCCATTGACATGCCTCTTGAAGCAGCCCAATGTCGACTTCTCCTTTGTTTAGTCTAAAAACACTTGTATTGAATTACTAATAGAAAAATATACAGTGTGTTAGTCGACTTTATTTACTTTTTACGGTGCAGTGGCCATGTGCCAGCAAAAACAAAATAATTTTAAACACGAAAACGAAAAACTTGCACGCTAAAGAGTTAAAACATCCCCACGAGTGACGCAAGTAAGTCTATTATATTAAGACATACTAATTGAGAGCCTAGCCTGTATTGCTGACGATTGTAAATTCCTTACTGGGAATTGTAAGCTGCTATTTGGGGTAGAATTCTTTTTGTATTAAAATATGGCAACGAATTTGATTGGCAAGTGTGCTTAACAGTTATTTTATTAAAAAATATTGTTGATTTGTTACCCACGATAGGAGCTCGTTTGTCTATCTGTGTTTATTGTTTCTAAGCCGAATATAACTCATCAAATACTTAAACACATTACAAAAATGCTGTGAATGCGTTTCCCATCAGCTGAAGTAAGCGATGGATTAAAATTTGGCTAAAACAGATGTTGCTTTTCCCATCAATCAAAAAACACACTGAATGCGTTATTGGTTACCTTTGATTATTATGCAATGGTATAATGTTGCTTGCATCACGTTAACTTGGGAGTTTCACCTAGCGAATGCATGGTAGAGGTATGAGATCTCTGACTGTCTTTTAGGTTTGCTGATCTTTGAAAGAGAGACTTAGCGATGATACCATTAATCAATTGGTATTTCCATGTTTACATTAAAAGAAACAAACATGTTTTTGATCAAATACTTTTCCCATCTTTTTGGGAAATATCACCCGCAAAAACAAGAATTCGGCCGTCAATTAGGAGACGCTTACCATTACCTATCAGGAATTTACAAGCGTCTGCAATTCAGGCTATTGAGCAACTTGCAAGTATATTTTACCCGCATCTCAATTAAAATCTGGGCAATTGTAATCGTTCTTGCTTAAGTCCTGCAGTAACTGATCAACAATGAATTATAATAAATTTAAGAAGTTCGTACAATTGGTAGAGAATGATCGTTCTTGTGGATTGAGATCATGAATATTAGTTTGTTAATTGCAACACATGAGAAAATTAATATTTTAATGCACACCAGTTTGGCGTGCACGTACAATGCGCTGCTGAAAATATTGCTTTTTAATCTTAAAACTGTCTTTGTTATGTGTCAGTTAACTTCAAACCATGCATTCTATAGAATGCCGTTTTTCTTTTCAGAGATTCAATTCATGCATCTATATAGGATAATATATTTAAACTGTATCCTTGGTCTGTCGTAAAGATTTTGAAGCAGATGTGGTGTAAAGTTCAAATTTCTTTACAAAATGGCGTGGCCCGTTTCAAAGTAAGAAACAACCACCTAGATTAATCGATACATGAGATTCAGCCATTATCCTTTTTTTTAATTGAACCTAACTTTAATATTGAAAGAAACATAATGTTTATATCTTACTATTTTACATTTTATTTTTTACACAGCATTTACTGGCAAATTTAAATCTAAGAAAGACGTATCACGTTTTTTGACCGTCTAGCCTATTCTATGATCTATGTATGAAAAATTGTTTGCATTGTGGGACTTAATCTGTGGCCTGGCTTTGAGCTCTACAACATCAATTTATACTTTCGGGTAGAATTAACCACGTTTAACTATATATAGATATCAGTTGCGATATTGAAAGAATTTATTGCTTTAGCTTCAACTGATCTATTTCCATTTTGAAACCATTACTGCACTATTTGTAAAAGCCCTTATCGTTTCTAAAACCATTTTGAAATCATTACTGCACTATTTGTGAAAGCCCTTATCGTTGTAAATGAAGGAAAGTTGACTCTCCAAAGTAGGGATGTTAAAAAGAGGACTATACTTATCCTTGAAAAGATTGATTTTCTCCCATGGAACTATGCCCTTAGATGTAGTAAATACTTTAGGATTTAAAAGGTCTAAAAACTCGAATTGATTAATATCTTGAAATCGTTCACTTAACATGCCTTTAATGAAATAAATAATCTCAAAATAAAGCTATTTGTAATTGTATCTACTATCTGCTCTGGTTGCTGTTGGGTGTACTTTTTCTAGTGCAGTTTGGTAAAACTCAGTGAAAGCTTCATCTATGCGAAGTGATACAATAAACTGCTTGAAATTGTCAATCTTTCTTATGCCATAATTAAAATGGGTTTCCATATTTTTAAGAATGAAATACAAAATTATGGACTCTTCTAAAATCTTGTAAAAAACACATAGTAGAAACCAAAATTGAAAGCTCTCAAAATAATGCAGTAAGCCACTTACTTTACTTCAAGACTCATCGTCCCATCCAGCTGGTTGTTCAAGTACCCCCTCAAAAATATCTAAAACTTTTCATAGTTTTTGTGCAATACATTGATTTATCTAGAGCGATAATACAATCTTGTTTCACCAGGGGCAGGAAACTAAAGGTTTTTTGATGTGAGAAAAGCTGTTTTTTAGGGCATCCCTTGTAAATGTGCTGAATGTACCAATTTTAATGAAAAAGATTTTAACAAAAGAATTTGATGAGGCTGAGTGGCATAGGACAAGGTTCAATTTATGAGCTGCACAATGAACAAAATGTGCAAAAGGATACTCTTATCGAACCAATGCATGAACACCATTGATATAGCCAGACATGACAGAAGCACCATCAAATGTTTGCAAAACCAATTTTTCTTTTATATCAGAATACTCAACAAGTTTATCTTTGACAACTTTAATATTGCTGTGGCATTTCTGTTCATACTTACATCCACAAATACTAATTGCTTCTCAAAAATTTCACTTGCTTTGTCAAACCGAGCAATAATACTTAGCTGCTCTTTGGTAGACTCTCAGATGTTTCATCAACCTGAATACTCATAAATGTGCAATCATTTATTTTCTTTCTGATTTCATTTTTAATAACTGAATCAAGACAGCTGATAAAATCATTTCGAATTGCTGGGGAGACTCCAGTAAATCATCTGTCGCCAACTATATCAGATTCTGCTAGTTACTGTGCAGTCGACGCTCAAATACAAAATCAAACTTAGCAAAACATTCGAGCAACTCTCTATAATTACCTTTGTTCAAGCTACCTTCGGACTCATCGTGACACCTCTAGATGGCAACTCTTGCTTTGACAAATACATCACGGCTTCAGTAACAGTTTTTAAAATTTCTCGATTTTGTCTTACCTCCTCATTATGACACTGGATCTCACTTCTTCTCGTGAGGAACATAAGTCAATCAATTCGTTCACCAGCTCCATACGATTTCCATGTCTTAAAAGCAGTCAAATACGATTTAGATTTTTCATGCTTCTTGGTATCAGACATAATACTACGCATATCGTTGTAGCCATTTTTAGTCCACGATGACGATGTTTGCGGGGAAAATATTAGACATGGCCCAGGGGCGGATCTAGAGTATGTCAAATCCGTCGCGCGACTGATGTTTGAAATTCAAAAATTACCTATTCATATTAATTAAAAATTCATTAATTATTCTTATTTTCTTATCACATTCACTTCGTGATAAAATCCCGCATTATTTATTATTGAAAACTAATGACTAATCCAATGAATATCTCGTTGGTAACCAGATCAGTTGAATTTTAATTGACCTGGAATAACCGACTGATAAGCGGGGTGGCTTGACTGGTTCGACGGATAAAGGAGTCTATGAACGTCAAAACGCTTATTTTATTGGTCAATAGCCAGATCAGTGGACAGTCTGGAATGGTCTCGACTGATAATAAGGGTGGCCGGACGTATAAGGGAGTCCAATTGCTATCTTACAATTGGTTCATTTGAATTTTGCTTTATTGTGATTGGTTTGACGGATTTCGACTGATAGCCAACTGAACTAACATAGTCCAGCTCACTGTCTGAATTGAATGTTTGATCGTTTTATAGTAATTTTATAAGCATGATAGAAACTAAACTACAATCAGATGGAATTTATGAAATCTTTACAAATTCATATATTGACATGAATGCTGCTGTCCAAAATGTGAATTTTTTCAAGAGGGTGGAAATTTATGGATAAATTTTAAATGCTTGGCAAAGACGATCTCGCGAGCGACATTTCAGTCATTGATGTTCAAAAGAAAGCCAACATTGTTTTGAGTTTTATCAGCAGAAATTTACATCCAAAATCGCAAGTAAAGGACAAGTGAAGTGCATGCATGAATGTAATATATCAAAGTCAATTATGCGAGTGTGTGATGCGATTTATGTCAATATGGCATATGGTAAGCAGATCGATGCTTCTAAAATTGTTGTTGACGAAGGACTTTTAGCTATGATTTCTTTAGTGCTTGGGGAATCGTAGCCGTTATACGGCAGCAAAATCCTACATTCCTGCAAATATATTTCAATGGACAAAAAATCTGTAGCCATAAGGCGCCATATTATTATTTACTTTATCATAAACAAATGTTTGGGGCTTTTCAGGATCATTGATCATTCAATCATTAGACAGTTATACTACATATTGTTTAAGATTTGAGAAAACTAACATTGATTACATGAGAAGCTGTTTACTATAACCTGTGATTTTGAGTCTTCTGACCCATGAAGCTTTTTATTTTGATAATTTGACTGGAATGGTATTAAACCTGAGTATTTCACATACATGGAATGTTGTCCCATGTCACATATTGTCCCCTTTTCTAACTGAACACCTCATGTAGAGATGTAAAGGTGTGTTAATTTATGGCTCATACCTGATTGTTTGCCATAAATTCCAAAGGGCTATTGATGTATGAAAAGCATTTTCTATAAAGTAAAATGTCTTTCTATGTATGCAGATAAACCTTGAAATTTGGCAAAACAGCAAAGTATTTTCATGATCACTAGGTAATTTTTCTGATGATCATTATAATTTCTAAACTAAATTATTTCTGATTTACATTTAAACAAGCTTTGATCATATGAAAAGATATTTATCATAACCAGTAAGCATGACACATGAACCAATTTTAACATTCATGTAATTATATAATTAAAGACATGTTGGTTACATTCTGTTTGTATTTGCAAATACAATGCTACTAGTGATTGCTATATAGCACACCTTGCATATACTTACAGGAGATAATATTCTAGTGAAATGCCTAATAAACATTTATGGCATTAAGCTGTCCTTAACTGCAAATTTTCACTCTGATAATTTTTGCTTAACCTTTGGCAGAACAAAATTTTGAGTTTTTTCTCAAAAGGTGAATTTGCTGGCACTGATGTGGAGATGGGTAAAGGGTTACAATAAACTTGCATGGTTTGAAGTCTGAGCTTTTCTATATCTATGAACTGTCACTTGTAGTACCAAATTTCTAACTTAACTAAACTCATTACATAGAGGTTTGAATGGGGGTCTCTAGGGGGGTCTATGCCTGACAACTTGGTAGAAATGTTTAAAGACTATATCTGTTTTTGAATAGCATTATTGTAAAATAAATTTTACGTTCCTAGACATGCTAATGAGCCATATATTTGGCATGATAATGAGCCTAAATATTTGGCAAACATTCAAGTATTGTTCACTTCATTTTTTTTGAAAAAACGTAAGCAAAATGTGTTGTTTTACGCAAAACGATGCCCACAAATACATTTTGTATTGCTCTAAAACGCTGAAAATAGCATTTTCAAGGCTCTGAAATTCAAAATTTCTCAGGGGAGAATGCCTCAAACCCCCCCAGGTGCGGAGCGCCTTCGACGTTTTATGACTGATGTTTGAAAAATCCTAGATCCGCCCCTGACATGGCCAACAAAACACTTTCTGCAAGGTTGTACTGCCACACAGCCAGTCTTTGGCCTCATGCCAATCTCTCTGAAATGCTCCTCCCTTATTTTGGATTGTTAAATCAGGAGTTGGCGGTTCATAAACGATAACATTCTGTTCCACCGACGATCGAGAAAAGGACGGTTAATAAGCTATTTACTAAATCAACATCCGTTGAGCAAATCGCAGTCGCATTTGAAGCCAATGTGTCATACACAAATACAAAATAGCAATATGAGAGCAAACACAATAGAAAGTTAATACCGACAATGATCTCATAATTTGGCAATCACTAACCGCTCTACTCGTATTAAAAGGTCGAAGAGTAGCGGGGCCGCTAGCTACGCCACTGAGGACTTGAACAACTAGTCATTAGATCCATCGTTAAATACAATATCATGAGACAACCAAATTTTGACTGTATTGGTCATTTTTTGTTTAATAATCTAAATTAATTTTTTTAATAAGACACAAATCACTAAATAAAAGAATATTTGAATGATTTCTCAGAGAAAAAAATACACTCATCTTAGCTCAAGTTGTTCAAAAAATCAGGCAGATAGGGCACATTTGGGTAGTCTGCATGCTTATTGACCAGTTACCTCACATAGTTTCATGCACAGTATTGTGAATATACAGTAGAGTTAGTGCATTGAATTTTGTTGTACCACGCGTATTTTATTATGCATGGGATTACCATAGTTGCAGCCAGTAAATTGCTTTTTTTCGATCAATAGGAATGATAAAATGGGCAATGGCAGCCAATTGTTTAATTAAATATGCACAAGCCTGTTGCACAGTGAAGTAGACCTACTGTACATTGCCTATATACTGTGGATTCAAGCCGAAAACTTAAAATTAGATCTACGGCTGAAGCCATATTAGATTAAAATTTTTCCAGCCGTAATTTTTAGGGTTAAGGATAGGGTGCTTGGACTGTTTTGATTAGCTTAGATGGCAATTTTGGTGACAATTACCGGCACCTTACAAACGACTTATTCACAATACAAACAAACGACAATACACAATTGACACCCAAACATTACAACTAAAAACATCACACCTAAATCACTCATCAGAACTAAAAACATTTCACTTCACACTAATTCACAATGACATTACACAATTGACACCCACACATTACAACTAAAAACAGAAGTTATTTTAAACGTTCTATCTTTCTTCGATTTTCAATCTTGTCTTTGCATAACATAGTGTTTTGACTAAAATTGCAATGATAATTACTTTCCTTTTAAAATATTAAATTATATAAAGATATATTAATCACCATTTTTCATGGCTTTATGTAAACCTGATTTACTCAACTCAACGTTTAGAAACGTCAGATTAAAGATCACCAGGAAACAGAAAATCTTAGTTGTTCAATTCAGTAGAGTAGAGGCAGATTACAGTCATGACGAAACGTATACTCAGCCAACTTTATTGTGACATGATCAACGATTCCCATCGTTGATCGGTGTAGGCTCATTCAAGCGTCGCTTAAATTCAATCGTATTTAGGCTCATAACCTATTGCATTTAACTATTTCACTGGCAATTGAAAATAGATACATTTTATAAAAAAATAAGTAAAAAATTACATTACACGACACAAAACGTTCGATAAACGTTTTTAAATTATATAAATAGTAACGTGATAGTAGTTTCTTTTGGTCATTTTGATCAATGACTGATCGTAGTCACAAAAGAGAACACCAGTGTATCTTTCAAGTGAACTGAGTTTTAACATCTGGTATCATGTTGGTGACAACCCAAATTGATTCATCCCAAGATAAATGCCGAGTGATTAATACTGTGTGATCAGCTTTTCTGACAATAATATAGTTTGTGCGTTTAATAATTTATCTGCATTTTCACTTGTGCTTATGAGATTCCATATCATTGTCATGGACAAAAATTTTGCTATGTGCATGTTTGGTAAGAACTGTAATATAGCTCTGTTCAAAATTGTATATATATATATATATATATAACCGTACGTCCTGTGTCCCAAGTGCAGGAGTCACCATTTTACTATGGTGATAGCCGGGAGGGCACATTGTTATATACTTTGTATATATATATATATATATATATAAGTTTGAAAATTTGTAATCCAGGCATTGAATAAATAAAAGATAAAAGTTTCTCCGGATTCTAAATGATTTTTATTGAGCTTTCGACTCGTTGCTTCGAGCCTTCATCAGAATGAGGATATTTATTTACACGTGCTTTTTAGCTTGGAGACGTTTAGAGCATCTAATTGGATTAGTGGGTGGATTAATGTGATTAGATGGGGTGAAATGCGTTGCCATGGACTTTGGTGTGTTGTTAATATGATTGGTGTTAATAATATTAGAGTGTAGTGTTTTAGTTTTGGTGTTGTTTGTAGTTTTTTTGTCCTTTTTCTTTAGTTGTGAGTATATGATGGGTATGTCGATATGTCTGTTTATTTTGTCGTTGTCTTCACTGTACCAAGCTTCTTTAAATTCGCGTGCGTGTTTAGTCTGTGCGCGTCCGAGTACTTTAGTTTCTGTCCAGTCGAATGTGTTGTTGTTTCCGTGGGTATGTTCTGCCGGTAGTGAGTTCGGATCTCGTCGTTTTATAGCGTTTTTGTGTTCTGTGAGTCTTGTTTCAATTTTCTTAATTTTGTCCTATGTATTGCTTTGAACAGTCTTTACATGGTATCATGTAGATCGCGTCAGTTGTATCATGAATTGTTGTTTTGTCTTTATGTTTGGTGAAACATGATTTGAGTTTTGTGTAGGTTTGTGAGCGACGTTAATATTAAATGGTCGAAGAAGTCTGGCAGTCATTTCTGATGTTCCGTTTATGTATGGTAATGTGACGATTTTACTGTTTCGTCCGGTTTTTGTTGCTTTTGTCGGTTTGTGTTTTGTTTGGTATTTTGTATATAGTTTTGTTTATGAAGTTTCTAGGTAGTTGTTTTAATAAATGTGGAGTATAAGTAGTTGCGTTCTGTTTTTGGCTTCTTCCGTATTACAATGAGTGTTTATCCTGTTGAAAAGTGTTCGAATGCAGCTTATTTTGTGTTGTGTTGGATGATTGCTGTTGAAATCGAGTATTTGGTCTGTGTGGGTGGTTTTGCGGTATACTTGTGTGTTTAGTGTACCGTCATCTGTTCTGGTTAGTAGGATGTCGAGGAAGGTAAGTTGTTCGTCGTGCTCTTCGTCTTTAATAAAGGTAATGTTCTTTGTGGTATTGTTTATGGTGGTGGTGGGATCTTATAGGAGGGTTTTGGCTTTGTCGATGTATTCTGATCTGTCAAAGCCAAAACCCTCCTTTAAGATCCCACCACCTACGAACTTCTTCGCACAGACCCCAGCAAAACGACCACCAACCGCATCAACCAGAAATTGAAACAACTAACAGACAAAAAGAAACTAAACGAAAACGACCACAGAAGAATCCGACCCAATGACGCATCCACCGCCAAATTCTACGGACTACCAAAAATCCCAAAGAAAATAACCCACTTCGACCTATTGTATCGCTTCCAGGATCACCTACGTATGAACTTTCAAAATATCTTTATAATATTCTGTATCCATTAGTCAAAAATTCACCTCACACCATCAGAAATGCCACCACTTTCCTTGCCAGTATTGAAAACATTAAACTACGACCAGACGAAATCATGATATCCTACGACGTAACATCACTCTTCACATCCATACCACTAGACATTGCCAAACAAATTACAAACGAACTACTCACAAACGACAAAACTTGGTAAGCTACAACACAACTAGACAAAAATGACATCCTAGACTTACTCAACCTTTGCCTCTCCACTGAATTCACCTTCCAAAACACATACTACAGACAAATTTCAGGCACACCAATGGGATCACCACTATCCACCTTCCTCGCAGAAGCTGTCATGCAACACCTCGAAACACAATCAGTCACAAACAACACAAACATCAGACTATGGAAAAGATATGTCGACGACATCTTTGCCATAGTCAAGAAAGACAAAACTGAACAAATTCTACACACCATAAACAATACCACAAAGAACATTACCTTTATTAAAGACAAAGAGCATGACGAACAACTTACCTTCCTCGACATCCTACTAACCAGAACAGATGACGGTACACTAAACACACAAGTATACCGCAAAACCACCCACACAGACCAAATACTCGATTTCAACAGCAATCATCCAACACAACACAAAATAAGCTGCATTCGAACACTTTTCAACAGGATAAACACTCATTGTAATACGGAAGAAGCCAAAAAAACAGAACGCAACTACTTATACTCCACATTTATTAAAACAACTACCCTAGAAACTTCATAAACAAAACTATATACAAAATACCAAAAACACAAACCGACAAAAGCAACAAAACCGGACGAAACAGTAAAATCGTCACATTACCATACATAAACGGAACATCAGAAATGACTGCCAGACTTCTTCGACCATTTAATATTAACGTCGCCCACAAACCTACACAAAAACTCAAATCATGTTTCACCAAACATAAAGACAAAACAACAATTCATGATACAACTGACGCGATCTACATGATACCATGTAAAGACTGTTCAAAGCAATACATAGGACAAAAATCTAAGAAAATTGAAACAAGACTCACAGAACACAAAAACGCTATAAAACGACGAGATCCGAACTCACTACCGGCAGAACATACCCACGGAAACAACCACACATTCGACTGGACGGAAACTAAAGTACTCGGACGCGCACAGACTAAACACGCACGCGAATTTAAAGAGGCTTGGTACAGTGAAGACAACGACACAATAAACAGACATATCGACATACCCATCATATACTCACAACTAAAGAAAAAGGACAAAAAAACTACAAACAACACCAAAACTAAAACACTACACTCTAATATTATTAACACCAATCATATTAACAACACACCAAAACCCATGGCAATGCATTTCACCCCATCCAATCACATTAATCCACCCACTTATCCAATTAGACGCTGTAAACATCTCCAAGCTAAAAGCACGTGTAAATAAATATCCTCATTCTGATGAAGGCTCGAAGCAACGAGTCGAAAGCTCAATGAAAATCAATTAAAAATCCGGTGAAACTTTTATCTTTTATGTATATATATATATATCTCGATCTTCACTTGTGGTGATAGAGTAATGGGCGAATAAAACATCCCTTTTATACATAGTTGTTTTAAATAATAAAATAGAGACTTTGCCGTGGTGATAAATCTGAAAATAGTTCTAAAGATAGCAAATACCATAGTGAATGGTAAAAGTAATTTAATAAGTTGATAGCTCTTAAAAGAACTGTTTTAAGTTATGTCGTTGTGTCGTTTAATTTAGAAGCTCTTTACTTAAAACAATTGTTTTAAGAACTATCAACTTATTATATTACTTTTACCATTCACTATGGTGTTTAATATCTTTAGAACTATTTATATTTGTTTTAGTTTGTATGTAGGCATCGCCTCGATGAATGTTCCTTGCTGTATATAATCAATCAGACTGTGTAAGATGTTATCTGAAGATTTGAACGTTGAGGGATAACGTTGAACACTGTTTCGCATGTCCACGTAGATAATAAAAAATTTAAAATGCAAGCAGTTGAAAGAAAAAAAAAATTTTTGTTCTCTTTGAAAGGACAGGAGGGGATTTTAAAGAATTTTTTGAACTATGGTGATTCAGTTCGTGTATGAGTGAATGCGTGCTTCCTATACTATAAAGATATCAACTGTTGAAGTTTAAGAAGCAGCTGAATAGCTGCTGTTCAGTCAATACAATTATTTGTGTCTTGCTCACAGCAACATTTTCTCCTTTCGTTTTTATTTTTCTATGTAATATATTTTTATATATAAAAACTGACAGAAAATTATTTCATAAAGTTTATGTTGTTCATATCCCTCCCATCCCGCCCATAAATCCCAGCATTTGTCTGGCGGAGATGGTTTGTACATAATTTCATTACAACTATATTTCTGGCACCTTTTATACCATTATAAATTATGTTAAATTCTCATAAGAGACTTAACCGCAATTTGAAGTTAGACTTCGCTTTCGTGAAATACTGCTTTTGAGCATTTGGAGAAGTGTGACCGACTAAGTCTTCATTGTACGTGTAAGTTTCTTATAATTCCTTCATTCTGCTTTACCATTAGTCATTGTTGCCCAAAATAATCACGTTGTGATATAAATGGGCAGTTTTGTAGCAGCGCTTTTTCGATTGCAACAGTGACACAAGAATAACTGAGAGTAGATGGATGTTGTTGTGTAAAATAGTGTAATCTGTATCTACATTTTTTTAGATCATAATTCTTTCAAAATGAAGATTTTTAGCATAGCATAATACACGTCAATAATCACAAACAATTCTAACCCCCCTTTCTCCTCCGAAAGCGTGGCTTTAGTTTTACAGTTTGCTGAATTATTTCAAAATTTTCTTAATTATTGAAGAGTTTGAACTCATTCCCGGCCTTCAAGACTTAGAGCACACGGTATGTATGCTCGTTATAAATGATCTTCAGAGTGTCCCAAAAGCCCGTACAAATAATTGCGTATGCAATAAATTGAAATCTGCAATAATACAATAGTCTGCAATTCTTGACTTGCAATTCAGCCATGTCGGTGGTCTGATACAAAGAATATTTTATCAGTGTTATTGTTGGCACCAGCCGAGGCGGGCGAGCAACATTGTTTGATAAATCTCAAGAGAATGGTTGCAAGTCAAGAATAGTTATTTGTAACGCCAGTTTAATTTAGTCACACTCTAGTATTTTCATAGTCGATGCAACGTATCGAAAATATGACTGTATTTTGGTGGCAGTTATTACTCAGTTAATGTCACTTTGATTTTAAAAGCTTTTGAGGCAAAATCAGTGTATGATATTAGTACTGTTTTGCGTTGCTGATACTTCGCAAACTCCATCAAATCCTTGAGGGCACGCATTTAGCCACAACTGTAGTTGGGGTGCTGATACTCATTTTATAATCCGTAAAAAACAATGGAATTCAATAGGGGACCAATTACATGGGCGAGTTGTCCCGGCTAGGCCAGTTGACCCGCTTTGCCGAGTTGACTCTCTGTGTATAATTGTTATGTATTATTTACTGTGTGATAACATGGCAAGCTAGTTGTCCCACCTTGCTGGGGTCCCAGTGTTGCTTGCCGAGTTACTCGCTTAGGCGGGATGAAAATTCCCATGTAATTGCAATCTGCTGAGTTGGCTTGGCAAAGCGGGCCAGGGAATTCGACTCGCGCGTGCGTTTATTGGTCAGTTCTAATTGACATAGACTTTAGAACGATGTATGCCTGTCTGTTCAAACAGCAGCTACGAGCTCCAAAAATTCACAGGAAAATTTGGAGCCCAGAAATTTAATTGGGATGGCAAAATAATAAAAGATTTCTGGCGCGTTTTAAAATATGAAACTATCATATAATTGCAATTTTTAACTCGTCTCGGCTAGGCGAGTTCACCCGTTTAAGCAGGACAATTCGCCTCATGTAATCGGCCCTTATACGGCATGTCATGCATATATGAATATACCCCAGCCTCCAATTATTGCTCTACGTGCCTGGCAAAGGGCCAGAACTGTCAAGTACATTGCATTATTTGGCGCAATAATGGCAGTGCATACAATAATTTCATGTGGGTTCTATTTTTTTGGGGGGGTAGGGGGACGTTCTGTATATATAACGATTCTTTTATTGTAACGAGTATATAAATAGCTTTATTTGAAAAATAAAGCAGCTTATGGATTCATTGAAACTGCGTTTCGGGAATCATTATGAGCTTTGCACGTGGCAGAATTGAGCCTCCCCGGAAATGTTATTGTATGCATGCAGTATATCAATAGTTGGTTGTTTAAATCTATATTTTAAAAGGTCCAGTTAAAGTCGACAATTTCGTGTATTTCAAAATGTTTTATTCGTTTAAGGGACAATATAAAGAAAGGATGGATTATTGAACAGACATCGTCACATCGATTAATACGTCGACAATCTACAAAGATTGAAGCATTTATAGGCATAACATGCATGGGGTTCTGTCTAGAAAAAACTGCTGTGATTTTATGTGTTTTCTTGTTATGGTCGCCAATGTTTATGTGATTCAAATTCTTATTGTGATGGTTTCCAACTTCTTGAAGCCAAAATTAACGAAAAGAACCATCGAATCGCAACTTGAAGCCACTTTAGAGGTAAGTACTCACTTTATATATCTACCTTTTGACTGCGTAAGCTTATGCCTATATATTTTTATATTATATTAAACCACAACCCTTCTTATACTTAAAAATTAATATATAACAAAGACTTATAGCAAAGATAATTACTTCGTTTGACTCAGATTGACCAATTTTTTTGTTTATCTCTACTGACAATTTGTTTTGTGTTCTTCATTTGTGTTTACGTTTAACCAATTTTTTCATGGAAGCTGTATTTTTAAAAGCAATTTATTTAAGGAATCAAGCAAGTTCAATTACATTGTCCTTTTCAACGTTATGTTCAGTGAAAATATAATCTAAATAACACAATTTTCCTCTCATATGCACTGCAAAAGGAAAAACACAAAATAATTCGCAATGAAATGTTTGTGAAATATTCATTGATTCGTGTCAACTTGATTGAAAATTAAAAGGAACTTGAGTTCTGGTTTGTTTTTCCATTCATCATTTGACCTTACAGCCGTGTGCACTCGAATAAGAAGATCAGGGAATGTTTTGAGAAAGTATTCCTTTGGATCACCAATTTTATAAAATGTTTCTGGTTGTGGTCTTGGCCGTGGTCGATCACACCAATGCTGGCCAACATTTCTAATAAGTCTTAAGCATTCTGTCCATGAAGATTTATAATGGACCTTGTAGATTTTCCATTTTTCTCGTAAGTGCAAAAATAATCATAGACATCAGTATCCATTTGACTTTTCCAATCTGAGGATTCGCTATTCAATTGTTGAACGACACTTGAAAGGGCATCACTTGTCTTTATTGGTTGTTGGTTTCCAACTTTACACAACATTTCGAACTACTCGTAATCCGACGAAAAATATGGGTGTTTCAACGCTTCGTTGGCTAATGGTCTGTCTTCAGGTTGTCGCTTTAACATCCACGAAAGAAGATCTTTGAGCGTGGAATCCTTGATTTTATCCAAGCCAACAGGTTTTCCATTCAAAAGGTTGTCCAGTAAATGCCGTTCATGTCCAAAAGGATGTTCCCCCTTTGTTGCAACATAATAAGCCACCATTCCTGCGTTCTATTTTTAATAAAAATCACAAACGTAAATATCATAACAGTCACAACGTAAATGGTTGATAGTGAAATGTTAAAAAATCGAGTTTATTTGTTAGTTGCATAAATCAACAGAGTACAAATTTCTACATCAAACACCTACCATAACATCAGACTGTTTCTTATAGCGGGCTGAGTTAATTGATGCATTCACTTCATCATATGATTCTGGAGCTATCCAATTTTTAGCTCCTCTCTGTATGCTCTCATATGTCAAAGTTTCATTTAATAATCTTCGACTTATACCGAAGTCAGCGATTAAAAAATTTCCTTGTACATCTCGAAGAACGTTTGAGGGTCTTAAATCCCGATGAAGTATAGGACGTGGGCCACTGTGAAGATCTGCTAAACCTTTTAAGATGTGCCTCAGGACTTTGGGAAGCTCTATTTGAAGCTCATCTAAGGTAGAAGATTTCACAAAACTTTCCAACGATTCTTCACATAAATCTAACACCAAATATACAAATTCATCCCCTGGTTCTTCTTCCAGATAACAATAATTCACAACATATTTTGAACTCTTTGCATTAAAGTCGTTCAAAACATCTTTTTCTTGCTTGGCTTGTTCAGTGAAGCTATCTCGATAAAGTCGTTTTACTGCTTTTCCATAACCGTCTTTTCCCAGACCAAGATAAACACGGGTTCCATCACTTCCTTTGCCAAGTAAAAACTCTTCGGAGAAGATTACAAATACATCATTAATATATTTAACCTTTGTTGAATGTTTCTTACGATGTTCCTCCATCTTTTTCAACTTTTCATAATGCATTGATGATTTATCAGACAGTATGCCTTAAATTTAAAGAAAAATTAACCATTAAGGAAACAGCAATGAAGGCATTGATGACTTGATTAAGAAGTATCTTAACTTTTTATTACATAACTAAGACTACTAATTCAAATTGTTATTCCCAAACACATATCAAATTGCATCTTACCCCAAGGATGATGTTTGGGTTCCAATTGAACTTTACGTTCGTTAGTAACTAAAGCCACTCCTCCGTTATCATGGTAAACCAGACGAACAGAACCATTAAACATGTCTGCATCATATCCCATGTTCATAAGGACAACGGTAGACTGATGTTTTTCAGTGACAGCTGAAAAAGTCTCAATGGCTAACTTTGAAGCATCATCTTTAAAGTAGTAACCTGTAATGCACTTGGAGATTGGGGTATACATAATTTGATCATATTCTGTAATTTCTTCATGGATTGGATTAAATATCCAGTCTTTTAAAAAATTTCCTTTCATGTTGTAGATGAGGAGTCTATAAAATTTGGGAAAACGTTCGTTTTGATAAGTTATCGTCGTTATGGTGTCATCATCAGAGATAGACAAACATTTCACATCATCAATAATTGGGTAATAATAACCTCTCATCCAGCGAGGCTTCAGAAAGACTTCCCCATTTTTGTAACATCCACATAAGTAGACATTGCGTAGCTCACCGTCAATAAATGCAATGACAATTCTTTCATCTTGTGTTACGGCTATAAACGCATTTTGCGCGTTTTGTTGTCGAGGAAATTTAATGTAGATTGTTGGACTGTACCATTT
This sequence comes from Xenia sp. Carnegie-2017, assembly GCF_021976095.1. Lineage (NCBI taxonomy): Eukaryota > Metazoa > Cnidaria > Anthozoa > Malacalcyonacea > Xeniidae > Xenia > Xenia sp. Carnegie-2017. The sequence continues at coordinate 499,584 of NW_025813481.1, forward strand.
TTTGAAAAAACTGTTAACATGTGATTCCAAAATGGCTTTTGTCTAGAGCCAGAAAGAACATATACCACGCCATTGTTATCAACTGTCATACATTTAACTTTCGAATCATCAATCTCACAACTTTCTTTACACCACGGTTGAAGCTTTCCTGTTTCGCTGTCAAGTTTTTGGAGTTTGTTTCCAGAAAAATCAGCAGTTCTCCTTCGTTGGTTAAAGTTATTTCTTTATCGACAAATAGGTGAGCTTCATCCTTACGAAAATGAGATACTGACCAAGGCGTTGAGATACTTTTAGTTCCTTCGACAGACATGAAATATAAAGGATGGAACGTTTCCTCGCCACATTTAATCAATGGCCATTCAAGAACTGCGTGCCTTTGGGATGTGTGGTTGGAAATAAAATCTGCCATTGATAAATTGATCTCTAGTACATCGTGATCGACTGTATGTCTCCAATTTAAAATAAAAAAATGCTCTCCAACTTCAGGCAATGAATTTAAGTCTTTTAAGTATAGCATTAAATGATTTCCTGCTGCTTTACTATCATTTAAATGTTTAAGAACAGAGCTTGTGATGCAAATCCTGCACGCAGTTATTTTATCAGCAATTGTTAGTAATGCATCACAAAATTCACGGTAGGCTTTTTCTTCTGCCTGCTCAAACAACTCTTTAGCTGGCGTCAGTCGTATTTTTTTAACTGATTCTCTTATTTCTGTTGACTCTGCATAATTCAACCTTTTAATAGCTTCATTAAATAGACTGAGACTTCCTAGTGTTCCTGATTGGGCATTGATCTTACCAAACCAATCCAGTATTTTAAGGACGTGTGCTGGAACACCCGTAGATAAACTTTTTGTGTTAGATCCATTGTTAATGCAATATTTTGGGAAGCTCAATTCTGGATATTGGTCTTTTTTGTTTTGACAATCTAAAATAGTTTTGGAATTAGCAATAAATAAGGGAATTAAGGAAGGCTAGAATGGTTCATTTGAGAACTAAAATGCATTTGTCATAGCACAAATTCTTAGATAACCTCCACGGAATTGTCATTAATGTGACAATACTGGCCCATGATTACTTGTTTTACAATAGCAATAGTTTATTAAAATATTCTTTTGTATTTGACCACCAACATGGCAACCGTAACGCAAAATGCAATGCAGCTATGTTACCCAAACATTTATGCAGTCTGGATGTTTGTCGAACAACTACCGCAAATAGTTTAAAACTGCTTCAAGCAAAAACTTTGAAATAAGATGTACGGGTCAAAGCCATGCTAGTCTAAAATATTCCCAACTTAAATCCGAAGTATCTTAATTGTTAGGGTTTGACAGTTCTGATTAATTGTAACGAGATTTTTGATTGGCTAACTTCTATACAAGTTGCAGTGGGCTATGTGAAAAATATTGTATATTATTTGTGAGAGAGAAGAACATCTTCATATATCAGATGAATAAATAAAGTTATTTCATGTAAGATTTCATTCCCAAAACAACGTGCCCGCGCAAAAAAACGTTTTGCAATAACATTTCCGAGATTTTTTAATTTCTGGTAGCTTATTTTTTTATTGGATATCATACCTCTGCCTGATGTTTTATCTCAATTACTTTGCTTTTTTTCCTTCATGCAACAGACCTTTCAACTACACTCTCTACAACAGTAGTTACTTTACTGAACGAATGAACGAATAAAAATGAACGAATAAAATATAATATTGCAAATTGTTTGTGAAATAATATTTATCTCATCATCTCAAAATAGAATATTTATTATTTTTTGCGAAATTTAGCTACGCCACTGTTAAATATTCGACCGCTAGCTACGCCACTGTTAAATATTCGAAAATGGACCAATAATTTTAAGCGTACTAAGTAATTTTGCAACACAGCAACGTTTGTAAACTTACATATGTATTTGTAACTTTTAATTGTAAAACCTTCAATTCTTCACTACTTTTTTGCTTCCATCAGATGAGAACCATCGAAACAAGGCAAGTACTGTTTGTAGGTCTTACTTGATAAATAACAATTTTAAAATATCTCAGCATGTGTAATGTTTTGATTGGAAGAAGTTGTGAATTTTCAATTGACTTATTATTCGTGCATGAAATCATCGTTCTTAATATTATAAATCTAGATCATTACATATACTTTTGAAGAAATGGCAAATAAATATTTCAAGATTAGTATATGCTTCCTATCGTAATTCATATCATATTGTCGTAATTCCTAACGCATTTATTACGTTAAGAAGACAAAAATTCTTGTGATAAACTATTGTTGTCGAGTAACTCAACAAAGAAAACGCTCCATATCTTGTTTAACAAATAGCTTGCTTATTCAGTCATGTACAACTTTGAAGTTTCTTTCAAATGACTGCAAGCAAACCTTTATATTTAACAGCAACTTTTGATGTTAGCTTTGTGGCTACTTATAACAGAGATGGCCGCTAAAGGGGTACGCAAGGATAGACACTTGGAGAGCATTCAGATTCGTTATGAATCCCTAACTACAATTAACAAAATGACTTAAGCTAATAACGAAACAAAGACGAAAGATATAAATTATTCCAAAATTGAAACATGTTTGATTCATGTGCATTTGCTGCGTTGAATTTAGTATAAACGCGTAGAGAAAATAACTGGTTTTATAGATATTGATATAGAGTAAATTCTTTATGTCCGTTATAAAGTGCATAGTGTCGCCGAAGCTCAGCATGATGCATGCATAATGATTTTGTCTACGAAGCAATACCTGACTTGTTTAAATGTACAACGTATTCGTTGTTGCTTTTCGATATTTTCTGCTGTCCTCTTAAAAAGGAGTTGCGTCAATTAAAAAACTCAAGCGGCTGTCTTATAAGGGGAGAGAAGACTGGGGCATGAAACACCGTTCTCAACTTTCTTCAATTTTGTCATTATCACAGCAGGAAAAACATGAAGCAAATATAGTTGACTTTAGCTATCTTTTAAACTATAAAAGTTGTGTTGTTGATGAAGATCTAATGTCTACGTCTTATATATTGTAGACAATAGAGAACAAGCTATTCTGAGAGAACAAGCAATTTTGGAATTGTCTTGTGTTTGCTCAGTATATTGCTTCTAAGAAACCGGCCTCGTAAGCTGCTTTCACTTTGATTGTATCTAAATATATTTATCATCAATTTTCATTACTTAATGTAGACTTGACTGGCTCAAAGTTCGCAAACACTAAGAATACGACTTATTTTGCAAATCCAGGATTGGTCTGGTACATCACATACGGTCAGATCGTCCATCAAATAATCGAAATTAAATTAGCAAATTTTTGTTTTGCAATTTTAATTCAAACTTTTGGAATACCAACAGAAAATTTTTCATCATCATCACAGCAGACAAGAGAAAGTACATAGGGAAACAGGGTTGAGCAAATTGTTAAAAATCGTAATATAGCCTGGTTAAAGTTTACAAGTATATGTTGTACTCTTTACTTGGATATGGTGATGGAAAAATACGAAACGACGTTTCGTATAGATTTTTTAAAGCATGAATATTTATTGTTTTAATCAATGTAATCAAACGATTTGTGCATGGAGAGGGATAATTTACAAAGAAAACTGATAAATCATTATAGGGAGAGAGGCTTTTAAGTATTGAAGCAAATTTCAACTTCTTAGCGCTTTATTGTGTATCGTTAGATATTCGAAAGTGAAACTAATAATTTTAAGCGTAATAAGCAATTATGCAACACAATATGTAAACGGTAAACTTACTTATATATTTGTAACTTTTGATTGTAAACCTTTCTCTTCGTCACTACTTTTTTGCTTCCGTCAGATGAGAACCATCGAAACAAGGCAAGTACTATTTGTAGGTCTTACTTGATAAATAAACAATTTTAAAATATCTCAGCTTGTGTAATGTTTTGATTGGAGAAATATGTGAATTTTTAATTGCATTATTATTCGTGCATGAAATCATCGTTCTTCAATTTTATATAAATAGATCATGACATGCATATTTGAAGAAATGGCAAATAAATGTTATAGGATAAGTATATGCTTTCTAAATCTCGAGTAACTCCACAAAGAAAGCGTTTCATGTTTTTTTTACAAATAGCTAGCCTTTTTAATCCTATACAAGTAGAAGTTTCTTTTTTCAAATGACAACAAACAAACCTGTATTTTAACGGCAACTTTTGATGTCTATTGAGGCAACTGTTGTGGCTATTAATAGCCGAGATGGCTGCAAAGATAGAGACTGAAAGAGCAGTCAGATATGTTATTAATCTCTAACTACAGTTAGCTAAATGACAAAGGCTCATGCATAATAACAAAAGTAAGAAGAAATATCGACTTAAATAATTCCAAAAATTGAAGCATGTTCGATTCATGTACATTTACTGCGTTGAATCAAGCTTTAACGGGTAGAGCCATTGGTAGAGCAAATAATTTGTTGTATAAATACTGGTAGAGTAAATTTTTCATATCTGTAATAAACAGTAATATGACTGTATACTACAAGACAAATAAAATATCTCTACATCACTTTCTAAAGCAGTAGTTCTCGTACTGAATTTTAGTGCTTTGTAGCTGCTCATGCATAACATACAATATCATGCTGTGTGTGTAAAGAAAATATGTAAAATGGACTGACGAATCCTAACAGTTTATAGCGCTACGAAACTAGTTCATATACTCTATTCATATACGCTACAAATGCAATGCACATTCAAGGCAGTTCTTTCTGTGAAGCTCAAAATCAAACATACGTTCGGACTGTTCTAGAATGCCATTGACATTGTTGTTGAGAGTTGTCAGTATAAAATGAAAATCATAAAACAAAAATTCAAACATTCCTGGTGTAAGATATTCCATAAAAGTTTTCAAATACTGGGTAGGGTGAAGAAAAACGTCATCGCTCACGTACTTGGTATAAACTGTGAAGCTAAACTCTTAACCAGTTTTATGTAAACTTTAATGACGTATTATAACATTGCAAATGACACACAATTGCTATGGTCAGCGGACACAATCATTGAGTTCTATATGACCTGGAGGGAACAAGGGCCTGGACCAGTGAACTCGACATTTGAATAACTGGAATGATAACCGAAGCCAAAAACTGAAGCCAAAAAAATATTTGTCGTCATCATTCGTCATCACACTTCAGGCTCTAGTCCCTCGCGTGTTCATTTTGATTTTTTTAAATCATTTGTCCCTTGGTAATGGTAGAGTTCAGATCTTGATCAGAGCGTAAAAATAACGAAATTTTTGGATTGAAAAGGTTCACGGAAAGTGAATCAAAGTGATAAATCGAGAAACAAGATGAGGTGAACTTAGTTGATCTGCTCTTACGTTGGGGTTTTCCTTTAAAACAAATCAAAGTCTTTAAGTATATTCAATTATTGATATCGAGATGACAACCATTTAGTATTTCAAGCACTATCAAAATCGATGAAAAATACAATCGCTCTGTAAAAAGTAAAAATGCGAGTTATAGACTCAATATTTTTTATGAAACTGGATATTTAAGTTGTTTTTTTTCTTCGGAAAAACAGATCTTTAAATCCACTGAAATGATAAAAAAAGACAAACACTGTCTGACACCGTTTGAAAATTTACCTTCCAATGTAAGAAAAATTTTTGCTTGAATATTTTCTTGTCCTATTCTCTTATTGTATTGTCTTTTTAGCATACAGTGTGATTTTTAGTTGGCTTTTCCGCGTTACAAGTTGTAAGTTACAACGAACTCACTGTAGTAAAGTTTCAGCTGTAAAAAATAACCTTTTGCGAAGAGTTGGCCTCGTGTGTTGTTTGTCGTGATGTTGTTTATATGTTTATGCTTTTGCTATTTGTATTCAAATTTATATTGGCCGTGTATCTTTGGCACTCAGGAGATTAAAACTGACGTACAAACCGCGTGAATATTCGACTTTGAAGGACTGGAACGGACGTGCAAACCGCGCAAGAGACCAGGATTTGGCTTCAATTTTATATCTATAAAATGTATTGTCGTTATCATTCCAATATATATATATATGTTTAGGGCAGTGGCTAGACTTAGCTTGGAGCCGGTCTAGAATGGAGCCGTAAGGCGCCTCCTTCCCTCCACGAGCCTTGGGTGTGCACCTTAGGCAAGTGCTAGTACACCCTTTGCCTCCCTTGCCAGGGTCACGGCTGGGCGGATGAGCTACTAGAGTGCTAACATTGGCGGTTCTGATAGTCAAATTGGCTTCAGTTTCGGCAAAATGCAACGAGCTTCTCTGTGGTCACCGGCCAGGGCGGAAGGGCTCCACGACGAGCTCAGCGGCCATTATGTCCTCGTGCCTCCAAGGTAGGTTTTTGAGCCAGAGGCTACGACAAGGACAGTCTGATGTAAAACCTACGACCCGTGGATCTCGCTGTCACCGTCGCAGCTCGCTGGGCCATGACAGATGAACCCAGGTGTAAAGGGTGGAGACAGTACTGCGCACACTGCACTTTACTTTAAAACTCGTCTGCGCAGGCTCGAAGGATACGTTCACGTCTGCGACGCCTTCAACTCTATGAAGTACTGTTGCGATGGGAAAGGGGCGAAACCGGCAGGTGAAAGATGCCACTGGAAGCCGCAGTCTCAATCCTGCATACAGGCGGTTTGAGATATTGGTCGCCTGATGTTGACCCGAGATGACAACATCACTCGGCAGCGCCTAGAAAAGGTGGCCTAACCAAAGCTCGTCTCTCATCCCCCCAGTTGGCTTGCCGTGGTCAACGTGCATCTTTACTAGCGGTCGAACAACAACAAAGAAAGGAAGGTATGCACCCACCGGTATGGGTGCAAAAGCACTGAAACTGGCATGTTGGAGCATCAGAACCATGCTTGACAAAGCTGACAGCAACAGACCTGAACGTCGCTCTGCTTTGATTTCACATGAACTGTCCAGGCTAGATGTCGACATTGCTGCCCTCAGCGAAGTTCGCTTCCCCGAAGAAGGCAGCCTTCAGGAGCATGGCGCCAGATATACCCTCTTCTGGTAAGGAAAACCTGCAACAGAAAGGCGTCTCGCAGGCGTCGGCTTCAGGGTTAGAACCTCCATCACTTCCAAGTTGGAAAACCTGCCAACTGGTTATTTTGACGGCATCATGTCCATGCGCCACCCTCTGAAGAACGAAAAGTATGCCACGCTCTTCAGTGTGTATGCCTCAACTCTTCAAGCTGTGCCTGCAGAAAAAGACAAGTTCACTCAGAGCTCCGCAGAGTTCTTCGAAGCACCTCCATAGACGATAAGGTGATAATCCTTGGCGACTTCAACGCCAAAGTGGGAAAAGCTGCTGTTGCCTGGAAAGGAGTGCTTGGCAGACATGGCGTTAGTAACTGCAATGACAACGGGCGCTTGCTGCTGGAGTTTTGCATGGAGCAGCAACTTGTCATCACCAACACCATCTTCCAACAAAAGGGCAGTCTGAAAACAACCTGGATGCATCCTCGGTCCAAACACTGGCACCTTATTGACTACGTTCTAGTGCGCCAACGAGACCTCTAAGGCGTCTTACATACCAGAGTGATGCCCAGCGCAGAATGTCACACTGACCATCGCCTCGTGCGCTGCAAACTCAGACTTCACTTCAAACCAAAACCAAGAAAGGGAGGGCCCCCAAAGAAAATGTTGAAGCTCAGTAGGCTACAATCAGCTGTAGTGAGAGCTGACTTCCAGAAGTGCTTGCAGTTCAAGCTTGAAAACGACGGCTGCCCAGAAGATCCCTCACCTGATTCACTTTGGCTTCATTTGAAAAGAGCCATACTGCAGACATCACAAGAAGTCCTGGGTTCACCACTAAAAAGAACAAAGACTGGTTTGACGAACACAACAAGCAGATCCTGGAATTGCTGGCTAAGAAGAGATCAGCCCACCAAGCTCACCTGGCTCAGCCGTCCTGTCCCGTGAGGAAAGCTGCCTTTCGCTACACTTGCAGCAACCTCCAGCGCAAGCTTCGAGAGATTAAGAACGTGTGGTGGATCAACCTCGCAGAACGAACTCAGCAATCGTGGATCAACCTACAGAGGCTTCTACGAAGCCTTAAGGCAGTGTACGGCCCTACGCACCACGCCCAGAGTCCTTTGCGCAGTGCAGACGGTGAGGCGCTCCTCGCAGACAGGGCGTCTATCCTGAGTCGCTTGTCCGAGCACTTCCACGCCCTCTTCAGCGCTGATCGAGTCGTTCAGTTCTCAGCAATCCTTCGCATCCCTCAGCTCCCAGTTATAGTGGAATTGGACGAACCACCCTCTATGAAAGAACTCACAGAAGTCATAGAGAAGATAAAGAGTGGCAAGGCAGCTGGAGTTGATGGCATCCCACCAGAGATCTAGAAAGATGGAGGCCCAGCGTTACACAGAAAGCTCCACGAACTCCTCGTCTGTTGTTGGGAACAAGGAAAGCTTCCAAGAGACCTCTGTGATGCAGTCATCGTTACCTTGTACAAAAACAAGGGGGAAAGTCAGTCTGCTCCAAGTACCGGGGGATCACTCTGCTTTCGATCGCAGGAAAAATCATTGCTCGTGTGCTCCTGAATAGTCTAATACCTACCATCGCAAAAGACCACCTCTCAGAAAACCAGGGTGGCTTCAGAGCAAACAGGGGTACCACAGACATGGTCTTCGTCCTCAGGCAACTCCTAAAGAAGTGCCGGGAACAGAACAAAGGACTCTATTTAACGTTTGTGAACCTGTCGAAGGCCTTCGACACAGTGAGCAGGAAGGGACTTTGGCTCATTATGGAGAGCCTCGGCTGCCCCCCAAAGTTCCTCAGTATGATCATCTAGCTGCATGAAGACCAGAGCGGCCAAGTCAGGTTGAACAGCACCCTCTCAGAACCCTTCCCCATCGTCAACGGCGTGAAACAGGGTTGTGTCTTGGCTCTGACTCTGTTCAGCATCTTCTTCAGCATGATGCTTAGGAAAGCCACAGAAGACCTTGACGATGACGATGCCGTCTACATTCGCTATCGCCTTGACGGCAGCCTGTTCAACCTCAGGAGGCTGCAAGCCCATACAAAGACCCATGAGCAGATGATCCGAGACCTCCTCTTTGCCGACGACGCTGCCCTTGTTGCCCATACTGAAAGATCCCACATCAGATCCAACAACATTTGAGAAATTAACCTTCCACTCCTCTTCTTTGTAAACGAGACAAGTCTTCTCAAAAGCAGCGAGTCTTATACGCTACAAGTCCATGGGCTTGTGACCCGTATAGCAGAGTTAAAAGGTGAAAGGTTTATCATAGATTAATCAACTGAATATTCCTGCTCATTTTGTTTGGAAGCATGTTGAACAGTTCATATGGACAAAGCTTGAATTCCATATTAAATATCAGTAACATAATCCGGTGTTGATGTTGGACAATACATCATTGCCCTTCAGTGGAAAGCGGATGCTTGTAACAATCTGTGTTTAATATCGATATTCGATTCATTCTTTTCCAGTGGAAAGCGGGATGCTTTCACTGTAATGAGAACAGCTTCGTTTTTTTATAAGACCCTTAATGTTATTGTTTTGAACTACATGCACAATTTCCTTCTTCTTCTTATCGATTCTTTCACGAAGCTCTCTATTAACCTCATTCAAATTCAAGGCAAAGCTCTCCAATTGATCTCCACCAAAGTGCTTGATATGACGCCCATCACCGACAAGAATTTTAACAATATCTACTACGCTATCAAATTGACCAAACACGCCATCTTGAAAAGAAGGAAATTGAACTTCCTTTTCACTACTTGGCAGTTTGTAAAAATATTCAATTCCTTCATTTAGGTGTTCCACTACAACACGAATTAACAAAACATTTTCTTCTATACTTAAAGCAAACAGATCATCAACGCCTAGAGCAACGTGGGCGCATGTCAAGGCGAAAAAATCATCATTCTTGCGATAGAACATTGTCAATGTACATTGAGAACCTCTGTCATTTTGGTTTTCATCCTCAATATCATTCGAAACATGCATGAAATTTGATGATTCATCTATTCTTACAGCACGAAAATTTGATAAATATCGAATCTTTGGTTCTTTGTAAAGTTTACGTCGAAATTCGATAAATTTTGATGCCTCCATTTAAAAATTTCGTCGATTTCTTTCTTCAAATCTTCGTCTGACTTTTGTACATCGCCATCGACTGTGATGAGCATATGGGAATATGGTATAGCCCAGTTTTCACCAATTGGTTCATAATCACCACATATCCATGGCAACCTTAAATATGATGTACTTTTTCAATTGACGACATTATTTTCATATTAGAAACATATTTATAATGCACGTAGGGTATGTAATGTCAAAGTAATCAAAAACTTTTAATTGGTCTAATCGTGATAAAACTGGAAAATTAGCATCCGAATATGATCTTAAAAAGAAGCCAAAACTTATTCAACAAGAGCAAATAAAACAGTTTAACAATAGTTATCTTAACGGAAAATTATTCCCTTTACGACATTCATGCTTTTTTCTTGTTCAATTGCATATTTAAATTATGTATCTTATCAAAATTATATTGTCGTAATTCCTAACGTACTTATATTACGTTAAGAAGACAAAACTTGTTGTTGATATTTGTATACGCAGATGAAGCATGTAAGGTTATTACTTTGACAATCATGATGATTGAAAATTTTGTCAATTTTGTTTGACTGTTGGAAGTTATATTGAACAGTTTCCCTCACAAACACTCACGAAAGACCATGCATCGGCAAAATATATAAAATAAGACAAGCAATGGTGGTGATAAACTGCAACCAACGTTTTTTCATGATAAAAATACTTTGTATTTTCTCAAGAAGAAAGAAGAAAGTTTTGCCCCAATTTTTCAAACCTTTAAGGTCCTAAGGTCTTGTGTTATTGACACAAGACCTTAGGACCTTAAAGAAACCCTTATTTTTTTATGTGTTGAACTTAACATCCATTGAAATTTAAAACATTTCAAGCTTGGTATCAAGGACCTTTGGAGAAAATTTTGCTCTGGATCCCAAAGTTTTTCTCAGTGGCCTTGTTTATGTCATTACATTTACCATAGAAAATGAATAAAATACCTCTCGAGTAGATCGTGCACTTCATCTTTAATGTTGTAATCTTTATCAAGAAATTTTTTTTCGAAAATATCTTCAATATTTGCCATTTCTTTACAATCAACATCTACAAGGATATGTCAGATTTTAAACTACACGCTTGGTCTTTATGTAAAATTACAGTGAATCCACCGTGATCATGATGATCAATTGATAAAATGACATGATGTCAATTGATAAAATAATCTGCACTGAATGCATATAAGAAAAACTTATTTACATACCAAAAAAAATATTATTTGGTGCCCCTTCTTGTGTCTTCTCCGGCAGATTCTTTTTTGTCTATAGATAAATGGTTGTGGAGTTATTTTTATATTCATACATATTCCACTTTATTAGTTTCTTTTGAAAGCAATTCTGATCACGGATTTATAAGATATACGAACAAATGAATATGAGCCCTTCCCCCTAAACTATTAATCTTCCGCGGTCTCTGTTGGAACTTCATAACTAATATCGTTCTTATGAAAGTATTTTGATGTGACAATTTAGCCGCAGCTGCCTGAGTTTTTTTTTCATATATTTAATTATTTTTGGCCCTATTGATTTCATGCTGTTCAGTTAACTTTTTTACTGATTTTCAACTTTGTTTCAGGTTTTAAATGTTTGATGTATAGAACTTTCATTTTGGAATTTTAAACTAGTTCTAAGTCGATAGATTTTGAATGTTATAGTTTCAGAATATTTCCAATACACCATGCACTGACCAATATACCTAGTTATAGAAAATATTATTCCTTGAAAAGCGTAATATTTTGTCTTTATTCTCAAGATATCATCAGACGATCTCAAATTAGAAGGTGTAAAATATTAAGTGTTAGTTATAAGTATTTGCAGCATGTGCAGTTTTATATATAAGACATAAGTAATAACTTACTGCAGTCACCAATAACTTCAATCATTCTCTTGGTGCCTTTCCCTTCACAAACTCGCAAAGAGAATACGTCTAAGCCTGAGACCCTATATGGATGCGTACTTAAGCTGCTTGAGATCCTTTTTAGTTGCCTTTCTGCTTTTTAAACATCTATCCAGGTTGCCAAGGTTATTACATATTCTGCTTGTAAGTATATAAGCTTGTGAGAGGAAAGACATGCTCTAGGAAAATGATTGAAGTTACTCGTAACAGACGTAAGTTACATCTCACGTAAATCAGCAAAACCTAATCCATTTAATGTTCTCAGAAACACTGACCTATTATTTAAAGCATATTGAATTACTTGGCTGAATAAAAGCAATATATAGTAAGCAGACTAATTGCTTTTAAGCTATTTCATGCAAAATGGGAGCAATGGTTCATCTGGATCCACACAATTACAAGACAAACAAGTCAAGCTGGGTTGCTTGATACCTCATCATGATTTTCTTGATGATCAGCTGAATTACTCGGAAAGTCTGGATTCACATCCTTGTTGATGGTTCTGATGTTGTTGGAAGTGACACAAGAGTGTGTTGTTGAAGCTGATGACCCCTATTAATAGATGAAGCCTGAAATTTTACTTCTGGTGAAATTTTACTTCTACTTTTATAACGACACAATCAAAGCACATGGCAGTAAAAAATATAATAAACAAACCAATAACAAACCAAGTATTTTGAACCATTTTATGAAGAAAACCTGTAAGGCTTCAATTTACCTTTCCAGTAACGTCATTACAAATACACGTAAGCTTCTTGTGAAGTTTTATTCGAGGAATCATCTGATAAATATCATGTGGTTCTAAATTGAAAAAATCCTCGCCATCGACTTGATTAGCTTTAAAAATATAAGAAGCAAAACGTCAAAGAAATTACGTTATTGCTGTTGGTATCCTCTAAAAGCGCTCGACCAAATCTGCCTGCTAGCAAAACGTAAACAAGGCAAGTCATCTATAAATCTAATTTTGAATTATTTTCTACACTAGATTTATGCACGAGACAACAACCCTCACACACGCGACCGACATTTCAGGATGAGACAATGCCTTCAAAATCTTCGACAATTTCATCCAATTTGTTGTTTTTCAAAAAAAGAGTAATGTCAGTGACAGATGATTGTTTGTTGATTTCCATTTTGCCCAAAATAGAAGAGTTTAAACGCTCATCATCATCTTATCTTTTCGCGCCAGGGCGATCCATACTCGGGCTGGAAGTTTGGAAGTGTTGCGCGTGTTGTAGCAATCAGTCGAAATCAAGGACGGCATGTGAAGCCTTGCTACTTGTCCCCGTTTAAACGCTTAAAATGCACTTCAACAAAGCACAAGAAGTTTAGAAACACGCCACGCGACTACATACATTGGCAACAGGCAGTCAGGCATGGTTTTGTAGCACCTCAACATGGTGACCGGAAGGTGATCGGAAAGTCCAGATTTACCTATGGATACTTCTCTAATTCTAGCAGGATGACTACAATAAATATGGCTAAGCGCGCATCAGAGGCAGGTCTTGTTACTCTATTTAACATCTGTGTTAATCCAAGACTGTTCAGTGCCTTTGCGAGACAATGTTTTGAATAACAGTTGAAATCAATATAATCTAAATTGAAGTCTCCCAGAATAATCAATTCATTGTTTTGGAGATGGGCATTTTCAATATTTTTACCAAGCTCTCATTATAATCTTTGTTGGCTGAAGGTGGACGGTAAACACCAGATATCAAAATCGGTCTCTTTGATTTATGAGGACAAATTTGAAGCCAGAGAGTTTCAAGATCATCCAGTTCCAAATCTCTTCGATGTGAAGCCATAACTTTCTCATTTACATACGCAATTATGCCGCCACCTTTCTTCCCGATTCGATCTTTTCTGTGTAATGTGTAGCCGGGTATCATGTAATAGCTGTCTGGAATTTTACTTGATCCGAACGTCTCAGTGAGAATTAAGACGTCGAGTTTAGCAGCACTGTTTTTGTTCGAGGTGAGCATTAGAGATAGTTCTTCCAATTTGGTGTCAGTCAGTCTTTTGATGTTCCAGTGGCAGACTGATAAACCTCTGAAGCCTACAGGAGGTTGAAGGTTATTAAGTCCTGGATTAACGGCAATATCCAGATGGAAGAATACACAGACAAAATTGTCCAAGCTTGACGAAGTAAACGACTACATAATGCTGATAAAAACTATTTATTTGTGATACTATCTATTTATTAAAAAATATCTATTTGTGATACAACATTTAAATCAGCAACGCTGATATTTATTGATTATTTACTTTAAAAGTCCTCTTTAATAAAATAGGTAAAATTTTCTCACGTAGAATGTTTGCAATTAAAAACTCCAAACATTTTAGCAGTAGCTATGTTTAAAGGGGTAGTCGGGCCTTAACACAACTTTCGCTCATATGAAAGTGTATATTGTTCTTACCTCTCTCACGAAGTCCTAGGTTTCCAATTCAAATTTAACTCGAGAATAATGCCTTAAATGTGTATTTTTGCCTCTTGTTCGATCGCCATTGTTAATGCAAAGCGAAAGTCCAGCATTTTCGTCGTGACGTCACTTGATCGTTGTCAACATTAGACAAAAATAATAGAAATTACGCATAAGCATATTCATCGTTGCATTTATTTTCTAAGTTTTAAATTATTTTGCGCAATGGATACGGATTACTCAAACGATTCTCTGTAATTATTCTGGAAGCAGTGTTTCAAACTACGAAGAAATGATTAACGATCAAAACATGATTCAACCATATGCTTATGAGCCGATTGAAACAGACTCTAGCGACGAGCCTATGGACGACTCCGACGAAGTTCAGCTGTTGTAACAATGAATGAAGACTCAGCACAATTTGAGGGAATAGATACTCGGACTGTATTACAGATAATCCTTTCGAAATCTTTGTTGAAATTATTGGGTATTACGACTGGCATAGTGAGTACAAACAACACTATGGTTCAAGAGCTGAAGAAGGACCTGAACACAAAGACAAAGACATGTGGCTTACAGGCAACTGGTTCGATGGTGTTGGAATGTATTGCAAGGAAATTAGAGTACCACTATCTTTTGCTGTGAGCTACATTCGAGCACATTTCCAACCACCAGGTCTAGAAGAGGACTTTGTCTTTGAGGGTTTTAAATTAGCTGATGAATAATAATGGTAATGTAAATTATATTAGCCATATTTATAAGTAATGTTAATGATGAATTACTAATAAATAAAAATATAAATTGGATTTAGTAAATGAACAATAAATACAAATTATAATGGTCAAGCCAAACCAATTCTTTATTTGTGCTATGCAAGGATTTTGGTGTACATAATTAAAAAGTGCCTTTGCTAATGAATTTGCATAGCAAAACAAAAAATTGTGCTACTTTACTATTAGAGATTCTCTTATTATTAATTATAAATATTGATATATACATAATTATTTTGGGGGGACTGTTTACCCATTCTTGATTTGTGTGCTTGTAAAACACTTTATTTGTTTGGCTTTTCTATAGATGCAATATTTCTTGTAATGTTTGCTGGTAAAGAAATCTTGTTATGTACATTTTTTACATTAAAACAGCAGACATCTTCCATCATACCTTGCACAAAAGAATATGACTTACTCACCATAATTGGCTTGGCTACCCAATTTTTTCACCCTTTTGGGAACACGATAAGCACAAGTGGAAGGAGGGAAAGTACTTTATTAAAAGTGCTTTTAGATAAAGTATGCTTGCAAGAACCAAGTTGGCAGTGATAGACCACAATGTAAACACTGGCAGAAAACAAGCACAAGTTCAATGTGGAAAGCAGCAAGGGGAAAAGTGATATAATATCGTGTTCCCAAAAGGACAAGAAAATTGGGTAGCCAAGCCAATTATGGCGAGTAAGTCATATTCTTTTGTGCAAGGTATGATGGAAGATGTCTGCTGTTTTAATGTAAAAAATGTACATAACAAGATTTCTTTATCAGCAAACATTTCAAGAAATATTGCATCTATAGAAAAGCCAAACAAAGAAAGTGTTATACAAGCACAATAATAAGAGAATCTCTAATAGTAAAGTAGCCCAATTTTTTGTTTTGCTATGCAAATTCATTAGCAAAGGCACTTTTTAATTATGTACACCAAAATCCTTGCATAGCACAAATAAAGAATTGGTTTGGCTTGGCCATTATAATTTGTATTTATTGTTCATTTACTAAATCCAATTTATATTTTTATTTATTAGTAATTCATCATTAACAATACTTATAAATATGGCTATAATAGTTTACATTACCATTATTATTCATCAGCGAATTTAAAACCCTCAAAGACAAAGTCCTCTTCTAGACCTGGTGGTTGGAAATGTGCTCGAATGTAGCTCACAGCAAAAGATGGTAGTGGTACTCTAATTTCTTTGCCCAATACATTCCAACACCATCGAACCAGTTGCCTGTAAGCCACATGTCTTTGTCTTTTGTGTTCAGGTCCTTCTTCAGCTCTTGAACCATAGTGTTGTTTGTACTCACTCCATGCCAGTCGTAATACCCAATAATTTCAACAAAGATTTCGAAAACAGGATTATCTGTAATACAGTCCGAGTATCTATTCCCTCAAATTGTGCTGAGTCTTCATTCATTGTTACAACAGCTGAACTTCGTCGGAGTCGTCCATAGGCTCGTCGCTAGAGTCTGTTTCAATCGGCTCATAAGCATATGGTTGAATCATGTTTTGATCGTTAATCATTTCTTCGTAGTTTCACTGCTTCCAGAATAATTACTAGAGGAATCGTTTGAGTAATCCGTATCCATTGCGCAAAATAATTTAAAAACTTAGAAAATAAAATGCAACGATGAATATGCTTATGCGTAATTTCTACTTTTGCTAGTATATTTTGTCTAATGTTGACAACGATCACCGCGCAGTGACGTCACGACGAAAAACCGCTGCTGGACTGCGGCTTCGCTTGCATGTACACAAAGGCGATCGAAAAATACACACATTTAAGGCATTATTTCTCGAGTTAAATTTGAATTGGAAACCTAGGATTTCGTGAGAGAGGTAAGAACAATATACACTTTCATATGAGCGAAAGTTGTGTTAAGGTCTGACTACCCCTTTAAGTATTCATTGAAAATCATGTTTTTTCTGTTGCATATAACTTTAAGTAAAGTGTAAAATCACTCAATAAAAACACAAGAAATCGCAATCGAAGGACTCCATATTTAGAAATTTCGCAGGGAGATATGCCGAAGAAAGGCTTACGCCTTTGACGTTCGAGAGTATGCGCCCCCGCAAAAAACGTTCATGTCTTGCTACGCCACTGAAATGTACATGATGCATTTGGTTGATTTGTCAAAAGTTTTTTTTTGTTGACCTCATTGACGACAAAAATTGGTTGCTAAATTTGTTACATTTGCCACATTTGTTACACTTGCTACATTTGCTACGCCACACTTTCTACGTTTGCTAAATTTGTTACACTTACTACAATTCATACACTTACAGCAAGCCATACTTAATACTTACTGAAAACGTTCTTGTCTTTGGCAATAAAACATCAAGGTTAGGATAACGTTTTTTGACACGTATGACACTCGGCCTCAAAAGCAGAAAATTAGGCCTGTTAAGTTTTCGTGAGCTCTGTTTACTTCCGATTCAAAATTCAGTCATTAGAGAAAAAGCTCTTGAATTTACTCCCTGACATCAAGAATTTCCTTTTTTATCGTCTAGTGGAAAGACTAACATGTGTGTTTTAAAGCACACATTCGTACACTGAATGAAGCTTCAAAATCTACTCCTAAGTTCTCGAGGAGTGTATAGTCACTTCAATCATTGCTAGACTTGGAATTTTTGGAAAGAATCATGCTGTAATTGGCGAAATGAGTTTGATATTGTCCACGGGTGCATTGCTAAAGTTTTTACAAAGGGGTTTGTATAAACAGTTAAAATAAACAGTCATGTTATAATGATCTAATAGCTTGCATTTACTCGTTACATATAGGAATGATCAAGCGTTTAAATTCACAAAATCGTAAGCTTATCTTGGAGGTGAATCATTAAAATAAGTGCTTTACAAATTGAAAGTATGGCCTGTTTAATACGTCGCATTTTACATGAGCCGAATGCATTCAAAACAAAAGATAATGAGGAATTTTATCTTCATTTTCGTCTCTTATGCATTTGGCCTATGAAGTGTTGAAGAATTATAAAGAAGGGGCAGAGCCCCCCTTACTTGACAAAAAATTCTAACAAGGGGAGCCGAGCCCTTCTGAGCCCCCTTTCCAATACACCCCTGATATTGTCCACTGAGTCAACGACAGACTAGAGCTTTGAAAATATCTTACATAATCTTACATAAAGTATAACATAAGAATGTTGAGAAAAGCGCGGGGAATTCGGCCATCTTTTACAATTGCTTATTGTTTGATCAAATAAAGCGAAATATAAAGGTTGGAAGTAGAACCTGACGAATTCTTTATATGTTTGCTGTGTGATGGCAAAAAATGAGTGCTTTGAAAATGTGATTTCTACTGAAAGTAAGTTTTAAAATATCAATACTTTTAGTTCGCCAACAGACGGTTTGAGGAACGTTGTTTCATTTATTTATAGATACTGATTTGGATGAACATGTCGACCTAACTCACTCAGGCTCGCACTCAGGTATGCGTTCATTTTTTGTTCTGCATGTTTAGGTTCACTTGTACAATAAAAAACTTTGAATTTTTAGATGTTGAATTCGCCGAACTATTTGAGAAAGTTCCTATTTTAAAAAATATTTTTCTCATGAAGTCTAAGATTGGTGAAGGTAAAATGTTATTAATATCAAAAATATCAATTCTAGCATGCCACTGTGAAACAGCTTATGGAAATCTATTGTTGATTGTTTCTTTTAAAAGTCTAGCAGTAATATAATGCATTGTAGTAATCATAAATCTTTATACATTAATAGGTACATTTAGCAATGTTTACCAGGCTCATCTTGTTGAACATCCAGATGAATTGTTTGCCTTAAAGCACATCATACCTACAAGTTCACCAGATCGTGTTGAAAGAGAAATACGATGTCTACAGGAAATGGGGTAAGTTCTTACATGCTTTGCAAGTTGCAAGACTTTGGCTATCTGATTTTTTTGTAAACTTAAAACAGGAAGACATGATCCAAACTATCTTAGTGTTCATTTTCCCATTATTAACTTTGTCAACATCAGATGGCTATTTGTGCTTGCAAAAGGGAATTGGAAGCTGCATTTAGCAATTGTGAAAATTGACTTTTAGATACGAATTTGCCACACACGTTTGAACATTATATTTTTCAGATATAAAGCTCTTTCAGCCATTGCTCATTCTATTTGTTTTTGCCTAAGGCAAATTTCACCTTGTATAATGTTGTCTTCACAAAAATGTTCTTTTTGTTGTTCACATATCAAGTGTACTTTTACGAATTTTCATGCAAGCTTAACAACATTTGGCATCTGTAAGTTTCTTATAGTCATGGTTCCAATAAAGCCAACAGTATTTAAACATCCACTATATCCCTTTTTGTAACATAAGTCAAGGTCTTATGAACTTTAAAATTTTTATGTCTATGTGCACGGTTTGATGTATGTACATTGAGAGGATAAAAATATGCTGAATGACATATTAATGAAGTTTGCTTTTTTTTGCCAGTGGAAAGAATAATGTGATTGGCTACAAAGGAGCTGTACGACACTATGATCATACTGTCATCATGTTACCATATTTTCCTCATGATAGATTTCAGGTATATGCTTTTGCAGCATGTGAGAATCGGTGAATGCAAAATATTTTTAAGCCATCTTTTGTTCTATGAAAGTTTACCTAACATTTGATTGAAGAGGTTATGTCAATATGATAGTTTGCACTTTTATTAAAAACTATAGCTTCGAGTCAAAGTTTGTTTATTGATTTTTTTATAGACTTACTTTCTTGAGATGACCACATCAGACATAAAAGACTACATGAAGAATCTTTTCATTGCTCTGAAACATATTCACAGTTTTGATATAATTCATCGAGATATTAAACCTGGTAATTTTCTACATTCACGGCAATCTGGAAGGTATGGATTTCACATTTTTAAAAATCTTGTGGAATATTTAGAAGTTTTTCCCACCAAAATAAGCTATAGTTTTGTATATTTCTTACAGATATAATCTTGTTGATTTTGGTTTGGCAATGCATGAATCTCAGTCTAAAAAATCGTGGGAGATAGAGAAGAAAAATGGTAATTTGGACTTGATGCTCACCATCTTTATTGTTGGAGGGGGAAGCAATATTCATACATCTATATGTAAAAAAAATGATTTCTTAGAGACGTAACACGGGAAAAAACATGATTCACGATTTTTCAATTTTTTCCTTAGATAAATACAATCCATATCCAACAGACAAAACTACAAGACCTTCGTCACCAAAAAGGGCGAAGAGAAACGGCCAACCAACGAAGAAGCAACGAACAAGTCCAAGATTTATGAAGATCTCGCACAAACTTAATTCGCGTTCTCATGTTTTCGTTCCTAAAACGAAAGCAAAATGTACGAAGTTGAAAGACATCACGTTCGTTGCGTCCAACAAACACGCAAAATCAAACCTTAACCACGAAACGATGAAAATTTCTCATAAACTTGCCGTAGGACTGTGTCAGACTAAACACAAATCTTATGAAATATGTTCTTTGTGTAGTAAAAGGTTTGTGGATTTTGTATCAATTTGTGAGCTGAATGTTTATTTACACGAATGTAAATGTGTGGAATTTTGGTGCAGCTTAACGTATCGTTAATGTTAACGTTTCTAGAGCAGTACAAAACGCTCCTCGAGCTGGTACATCTGGATTTCGGGCTCCAGAGGTCTTGTTGAAACATCCGGAGCAGACTACAGGTATTTTAAGGAGTTTCGTTTTATTAAATCACATCTGTATACCCACTTTGCAAAGCCCTGTTGTTAAATTGACATTATCGTGTTCGAGAGGTTTCACTCATAAAATTTATGGAAAGTGTAACACTGCATCCATCAAATTTTTTTTCATGTAAAAATGTTTATGGAAAGCTTACTGTATTGTAAATAATTCAAACGAAATCGCGCAGAACCATTAACTTACTTAGTTTAACATGTAATCACATATATGATACAATTACAATATTGGTCATGTTTTTCTGTTAGCCACCATACACAATATGTGGTATACTTTAGATGAGTACACTACAGTTTGTGCTCCAGGAAATTTACAGCTCACGTTGTTTATTTAGCTGTCGATATGTGGTCAGCTGGAGTGATATTGTTATGTCTTTTGACTGGAAAGTATCCTTTCTTTCGCTGTGCAGATGATATGACTGCTTTGGCTCAGATAATGACCGTCTTTGGTAAGCAACGTGTTGTTGAAAGTGCGAAATTCCTGGGTAAGTTTATACAAGTGATATAAGTTTGTGCTGGCGTATGTGTTTCTGGCTTTTTTGTCCCTTATTTTCTTTCGAAAAAAATTATATTATTCGAACTGTATGGTGCTTGATCCGCAGTACAAATTAGTTGAAATCTTTGGAAAGATCTTTTCTGCCATGATGATACAACATAGTTTCGACATTCTTCTATGCATGTATGAAAAAATCATTACCACAGTTGCTTTCACTCTCTCAGCTGAAAATTAATAAACTTGGGCTTCTTATGTTGAAAAAAATTTTAAGCTAATCATATAGTTTGGTGAATCTTATTTTCCATTGTAAGAGCAAGAAATTACAAATCTTTTTTCTTCACGATGACAGAACATATACATAACTCAGTAAAATTCCAATCTAATCAGGTAAATACATGGTGAGCAACTCCACGTGTCCTGGTTATGAACTAAAGGAACTTGCACAAAGATTACGAGCATCAAATATGGAGGAAGAGCGACCTATGAACTGCTGTGAATCCTGCAAAGCAGGTTCAACGGAAAAGCAAGCGTTTACCTCTATAACGGATAAAGCAAATATCGACGGATTGGATGAAGACGAAAAGTTTTGTGTTACATTGAATAATTGCAGATGTAGCAACGATGTAAGTGATCATGTAACTGGCAGAAGAAAATTATATGTAAAATGAATGAGAAAAACGTGCATGCATTCAAAGTAAATGCATCAATGATTCTGACTCAAGAGTTGGAGTTCCCAATGATAAAGATGAAGATCGTACAATGTCGGAAAGTGGTCGGTCCTTTTCGAAAGAGGCGACTGAACGCGAAGGAGGAAAACTTTCCGTGAAAGAACATCTTGATGGAAGCCCATGTTTATGTGTTTGTGGTTTATGTAAGAATTACGTTCCCTTGACCGTGTATGATCTTCTTGAAAGGTGTCTGGATTTAAATCCAACAACAAGAATAACTGCAAGCGAAGCTCTTAGTCATCCTTTCATTTGCGAAAACATCAACTCTTTAGATTGTGCCAAGTTATAGGAAAGTTGATAGTGAGAAGTTAATATGATGAATTGTTGAAGTTAAAATGTGTAAGCCTGTGTCTTGTTAGTTTAAACTGACTACTATTAAATATTAGCTAAATAAACTGTAAATTACACGGCAGATATTCAGGCATCTAGGAATTTTAAGTGCTTCATCTGTGCTTGTCATTTCTAATACGATGCCATATCTGTCTAAGATTGCTATATTTTTGTTCACACCATGAATAGAAGTCAGTATTTGAATTATAAAAATGCATTATTTTTGTATTAATTAACAGTTATAAACTTAGAACTAAATTCTCATTACTTCAATTAGATGCATCTCCGTAATCTTATAATGATAGCATATTAGTTTTTTCTATATCCAACATGTAATATAGAAATTTATACTTTGGGTTGTGTTATCTTTAAATCTACAACGTTTTTGACAGTCCACATCATGATAACATTTAGATTTTAAGAGGTTTGAAAGCATCAGAATTTTTGCTAAATTGTTAATATTAATCCAGTTGGAAACTGTGATATAAAAACTCTATAGCAGGTTGTCGTGGGACGTGATGCGGCCATTTTGTTTCGTCAAATTTTTGACACCTAAAAGAACGTCATTTCTTGCATGAGGTCAAATTAGTTTGCCAGCTAAATTTTCTCAGTATGTTTAAAAAGAGTGCTTTCTGACGACTTTCCCAGACGGGAATGATCGTCAAATAAACTGTTGAGTAGAACTATGTCTTGTATACTATTCATCTTTACCACTTGTTAAAATATCGACATTTTGTCGGTTAAATAAGCCCAGTTTCATTGCAAGAAAGATAGATTCAATACTGTGATTAGAAAGATAAGTTCAATACTGTGTATTTGACGGTTTACATCTCCCAGTGGCATGTTGGCAGAGAGGCAGCTGGCCATTGCGCCCTTACCTATTGTTCTTTTGAAGACGAGGAAGGGAATATGGGGCTTGGAATTTTGATAATTGCTTAATAAAACCTATTTGAAATAACACATAATTTCATCTATCAAAGTAAACGACATTTTATGGCTTCTTAATTTAAAAATTTTCTATGGAGGCATTTTCTCGGACCTCTCCCCCTGGTATGACTCGAACCTATCATTCGTGGTTCTATCGTTTGGCCCTGATTTCTGAAGATCTCTATTTGGAAGGAGGGGGCATTTTATGTGGAAAGTGGTTGCCCTCCAGTAATATTCTCAGAACCTCACTGCCCACTATATACTCAATGGCTAAAATAGGGCCATGTATCTCAAGGTATGTTAAGTTTCGTTGTATAGTATATTCAGTAAATTAATATTAGGTTGGTATTAAATTTATGGTTTTCAATGAGCTACTGTGTTTTATATTTATAAAGGAGATAACGCAGGACATACTAGTTTGCTATTTGTATTGTTTTAAAAATCATATATTGTGGAATTAGAACAATTCTTTTTTCGGGTAATATTCCATAATTTGTTGTTTGCCAAGTTTTGCATCTTTTTCAGCATACAATTGTCCGTTTTACTCCAAAAGGCGTTGCGGTAAAATTGGAGAGAATACGTTCCATATTTTTCCAAAAAATATTCTTCCTTTAGCAGTAATAGTCTAAAATATCTCAAATAGATTTAAGTGCATGTTTTCTTTTTGGTCCAGTTTAAAAACTTTAAAATTCTTGCTCAAAACACTTTCAAGCGCCATTTGAAGCTTCCTGGCTGAAGCTTGCCTGAACAGCAGATTTTTGCGAAACTTCATTTAGAAATTAGAGTAAAACTGCAGAATTCGCATTTAATGTCGTATCCTACATCAAGTATTCTTAAAATTACGTAATCAAAATAGTGTTATATACTCAAAATTGCGAATCTTTGAAGGTGGAAACAAGTGAATTTATACGTTCTACGATAAATTCTACTTATCTATCGTGTTAAAATGTAGTGCCCGATTGAGGGCAACGAAACTGTTTTCTAAGCGACTTTTTTTGCCAAGAATGCTACAATTAATATTCAAAGAAATATTTTTTGTCGTAATTTGAAGTTAATATATGTATTAAGTCTTATTTTAAAATAAACACTAAGAAACGCGTGCGCTGATTGGTCTAGAGCTGTGTTTGCATTAGCCTGTGCAAAACACATCTGAGCTCAACCAATCAAATCAATCAAAACAATTAATCAGTCAAAGAGAGTTTGTAAATGGTCATGAATAAATTTCAGAGGAAAAATTAAAATGTCTGTCTTTTTTGCAATATTGTTATTTTATAAAAGAAATAAAAGATGTTTCATCATCATCATTATTATCATCATCATCTTCATCATCATTGTCATCATCATCATCATCATCATAATCATTGTCATCATCATCATCATCATCATCATCTTCATCATCATCATCATCATCATCACCAGCAGCAGCAGCATCATCATCAACATCATTAGAATCATCATCATAGTCGTCATCATCATCGTCATCAACATTGCTTTCATTAGAAACTTTAAAATATTCAGCATCCTCTAATTTTACCGCTCTCAAAGCTTTATCTAATTTCAAACATATGAAAGTTTTCTCGGATGTGTGCCTATCATCTTCATCATTATCTACTTCACTTACACCGTATGAAAATGGTTGCAAATTTTGTTCAATGTCCAAAAAATAAACCAGTCTACCAGAATCCCCATTATGCAGAAATTGGTTGGAACTTTTCACTTTTACTGCATTCCGATAAAGTTTTTCTCTCTTCTCGGTTTCATTCGTGGCAGTGGCGTAGCTAGGAAAAATAGTCACTCCCGCCAATCCATCTGCGCCGGAGGCGACCAATAGGGGTCCGGGGCATGCTCCCCGGAAAATTTTGAAATCCAGAGCCTTGGAAACAGCATTTCCTGCGATTTCGAGGGCGAATTATTTGTTGTACAATAATTTATAAAACCCATTTTGTTAGCTGCATTCTTAATGTGGCAATCGTTGAAACTGCAACTAGTTAAAAGGTACTAAAGGTGGCTCAGAGAAACGTTACGCAGGAGACAATTGTCCCTAAAACATAATTTACTCATCACTGCCCCTGCATAAACAGAAGAAATTTGTATTAGCACAAAAATAATATAGTATACGACACTTCTAAAGTGCATAGAGAGAGATTTTTCTTAGCATTCTACTTGTTAGTTTAAACTTGTTTAGATTGGGGCAAGTAGACAGGGATGGCTTTATTCTATAAAAGTTATGCTTAATTTTCTCAATGAAGTACCATGTATTATACGAACAAATATCAAAACACATACTATACTCATCATTTATAAAGAAAGGCCAGCCTCCTGGGTTTTCTACAAATTTTCAACCACCTCGTTATGCAACACCTCTGATTCCTCTTTCTTTTCAATGATATCTTTGTGAATAGATATTCTACACAAAGAGCTAAGCCGACCTTGACCCATTCTATTTCTTAAATAGCTTTTACCCTTTTAAGCAAGAGAACGACCTCTCTACTGAAGCACTTGCCACTGCCAACACACCATTCAATTTTAACAAATTTACCACTTGACCTAAACTCGACTGGAGATTAAATTTGAAGATGTATTTAAGAACCTCATTACTGCACTCTTTGTGAAAGTCCTTGTCGTTGTAAATGAAGGAAAGTTGACTCTCCCAAGTTTGGATGTCAAAAAGAGGACTATACTTATCTTTGAGAAGATTGATCTTCTCCTGTGGAACTATGCCCTTCCATGTAGTAAATAGTTTAGGATTTACAAGGTCTAAAAACTCGAACTGATTAATATCTTGAAATCGTTCACTTAACATGCCTTTAATGGAATCAATAATCTCAAAATAAAGCTGTTTGTAATTGTATCTACTATCTGCTCTGGTTGCTGGTGGGCCTACTTTTCTAGTGCAGTTTGGTAAAACTCGGTGAAAGCTTGATCTGTGCGAAGTGACACAATAAACTGCTTGAAATTGTCAATCTTGCTTATGCCATAGTTAAAATGGGTTTCCCTATTTTGAAGAATGGAATACAAAATTGTGGACTGTTCTAAAATCCTGTAAAAAACACACACTAGAAAACAAGAGAAAGCTATCAAGATAATGCAGTAAGCCACTTATTTTACTTAATGACTCATCATCCCACCCAGCTGGTTGTTCAAGTACCCCTCAAAATATCTAAAAGTTTTTCATAGTTTTTGTGCAATACATTGATTAATCTAGAGCGATAATACCATCTTGTTTCACCAGGGCAGGAAACTCAAGGTTGTTAGATGTGAGAAAAGCTTTTCTTTTGGGGCATTGCTTGTAAATGTGCTGAATGTAGCTATATTAATAAAAAGATTTTAACAGGAGAAATTGATGAGGCTGACTGGCATAGGACCAGGTTCAATCTATGAGCTGCACAATGAACAAAATGAGCAAAAGGATACTCTAGTCGAACCAATGCTTGAACACCATTGATATGGCCAGACATGACAGAAGCACCATCATATGTTTGTAAAACCAGTTTTTCTTTTATATTAGAATACTCAACAAGTTTATCTTTGACAACTTGTGATATTGCTGTGGCATTTCTGTTCATACTTACATCCACAAATCCTAATTGCCTCTCCATAATTTCACTTGCTTTGTCAAACCGAGCAATAACACTTAGCTGCTCTTTGGTGGAGACATCAGATGCTTCATCAACCTGAATACTCATAAATGTGCAATCATTTATTTCCTTTCTGATTTCATCTTCAATAATTGAATCAAGACAGCTGATAAGACCATTTTGAATTTCTGGGAGACTCCAGTAAATCTTCTGTCACCAACTATATCAGATTCTGCTAGTCTACTGTGCAGTCGACGCTCAAATACAGAATCAAACTTAGCAAAACATTCGAGCAACTCTCTATAATTACCTTTGTTCAAGCTACCTTCGGACTCATTGTGACCTCTAAATGGCAACTCTTGCTTTGACAAATACAGCACGGCCTCAGTAACAGTTTTAAAATTTCTCGATTTTGTCTTACCTCCTCATTGTGACGCTGAATCTCATTTCTTCTAGCGAGGGACATAAGACAATCAATTCGTTCACTAGCTCCATACGTTTTCCATGTCTTAAATGCAGTCAAATGCGATTTAGATTTTTCATGCTTCTTAGCATCAGACATAATACTCCGCATATCGTTGTAGCCATTCTTAGTCCACGATGGCGATGTTTTGGGGGAAAACATTAGACATGGCCAACAAAACACTTTCTGCAAGGTTGTACTGCCACACAGCCAGTCCTTCGCCTCATACCAATCTCTCTGAAATGCTCTTCCCTTATTTTGGATAGTTAAATCAGGAGTAGGCCGTTCATGAACGATAACATTCTGTTCGACCGACGATAGAGCAGAGAACGGTTTAGCTAATAAGCTATTTACTAAATCAACATCAGTTGAGCAAATCGCAGTCGCACTTGAAGCCATTGTGTCATACACAAATACAAAATAGCAATTTGAGAGTAAACACAATGGAAAATTAATACCGACAATGACACGTAATTTGATAATCACTAATCGCTGTACTTGTATTAAAAGGTCAAATAATTACAACCTCCGCCAATTTAAAATAGCGGGAGTTCGACTATAAAAACAGCAGATTTGAGCATGCGTCAAGTCCCTTAGCCAACCAGAATTCAAAACTTCTTATATAGAATTATATTGTATGTTCCGCCCTCTGAAGATGGGCGGAATACGTGGAGAATCGCGCGAGTATGCAATGTGCGAGAAAAGGCGGTTGCTAGGTTACATAACAAATCTTGAGATTTTGCTGTATTACGATTACGAAATACGAACCACCTAATAAAAGCGTAAATATGAACGAATAAAACATAATATTACAAATTGTTCGTGAAATAATGTATATCTTATGTCCAAATAGAATATTTATTGTTTTTGGGAAATTTCTCCCGCCGGGCGGGAGTAGCGGGACCGCTAGCTACGCCACTGATTCGTGGGTTTAGTCAAATGAGAACAGCTTCGTTTTTATAAAACCCCAAATTTTATTATTTTGAACAACATACACAGTTTCCTTCTTCTTATCGATTCTTTCACGAAGCTCTTTATTAGCCTCATTCAAATTCAAGGCAAAGCTCTCCAAAGATCTCCACCAAAATGCTTGATATGACGTCCATCACCGACAAGAATTTTAACAATATCCACTTCGCTATCAAATTGACCAAACACGCCATCTTGAAAAGAAGGAAATTGAACTTCCTTTTCACTACTTGGCAGTTTGTAAAAATATTCAATTCCTTCATTTAGGTGTTTCACTGCATCACGAATTACCAAAAATTTTGCTTTCGTACTTATAGCAAACAGATCATCAACGCTGCAAGCAACGTGGGCGCATGTCAAGGCGTAATATCTATCATTCTTATGACAGAACATTGTCAATGTACCATGAAAACCCCTGGCCTTTTGGTTTTCATCCTCAATACCACTCGAAACATGCATGAAATTTGATGATTCATCTTTTCTTACGGCACGAAAGTTTGATAAATATCGAATCTTTGGTTTTTTGTAAAGTTTACGTCGAAATTCGATAAATTTTGATGCTTCCCATTTAAAAATTTCGTCGATTTCTTTCTTCAAATCTTCGTCTGACTTTTGTACATCGCCATCCACTGTGATATACAAGTGGGAATATGGTATATCCTCGTTTTCACCGATAGGTTCATAATCACCACATGCCCATGGCAACCTTGATTAAATATGATGTCCTTTTTCAATTGACGATATTATTTTCATATTAAAAACATATTTATAATGCACGTAGGGTATGTTAAATGAAAGTAATTAAAAACTTTCATTTGGTCTAATCGCGATAAAACTGGAAAATTAGCACCCGAAATTGATCTTAAAAGAAGCCAAAACTTATTCAACAAGAGCAAGTAAAACAGAACAACAATAGTTTATCTTAACGGAAATATATTCCCTTTACGACATTCATGCTTTTTGTTTGTTCAATTGCATATTTTAAATTATATATTTTATGAAAATCATATTGTCGTATTTCCTAACGCATTTATATTACGTTAAGAAGACAAAAATTGTTGTTGATATTTGTACACGCAGATGAAGCATGTAAGGTTATTACTTTGACAATCATGATGATCGAAAATTTTGTCCATTTTGTTTGACTGTTGGAAGTTATATTGAAAAGTTTTCAAAAGACCATGCATTGGCAAAATATTGAAAATAAGACAAGCAATGGTGGTGATAAACTGCAACCAACGTTTTTTCATGATGAGAACACTTTGTAATTTCTCAAAAAGTAAGAAGAAAAGTTTGCCTTAGTTTTGCAAACCTTAAGGGCCTTGTGTTATTAACAGAGGACCTTAAAGAAACCCTTATTTTTTATGTGTTAAACTTAACATCCATTGAAATTTAAAATACTTCATGCCTGGCATTAAGGAACCTTTGGAGAAAATTTTGCTCTGGATCTCAAAGTTTTTCTCAGTGGCCTTGTTTATGTCCTTACAATTACCATGAATAAAATACCTCTCGAGTAGATCGTGTACTTCATCTCTAATGTTGTAATCTTTATCAAGAAATTTGTTTTCGAAAATATCTTCCATATTTGATGCTTCTTTACAATCAACATCTACAAGGATATGCCAGATTTTAAACAACACAATTTTGAATTACAGTGAATACACCATGATCATAATTTCAGTTGATAAAATATCTGCACTGAATGCATACAAGAAAAACTTATCTACATACCAAAAAATACTATTCTGTGCCCTTTCTACTTCTTTCTTCCATTCATTATTTGACCTGAAAGCCGTGTGCACTCGAATAATAAGATCAGGGAATGTTTTGAGAAAGTATTCCTTTGGGTCACCAATTTTATAAAATGTTTCAGGTCTTGGCCGTGGTCGATCGCACCAATGCTGGCAAACATTTCGCATGCATCTTAAGCATTCTGTCCATGAAGACCCACACATAATAATTTTTCTATTCACCTCATCCGTGCAAAAATATTCATAGACATCACTATCCATTTGACTTTTCCAATGAGAGGGTTCGCTATTCAGTTGTTGAACGACACTTGAATGGGCATCATTTGTCTTTATTGGTTGTGGGTTTCCAACTTTACACAACATTTCAAACTTCTCGTAATCTGACAAAAAATATGGGTGCTTCAATGCTTCGTTGGCTAATGGTCTGTCTTCAGGTTGTTGCTTTAACATCCACGAAAGAAGATCTTTGAGCGTGGTATCCTTGATTTTATCCAAGCCAACAATGTTTCCATTCAAAAGGTTATCCAGTAAATGCCGCTCATGTCCAAAGGATGTTCCCCTTTGTTGCAACATAATAAGCCACCATTCCTGCGTTCTATTTTCAATAGAAAGATATCATATCAGTCACAACGTAAATGGTTGATAGTGAAACGTTAAAAAGTCGAGTTTTTTGGTTAGTTGCAGAATTCAACAGTATTTGAAATTCCACTACAAATACCTACCATAACATCAGACTGTTTCTTGTAGCGGGATGAGTCAATTGCTTTATTGCCTTCATTATACGACTCTGGAGCTATCCAATTTTTAGCTCCTCTCTGTATGCTCTCATATGTCGAAGTTTCATTTAATAGTCTTCGACTTATACCGAAGTCAGCGATTAAAAAATTTCCTTGTACATCTCGAAGAACGTTTGAGGGTCTTATATCACGGTGAAGTATAGGACTTGGGTAACTGTGAAGATCTGCTAAACCTTTTAAGATGTGCCTCATGACTTTGGGAAGCGCTATTTGAAGCTCATCTAAAGTAGAAGATTTAACAAAACTTTCCAACGATTCTTCACATAAATCTAATACCAAATAGGCAAATTCATCCTCCGGTTCCTCTTCCAGGTAACAATAATTCACAACATATTTTGAACGCTTTGCATTAAAGTCGTTCAAAATATCTTTCTTGCTTGGCTTGTTCAGTGAAACTATCTCTATTAAGTCGTTTCACGGCTTTTCCATAACCGTCTTTTCCCAGTCCAAGATAAACACGGGTTCCATCACTTCCTTTGCCAAGTAAAAACTCTTTCGAGAAAATAACAAGTACATCATTTACATATTTAACCTTTGTTGGATTTGTCTTACGACATTCCTCCATCTTTTTCAACTTTTCATGATGCATTAATGATTTATCAATGCACGTCCAAGGTTCAGACTCTATGCCTTAAATTTAAAGAAAAAATTAACCGTTGAGGAAACAGCAATGAAAGCATGTATA
Source organism: Xenia sp. Carnegie-2017 (assembly GCF_021976095.1). Taxonomy (NCBI): domain Eukaryota; kingdom Metazoa; phylum Cnidaria; class Anthozoa; order Malacalcyonacea; family Xeniidae; genus Xenia; species Xenia sp. Carnegie-2017. The sequence goes on from NW_025813481.1 coordinate 531,198, forward strand.
CATTACGATAAACTTGTTACTGTATTCTATTATAAATTACCTATAGCTGGTAACGATTCCGTGTTCTACAAACACGCAAAATCGAAACCAAATACAAACTCTAATCCTTAACCTTATATTACTAGTCCAACATATTGGTTAGAGATTTTATGAGGGATCCATATCACGTGTTAAAAGACGGAACTATAGCCGCCTGACACCCGTCTTTAACCGTCTCCGTAGATTGTTTTCAACAATTTACTCGCAAGTGATCTCACTTGCATATCTCACGTGCCTCCTTAGCAAAAATCAATCATCAAAGTTAAATTACTTTAAAGCCCTTCGCACTCAATAGGTCAAGAAATTTTACTCATTTTAATACATAAAATCATGACATTAACAGGTAATTTTGAACAGATTATTTCTAAATTACACTTAGTTGATGATTGCTAAGTCACATAAACAAATGTAGACTACCGATAGCACTTTCTCTCATCAACTATTTTACCTAGTAGATTACATAACAAGTGAGCGAAATCAATCACTACCGAATTTGAAATCTAAGGAAAATTTATTTAGGTTTTAAAAAAGTAGAGTAATTTGTTCCCAACAAAAATGTGTGTCACTATATTCCATGGCAAAGGAGGAGATATCAACTTTTTTCCTTTACTGGAATTCCTACTTGATACTGTAGCATTTTTTTGCAATCCAATAGGCTAAAAACTGTCCGCTATTAAACTTACTAATAATTTCCTGTTTTCGTACATCCTCTCGTTCCTCCTCCCGTACCTCATGCCATACATCTTCTCGTTCCTCCTCTGGCAGCTTTTGTCGTACATCTTGTCGTTCCTCCTCGGGCAATTCTTGCCGTACACCTTTCCGTTGCTCCATCGGCAGATCTTGTCCTACATCTGTACCTACTATCTTCCACCCTTTTCTCGATTCTTCTAGATGTTACATAATTAACAAAATCTTTTATTTTTATATCAATACAATTTATTGTTGTTTGAAAAGTTTAAGTTAACAATTCAACTACAGAGTTTCAGTTTACCTCCTTGTTGTTGATAAACTAGTCAACACATAAGATAATGCACAAAACAATGGATTTCAAAGAAACCAAATGCAGCATGTCATGTGTATATAAATATCCCCTTCCCCCCACAAATCATATATCTTCTTACGTACATGGCGTGAATAAGGCACAAGTTAACAATATACAGCTACCTCAATTAACCCAGCTTTTCTAGTTCAATTTATAATTCAGAAACAGTACAATTTTAGTACCTTATTATAGGGGAGTAGGATTTCAAGCCGTTTAGATGTTTATGTTTTGTTAACAATTCGTTTTATGCTCACCAAATTATGCTAAAATTCTACATTTTGTTTTCAATTATTTTTAGTTAAAAAATATCAATATTTCTTATAAAGTAAATCACACAAGGCCACCACAATCAGAACATTGACAAGACGTGCACAAATCATTTGTGATTCGCCGGACGCTCTACACAACGAAAATCTCAAACGTGGTTTTGACAAAAACAACTATAACTCTGACTTTATTAAACGCAAAACTTACAAACACAACGAACCTAACGAAACGAACAACTCAGTGACAACAGCAACGATACCTTACATCAAAGTACGTCTGAGACTATTTTGTGTATCTTACGACCATACAACATACGTGTCGCACATAAACCAATCACAACGTTACGACAAGTACTAACGAACATAAAGAACAAAGAACAACCCAACGAACGACAAGGTGCAGTTTACAAAATAAACTGCTCCGACTGAGACGACTCCTATATCGGGGAAATTGGCAAGAACTTAAACATAAGACTTACCAAACACAAACAAGCTACTAAGAAACAAAACAAAACTAATCACATTGCCGAACATCACCTAATCACAAAGCACAACATTGACTGGGACTCGGCAAAATGCATTACTTACAGTACTGACTATAGACAACGGCTTACATAAGAAAGTTGGTTTACCAACTTGGAACAAACCCCCCTGAACAGATCACAGCAATTACCGGTACCTTACAAACGACTTATTCACAATGCAAACAAATGATCAACTAAAAACATTACACATCACACTAATTCATAATGGCAATACACATTTCCTGTACACACAATACAATGACGTAAGAACCAGATGGCAAATACGGCTAATCTGACTTTTACTCCTCATTAACTCTGAAGATGACTACCGCTAGGGTTGTCGAAAAGTCAGTTTACAACAACAAAAACAGAAGATGACTACCGCTAAGGATGTCGAAACGTCAGTCAACAACAACAAAAACAGTCCTTCTCAGGACTTTATTAACCTGGACGATCATCATTTACAAACATATAACGATACTCCCGGGTTCAAACCATTTACTTTATGATGATGTAAATTAGTTGAAACTTTACATCATCATCCCCTTAGTATAAAACTCGGAAAAATACACTGACAAGGCAAATTATACAACAATATCGCCATACATATAAATACACTTTAAACATTCATGTACACTTTTTATAATTCTAAGTCTACTTCAGTTGTAGTCGCGATAGGAAAACATATATCTGTATAGTAATAAATGACTTATATGCAGGATCAGAGTAAGTAAAGGCTCGGAATATTATATTATTCCATGCAGATGAAGTATGACAAATATATGTATGACAATCATACAAGTTTATATTGGAAAATCATTAAACAATTAATTGACACTAATCGGCGAACTTACTATTCCCAAGCAGAAGAAAAGAAATTGCATAGGCTACTACCAACTCCATCCACGGTGTCTTGATCAACCTGATCAGATAGTTTAACACTCTTTCTATTTCATGAACTAAACCTCCTGTTTACACTCTTGTAATGCCAGGAGCAGTGTTTTTATATTAGCAAGTTGCCCATTTCTATCAAACCAGGTGTTCAGCACATATCGTGTGGGGTTGTCTGAGAATTTTTTATGTATGATGCATAAATAACCTCTTAGGCGTGCGACAACTCGAAATGGCTTTTACCTTGCAATTTTTCTGCAAGATCTCGACGACCAATACTGCATAAAGCTTCAGCCAATTTATTTGAAGTGGCATCTCTTCCATTTTTCTTTTGCCATTTTGAAAGCATTTGATATGCTTTTACATTCACAGAATGATTATAATCAGCATTTATCCCTTCCAATTCTGATTTACTTATTCTCAACTTTATACCCAGCACTTTCCAATCATCTATTAGCTCTTTGGCAATTTCCATTACTAAAGAATTCATTTATAATTCCAACAAGTTTTATTCAAACAATCATCAAAATCTCGGTATTTACTCCCTATGTCAATCTATTAAAATAAATGTGCCAGGCTAAAAGCAAAGACTAAAAACCTCCAATTTATGAGTGAAATAAATAAAAAAAGGGTCTGCATTACTATAATCCTGCAGTTGCAGCTAGAAATGATTAAAGAATCAGGGTCATGCCTTGCACGCTTATTTTACTATTATCTTCCGAGAACTGTCCACTGAAGAGTGTAATTCATTGAACTAAAATACATGGAACGCAGTCGCTACCTGTAATAGAAAAGTCTAATTACTTTTTAAAGCCAAGTCTTACACCCAGAAACGCAATATTACACCCAAATACGCGGGTGTAATCAATCAATTGTCATTCCGCTAAAGAATCGCAAACACTACACACGCGTGTCTTGTTATAATCTCGCGTGTCTGCGTCTAAGATTTGGCTTCAATTATTTGCTTCAGGTAGCGTCCCATGTATACTAGTTCAATTGGTCTCTGCATGGAGAGTACAATACATCTATTCAAAGCCCACTTTCTGTACGCTCTTCTACAATGATGTTACGTCTTTAGGTTACGTGGTTCTATCTTTTTCATTAACTTCACTGTATATTTGGTAAAATATTTGTTTCCACGTTATATTTTGGTCAAATTGTGGTCAGGTCGAACCTAACCTAAATACGACGGTTATACAACGTCGTGTGTTGGTTGTAGTTTGGTTAGGTCAAAGACGACCAAAATACGACGTTTACATAACGTGGCGTTTTGGTAGTACATTTGGTTTGGTCGAAGACGACCAAAATACGACGTTCAAAGGTCAACGTGTAAAAGTATAAACGTTGTTTCAACGTTATAAAAGTCTATTCAGAAAACGTTATGAGAAGGGATTTTCAATACGTTCATAAAACATTTTAGAAAAAACACAATTCAACGTTAAATCACATCGTCACTCCAAACGTTGAAAACATGTATGAATAATATAGAATCCTTTAATTGTCATAAAAAATCTGATCAATAGCATAATGCACTAAATCTCTTCAAATGTAGTGATGTTTATCATAGAAATATTACGCGATAAATTTGCTTTGAATAAACATATTAGCACAAATACGGAGTTTTTCGCACGCGTTCCCTATAAATTTCAACATTGATGGACAAGGTTTTCGTCGATTGCTCTCGAATTTCACTTGATAGTTTAATAAGGTTTTCATTTTCACAAAATAATAAATAACCATGTTCACATATTAAATAACTATGTTTCACAAAATATTGAATAACAATGACAATAAAAATAGGTATGCAATGCGTACACGTAGGTAGCCTATTAAGTAAATGGGCTAGATGAAGTAGGTAAATGAACATAATTGAAATAAAATTGTATAGTTAATATAATTTACACCAAACTTGTCCAATATTTAAATATTGATTTTAGTTATATGGCTAAGTAAGTGTTTAATCATTTCTGCATTTTTTGAACGTTTTAGCTTAGATTGAACCTAAGCCTCATAATTGCATGTGCTTACAAAAATCGCACCAAGGAAAGTCACGTCATTTAGATTTCTTGCGACTTTTGAAGTCTTTTTTTCAGTGTAAACTATTTTTCTATGATTTTGTTTTAAAAACGTTTTCTAACGTGTCTTAGATGTCGTTCAGAGAACGTTGTTCCCCGTAACGATGAAGACTGTATTTGTTTGAACAAGTACAGCAGTGCTAATGTTTTCTCATCACGCATGCGGCGATTCTCAGAGAACATAAATGTGGAAATATAAAGTAAAAAATGCTAGGTTGTATTAAAATTGAAGAATGTTATCGAATTATTCATGGTAATATTTCGATTGTTACCAGAAATCTCTACCTGAAAATTATGCGCTACATCATATCAAATGTCTCAGAGAACATAAAATGTCTGATAGCAAGTTCTCTAAGATTCATCTGTTTGTGCTGTTTTGTGATGACTTACCGGATCGCTTCGAATTGATAAAAGTAGTGGCCGATGTGCTGGTATTCGAAGACGAGGTTTCTAAATTCAAGAAAACAATAGGAAATTTTATCAATTCAACACAAAGAAATGGAATAGAGATATAACCAGTTTGGAAACTAACTTAGTGTAGAGTAGAGCATCAGTTTTACTTTGTGCTTATATAATTTATTACTTTGAGCAGTTGATTATTGCAAAACTGAAGAATGTTATCAAGTTCGACGCAATTTAACTAATCTGTTGTATTCTCACAAGGTTTATTTCATACGGACTTGTAAGTCAATGAGAACATTTGAATTTGAAAATTGATATTATTACTATAAAGAGATCGTCCACACTTGCTTAGCAAGCAAAAAAGTTTTTAGCTTTTCAAAAATCTATTTCAATTGTATGCATATTTGTCTGCATATTTACAGTGAAGAATATATATTGTAGCTATTCTTTTCGACACATAATATAATAATTACAAATGAGGCATATTTCCTTGTAAAGATTAAGATACAAGAAATTTTCACGCTAGTATTGATTATTTTATTTTCTTGCATTTAAGGTTCATTGCATTAAACAGAATTCACGTTATTCATCACTGTTTTAACATTCAAAGAAACTTTTAACTTGCACCTTTCTAAGCGAGTCAGACAGGCGCGTCGGAAGGAACATAAAAGGGAGGGCACATTTTAAAATTATGAGTACCGATGTGTGCAATTAACATGTTATCTAATAGTCTCCATTTAGAATTTTGTCAACACCGGTCGTTTAATTGCGAACGTAATAAACTAATGGGAAAAAATTGCAAGAGATTTCTACGTGATTCTTTAGATTCCACTCACTGCACTGTTGATATGTGTGTTTTATAATCAAATAAACTATTTCTAAACATTCTCCTTGGTGGTAAGTTTCCTATCTCGAAGCAAAGTAGGGGGGAAGACATTCCCCTTCTGAGAAAAGGTGGGGTAAGCCCCCTTCATCTCCACTTCCGACGCCACTGGTCTCCGAAAACATAAAATGTCAGTTAGCAAGTTCTTCAAGATTCAATTGTCTGCGCTGTTTTATGATGACTTACTAGATGGCTCCGAATTGATAAAAGCAGCGGACGATGTGATGGCATTTAATGACGAGTTTTCTAAATTAAAAATAAAATAACAGAAATTTTAACACTAGAACAAAAAGAACAGAATAGCATCATACAACTATGCAGCTTAAAAATGAGTTAGTATGGGGTATAGCATAAACATCAGTTTTACTTCATGTCACTATAATTTAACTCTTTGTATCAAAAATATCCCAATATTTAAAATGCCATGAGTGGCAATGCTGTAAAGTCCTTGGAAATGATCTTCACTTACACTTAAAATTTTTTTTCGCTAATTAAACATAAATAATTCATTCTAATGTCAAGAATTCCTTTCTGTATGCTTGCATGCTGTAAGGCGGTGAGTAAAATTTAATAAGTGATCTTTTGCAGGTAACAAAAATTATTTTTGCTTTTTCTAAAGCCCAATAGGAAGCCTTATAGTTACAACATAAAATGACTAGTAAGTTTATTAATCAAAAAAGTTTTTACAGAGGTCATGGACATCGTGTTTAAAATTTAATGTGAAAAATTTAGTTCATGCTCTATTACTTTTATGAACTGAATATGGTTGATGCAATGTTAAAATAGATTAATAAACCTGATACTGAAAGCGACCAACCACTCAAAGTTTTTTTAACACTTGGAGCTGAGTCTAAATCTGTTATCAATTCCATGTTCATCCACTTCAACGTCGCGTCCACATCTCCATACCTACGGTTTCCTTTAACAAAATGAACTACACCTATTTTTCTAGACACTAATGCAACGTTTTCGCCAGCATACTGAACGATGCGTAATGAATCGTCAAAAATTTCCGAGTCATATCCAGTGTTTATCAGGATTATAGGCAACTGAAATTTTTCGGTTTCAACAGAATAAGTCTCAATCACCAGCTTTGATTTGTCAAAGAAAAAACCTGTGACACTGTTGGTGACGGGAGTATAAATGACTTGATTGTAAGAATTGATTTCGTCATTGTGTGGTCGAAATTTCCATTTTTTAACAAATGTTCCGTCCATCGCACTCTTGATAATTCGGTAAATTTTGGGTGATCTATAAGTCACAATGACTATGTTGTCGTCGGAGGAAATGGACAAATATTTCACTTCATCATCAATTGGTTTATGTTTACCCTTTGCTACAAATGACGTATTAAGGTGGCCTTTACTGTTATGCACATACATCATGACGTAGCTTTCATCCTTAGTGACAGTAGCAATGATAATATTGCCATTTGGTGCTACAGCAAGAAAAATGTTACTAAATTCTATTTCTTCACGAAAGCACACGGAACATTTTTGAACAATTTTGTCTTCCAAACAAAGCAACAATGTATAATCGCTATTCGATTTGTCTTTGCATCCCAAAAGTAGATATACTACGCCATTTTCATCAACGTTCATGCATTTTACTTGCCTATTTTCAACATCCGACCATTGAAACTGACACCACTTTTCAAACACTTTAGTTTTGCTGTTAAGTTTTGGAGTTCATTTCTATCAAAATTAGTAATCCTCCTTCTTTGTTTACGATCATGTTTTCGAGGTCAGTATTCTTTGTAAAGTGAGTTGAGTACCAAGGTAATAAGTTAGAAGTGTTTTCTTCAATCTTCTTGCAATAAAAAGGATGAATCAACTGCTCATTATATTGAATCTGGGGCCATTCCAAAACAGGCATCCTTTTGTTTGTGTGCTTAAAGATGAAATTGGCCAACGACAAGTTGATATCAATTATTGTGTCAAGGGCTTCACTTCCCATGTAGTCGTGATATTTGGCTTTTTTTCCCGCGACAATCGAGGAGTTTAAATCTTTCAGACATAGCATGAAATCCTTGTTGCTAAACCGCAGTTATCTGAATGTTCAAGAATAGCGCTTGCAATGCGTATCTTGCTTGCTTTTATTTTCTCTTCAGTGCTTGACAAATCATTTTCAAACGCCTCTTTCGCTTTCTCTCCGGCCAATTTGAAACGCGTTCGACATGATTGAGATACATTTATTGTTGGTACCTGTGTCGATGACGATGTTTCACATTCAGTCGACTCTGGCATGCGTTTCAGCTCTTCAACTCCTTCCTTAAAGTGAATGAAACTGCAACGAAGATCATTTGCCAATTCCTCGTATATTTTCTTTAATTCATCGTTAAATGCATCCAAAATATGCATTCCATTTCGGCCTTCCTCGACATCCACAACTATGCTCAAAGCTGATTTTATTATTGCTTCCATCACTAAAAGAATTACGCTCAAAGAGAGGCTAAATATACCCAAAGATTATAACGTCTTTTTAAAGCTACTAAAGCATATGAACATGAACACCAAAATTAAACCAAAAATTCGCAGATACGTGGCTAGAAACGAAATTTAGAAAGTTATGAGCTGAATAACCAGAAAAATGGCGTCACGCAAGTGTTGCTTTAAAATGGAATTTACATTGCAAATACATAAAAATCATTCATGCTTGCTGTAGTCATTGTATTCTAAAACATTTTTCGTCCAAATATTTAGCAGTCCTAATTTTTGCTCACCATAAGAACATAATATCTGAACAATATGATAATGATCTGAAGTTAAAATTTGAACAATAGACAATGATGTACAAGAAATACTTTAAAATGTTAAAAGATTATATAAATAGTATGGTGCACGCAAGCAACAATTGTTATGTTTTACACCCACGACCTTGGCAAACTAACGTTTTATCGGGAAAACATTATAAATACATTTATAAATCCAAGTAAGAATATACGCATTAAAGCTACGAAAGTTATGAACAGTGACCGGTAAAGTTTAATCAAGAAAATCGAACAGTAGAAAGTGAACTAACTTAGTCACGATCAGAAATTGGCGTAAAGCGGTGAAGGCTATTTCAGATATGGTAGAGCACCTTGTGCCCAGGCCCTTTAGCTTTAACTTGTCTACTTAAAGCTATTAATAATTAATTTTCAGCATATTTACATATTACATCGCGCTTACTCTTTCGCAACATGGAAGATTATACTTTATCTGATTTACATAATCCAAAAATTGACAATATTGTCAACGAAGAAAATCCTTTTTTCGGTTATGTAAGTTCTTTGGAAAAAGCGCTTGAGCTCGTGAGGGATTTTGAAAACGCGACCACGACAAAATTCAGGCCCCGTCCACACGTATACGGATATTTTTGAAAACGGAGGTTTTTTCCTCCGTTTTGGCCTTGCGTCCACACGTAAACGGCGTTTTCGGTGACCATAAACGGAGGTTTTCGAATACGCTCTCCAGAGTGAAGACTTTTGAAAACGCCGGTTTTGTGTTTACGTGTGGACGGGCGAAAACGGAGGTTTTTGAAAACGATGACGTCAATAATGGAGCCCAGTCTCACGAATTTAGTCAAACGAGTACTTTTTAAAATGGCGGATCACAAGTGCATTGCTATTTTCTTTGGAATAATTTCAAATTCGATAGCATGCATTAACTTGCACGTTGCAATGATAAACTTTCATGGGCAATATTTAAGAAAGCGGATGAATATCATGAAGTTGCTTTCGGTGTCACAAGATGCCACAAAAGTTTTAAAACGAGTAAAGAAAAAAAAAGTTAGACCACGAAGATTTTGGACAAGGCCGGGACGAACAAGTGCTTGGTGGGACAACTTTGCCAGTGAAATAATCGTAGCAGAGGAATGGAGGGAGAACTTTAGGATGAGCAGAGAATCGATCAACTCTTTGGCGGAAGAATTAAGACCATACATCGAAGGGAAAAACACTATAATGAGGAAATCAGTCGACGTTGTGAAGCAAGTAGCCGTCACATTATATTATTTGAGCGACGAGGGTCGTATGCGGAAAACAGCTAACGCTTTTGGGCTTTCACGGCAATCTGTGTCAAAAATCGTCCGGAAAGTGTGTAAAGCCATAACAATTTATCTTGGTCCAAAATATATTAAACTTCCAAGGACTGAGGAAGAAGTAAATTGTCTGGTAAAAAAGTTCCATAGAGCGCACGGTTTCCCTCAATGTTTGGGAGCAATTGATGGAACCCACATAGAAATTAGGCAGCCTAATGCAAACTCAACAGATTACATCAATCGTAAGGGTCGTTATAGCCTTAATGTTGAAGCTGCTTGTGATTATAATTATTGTTTCATGGATGTTGTTGTCAAATGGCCCGGGAGTGTGCATGATGCTAGAGTATTTTAAAACTCTAGTCTAAATTCTTCCTTAAAGAGTGGAAAAATTCCACCGTGCAAACGTACAATCCTTCCTGATGAGGATCCTGTGCCTGTATTCATTCTGGGAGATCCTGCATATCCACTTATGCCGTATGTTATGAAGGAGTATTCAAATGGTGGGTCAACTGTGCAAGAACAATACTTCGGTTTGACCTTGTGCAAGGCTCGCATGGTAATTGAATGTCCATTTGGCCGCGTTAAAGCTAGATTTGGAGCTTTAAAGAGAGCAATGGATATAAATATGGATGAGCTACCATGTGTCATTTATGCATGTTTTGTGCTTCATAATTACTGTGAGATAAACAATGAAAAGATTGGAGAAGAAAAGGTTTCCTCTGCCATTGATTACGATAGAGAGTTTCAACCAGCTGTTGTTACTAACAATTTCACCACTGATTGCAATGAAAGTGAGGGTAAGAAAACAAGAAGGATTTTGACCAAGTACTTTGATCCTTGAGAATCTGATGTGTTTGAAAATATAGAACCTTTTGCACCAATACTTCTTGTAAATATACTTATAATAGATTGAACATGATAGCTTTTCCAAGATTGACCGTGACACAACATTGACATATTGATTTTTAATTTAATTATGTTGGAAAAGTATTATTTGAACATAATATTAATCTACTCAGGGGCGGATCCAGGATTTTTAATTCCTTAGTCGGAAGGGCGTGGTCGAACAAAATTTTAATAAATGGGCGTGGTCGCATTAGCTAAAAATTCTGCTAACGCAACATTGTTAATATGATGAATTATAAGGACTGTTTCACCCTATATCAGAGCTCATCAGCATGCCTAGGAAATGGCACCCTCACCACGTGAAAATGCAATTCCGACACGGACAGCCTCAACGTAATGAGAAGCCTTAAACAAAAAGAGAGCAGTCTGGTTTTAAGGCGCCAGATACTCGCCTTTCACACCTTTGCAACAAAGCAACAGGAGTTTGATTAGAAAAAGCGACAACGTGGGACATTTCAAAGATGTAAAATTGCTCAGTTTTCTACATCATCCCTGTAATTCTAATCCTTTAACCTCGCCCCAAGAATATGCACACACATAATCTGAATCTAATGGTTATTTTGCCGAGCTAAACAGAAAAGTAACACAAACCACCGCTAAAGAAAACGTCGAAACGCTGACCTAAACATTAAATTTCCATAAATTTTGACGATACTCCAAGCTCAAACGGATTTCTTTTATAAAAAGGTATTGTTTAGGAAAAGATATGCTATTGACTGGTGACACAGATAACTTATTAATTCCTTTGAGAGCATGACTCCAAATGTCAGTAACCCTGTTAATGATGAAGTTAAATATTTGGTCTTTCATAAGGTCAATTGTTCCTTCACAAGTATCACAATTAGACAAAGTTGTTGTTATTCCCAGATCAAAACGCATATGCATTAATTAAGACCTTACAAAAGGTGAATATTTCTTGTATGTTAGGTAACTTCATCAAAACGCGCATCATATATATTTTAAGATGTAGATGGTTAGTATAGTCCTTAGAAGGACTGTTGGTGTTGATGTTGACTGACGTTTCGACAACCTTAGTGGTGGTCATTTTAAAAGTCTAGTGACAGAAGATGTTGTATATTTGTACCATTTTCACAGAGATACAAAAGCAATTGTGCTGTGTATGACACACATAAATTGACGTTTTCAATGTTCTTTTAAAAAGTGCTACGAGAAAGAGATGAAATACTACATCCAATATTCCTAATTCAAACTTGAATAGACATATTAAAATGATGCAACACATCATACAAATAATTTCAAAATGGTTTCACGCAGGCTCAGAGGATTACCCATAGTGAAATTATTTAATATACAAAATTAAGGCTAAGTGACACGTTTGTCACTAAGATTTATGAGATATCATGACTATACAAAAAATTAGAAGCTCTTTCTTTCCTTCTCGTCAAAACTATAATGACCAAGCCTAAAGAGTCAAATTTTTACAATTTTTCAAGTGTGTAAGTTAAACAGACATTAATGTTTTTGTCGTTTCAACAGACAAAATAGATGTATTTTTCGTTATCACTTACCATAGCATTGAGATCACAACAATATTTTCATTGATTCAAATATAACCCTTGAATTAAACTCTAAAATGGTTGACTTAATTAGTTAACAGGTGCAAAGAGTGATAAGAAAGTTGCTTGCTGCCATTTTGAATGAGGATTCTAACGTTGACATCCTTCAAACTGTTGGCTACATAAGTATTCCTCAAAGAGAAACATGCAAAAATGTCAATACCATTATATAAAGAGTCTTGCTTGGACTCATTACCATTGTTAAGAAGAGTTCCATCACTGTTTCAACATGTTTATTTTCTTCTGTTATGCATTTTTATTAAGACCATTATGTGTCAAAGACCAGCTAGGGAAAATCCTACCACAGTTGCTTCAAATAGAGCAAGGATTGGTAAATTGTGGAATATTGAAGTATATCAAGTTAAATCCTGACTTATGGAGAGTGCTGTTTGTGTGTGGAAATATATTTCAAGTATCAGCTGATTATATATTGGATCAAATACAAGTGGATTTCAGTTCATCACAACTTGAAAAGGAGAAGGAATTCGACACTTTCAAATATTTTGCTGATGTATTGGAAGCAATTGACAGTGGAAGTAATTATGGTGAACTTGTTTTCAATTAAAAGGGTGGCATGTCAGTTATTACATGTTGTGGGGCAAAAATTAATATTGTGCGCTTTTAGGTGTGGAGAATTTGTGCATGTCAGACTTTTTCAAATGACTCACCTGATCACCTAGAGTTTCCACCCCTTGGTTTGCACAAAAAATTCAAGGCTCGATTGCTCAAATCATGGATGTGAGGAAAATTTCAAAAGAAGGCCAACTGTTTGTACCTGTGATCTATGCATCAATCTCCCAGTACATATGAATAATGAGGCAACAATGATAGATATACTGTTTTTAGCTGTTAAAGATTCTCATGGATTTGGTCAACAATAAAGAAAATTTAAAAGAATCTCTGGCAAGATACATACAACCCAAATTAGATGATTTCTAATGCAAATGTTATTGCTAAAGCTCTATTTTGTTTTATTATAATTTTCACATTAGTTTAGGAAGTCAGGAAATTTGATCTTGCTATTAAATTTGTTTTGTGTTCACTAACTGTCTTAACAAGATTTCTAAAGACATAAATAACGATGTATAATGCTCTGAATCTTACACAAGATGACTGAACGTCAAGGCTGGCTATATTGCTGGATATTTTTGAATGCATTGTTTAAGTCTGTAGGTTCAGTAAAGTTTGAAAAACAATGGCCAAGTCACAGATTCATATTTTTATTTCATCTTATTTGAGTTTATGCAATATCTTGTAAGCTTTTGAAATATTGAAAAAGATCAGAGTGTTTTTTTGCATTTATAGGATATTCTAAATTTTTTTGATTGCATTAAGAAATGAAAGTAATCTTCATAATCCTCTTCTTTATTATCATCTAACAAACATTGGGGCTCAACCTCATCTATTTTGTCTTGAGAAACAGAGACAAGAAAATCCAAACCACAAATATTCTCAGGAAGGTAGTACAATATATTAAGTACTACTGGTATTGTATCATGGCGAGAACGTCTAATGTAATGACTGTTCTCTAATCTGTTATCTAATTCATTCTGAATGACTTGAAAAAAGTAAAACCACAAGCAGCTCATCTGAGAGTTTTTCCCAAGTTGCAGATTCCCTGAATCAACCGTATCTTTAAACATATTGATCCACAAACTAGAGTGATTTCGTCTGAAGTATGACACCCATCCTTTGATATGTTGATTTTAAGGAAAAGAGCTGTATTGAAAAATGTTTGTATTTCCATGTGCATCTTCATCTAGGGCCTGAAATAACATTGCATGGTTGCAATGAAACATTTTCTGTCCGACAATCTGAGCGTACTATATCTAGAAACCCCTTGAATTCCGGAAAAAATATCAAGGTATAACTTTGCAGGAATCTTTGGGTTATTATTAGATTTTACAACTTCTAGCCAAACTATCCTTCTACTGTAGCCACAAATGCATGCATGTATTGGGAATACATAGGGCTTTATCTTGTTGTAACCTAAAATAGTTTTAAAACATCAGACAATATGATAATAGAAGTGAAAAGATTACCATTCATAATATTTACCATCTATGTGCAACACAAAATTTGGTCCGAGTGAATAATATGTCCTTCGCTTAAGTCGGCTTGCCCTTCTTTCTTGTACTTCAATGTGATCAATTTCTTTCATCATAGTTGAAACAACGTGTCAAGTGATCACTCAACCTCGAACGCATGCCAGATTGATCTATAACCCGCAATTGACCCAAGCTTCTTCAATCTCCTTCACAACAGCTCTTCGAGCTATTGCTAGTTGAATTGTCCCTCACGACGCCTTAGACCATTTTCTTTCATTTTTAATGTGCTCAATTTGATGACAATTCCACGATCTATACAAAGTAGATCTACAATGTTATTATATGTATAACCATGATAAAATATTCCTCAATTATGTTGTATGTGACATCATCGCCATTCAAAGCATTTAGTTTTGAGCTAATAGACTGACCACATTGGTGGCAGAAATTAGCTTCTTCAATTAAGGCTGTACCACAAGAAGCACAAAACATATTTCTACGGAAATAGAAAAAGCAAGCAAAATGAAGTCAATGCTTTGCCGCCATTGAAACTCAATTATATTTTTATAGCATAGTTTAGATCTAAGTAAGCTTGTGCGCGCGAGCTCATATCTGTTTAATAAAAATGCAGCAACGATGAATAAAAATGCAGCAAAAATGAATAAAAATTCAGCAACGTTTATGAAAATTGTGCATTCACTTCACGTAATATAATGTTTTAAAAAATATTTGTGTGTTTCAAAAATATTTGTATGTTGCACTTGTGGGCCACCGTACTTTTCAACTGCCCATGTGTTAATTTTCTTTATTTCTTGATAGTGTAACCAGAATACATAAAATCGACTTTAATATTGCAAATGAAAATGGGACGTACTCTTAATTCAGTTTTCAGATCTTCCAAAAATTTCCTCAGCTCCTTCGTTGTAAATTACAACACATTCCTTTGCCATATTGAAACAAGCTTGCGTTTCGCAAAAATTTGTTACTCTTTGAATTTATAAATCTGGCTCCGCAGGTTTACTAAGTCATAGTAATTGTAAATCTTGCAAAATTATTAACCACAGAAACTAAGACCCTTTTAATACATAAAGCTGTTTCCCGTACCAAATCATATCATGCAGATCTTCCGCTAGTATAATTTTAAAAATCAGTTGACCAAAACATCGTATCGCGTTAAATCCCTTCACATTTCGCTGAAAAATTTTACATTAGATTGAATCGCTTTTCTTCACATTGAATCATTTCACTTTATATTAAATCATTTATGTAATGATCTATGAAAATGGATAAAAAAAATGGATAATTTACTTGCAACAAAAAGCGCTATTGATGGTCTTGAAGAAAACCCGAACAACGTTATTCTAAACCTCACCAACCAAAATGTTTCCCCTGAGCAGATTGTAGTTTTGAAACTTGGTCCCCGAAATGGTTTTGCTACACGACCTAATGAACTTATAATGCTGTCATTTGCAGAATATATTTGGGACCATATTGCCAGACTGAACCAATTCAAAGATGGAAACTCTGTTAGAGATAAGTTAAAAAACTTATAATTTACGTATAATTACTTCGATTTGGATTTAGAAAAATTCCATATTGATAGCAAACGTATTCGTATACTCAAGAAACTCAATAGGAATTACGTCATTCTGAAACCTGACAAAGGTAATGGAGTTGTCTTGTTAAACCGCTCTGATTATGTAAACTCTCTTAATTCTCTGTTTGAAAATCCGGTGAATTTAAGCGTGTTTCAAGTGACCTTACTTCTTGTAGACTCTCCACTCTACAGGTCCTATCTATGCACACTTCTAAAACGAGGTGAGATCAATGAAATTGAACATACTTTCTTACGACCTACTCAAGCGCACTTTGCCAGAGCACATGTACTACCTAAAACGCACAAACAATTTGACACATTACCTAAGTTACGACCAATAATTGAGACCACAAACACACCATTCTACAACGTAGGCAAATTTATTGCAAACCTTTTGAATCAACTCACCCTAAATAAATTTTCATTACAAGACTCTTTCGATGCTGCTGATACTATAGACCCATTGCATGTGACCTCATGCAATCCCGTTGACGTATACATCTGGAGGACAAGCAAACGTCACATGTAAATAACAAAGCAATGTTATTGTTTAGGATGGTTATCTTTTGCGCAGTTTATGGCTGCTCTAAGCATGCTGATAGGGATAAGAAATTAAGTTTTTATCATATACCACCTGTGAAAACCAATGCGAGCAAAATATCGCAAGATTAACAAAAGGAACGTCGTTCTTTTTGGCTTCGAAGAATTCATCGGGCAGACATAGACGATTCTAAATGCACGTATTTACGAGTGTGTACCCTTCATTTTGTTACTGTTAAGCCAAGAGTTAAAAAAGCTTTGTTGTGTTCGTTTGTGTCATTTTATACCATTTGTTGTTTTGTTTACAATGACAGGGAGACCAACGGCTTTAACGGACCAAACTAATCCAGACTGGGCTCCATCTCAAAACCTTGGACATACATATGTCGAAAGAGTTGATGCCGATCGCTATGCTCGTATTTCGGAAAGAAATGAAAAACGAAAAGATGTGCTAAACATTAAGCTTGTTAAATGAAATTAGAATAATTTACAAATATACTTACTTGATAGTAATAGGCATGAGTTCTTTTAAGTTGTTTTGTGCCATCACTTTTTACTTCAATGCAAAACAACCTGTCATCTGTTGAAATTTCAACTGTCTCATCTTTATGGCGAAATGGACACTATCAAAACAAAATCAATAGGTGATGTAATTATTATGTTGACCTTTTCTCCATAAAACATAGACACAATAATAACAAACCTTTATTTCACAAATCCCAGTGCAAAACATTGACAAGAGACAAGTCCATCTGGAGAAGCACCAAGAAATCCATGGGTGAAATGAATCCAGAATCCACTGTTTGTTACTGAAATATTTTCATGGTTTGTGTTTAGCCATTTCCATTATTCGTCTCTTGCCACCTCTTTATGCTGGCAACCCCATCTTGTTGCTGCAGTTGAAAATTTCTTCAGTTTTGGATAGCAAGTGCTTGTGATCAGAATCTTGGAAGGTGATTCTCTGTTGGTGCGACTAGCTGCTTTGAACCTTGAAGCAGCCACTCTTCCAGCACGAAATCGAAACCAAAGACGAGAATTCGCTGATCTCTAGTTTTTTTTCTACAGCTTTTTGCTGCTAAACTGTAACATTAAAGCAGTCCAGTTTCAAGTCTGATAATTCCAGCAAAGTTTCAAGTGATTTGTTTAATAGTGTGGGATCATAAAGATCACTCATGACTGGTGGCAAGTCAGAGTTCAAGGCTTTAGGTACATAACAATCAGGATATGGATGTATTAAAGAAAATATTGCTGGTTTTGATGAGGAAGAACTAATAGTTTTAAAATATTCATCCAATTCTGACAATGATGGGGCAGGAACTGGATTTCTTTGCATTTTGCCTTCGCATTTCTTATTAAATTTACTAAAATTTATATTCTGTATTTGGCGTATGGCACAGCCTTGATAGCATTAGGAAGGACCCAGTATGCCTTCTTATCAGCAGCTTTCACCTATTCCTGCATTACAATCGCAGTGAGTTGTTAATACTTTGTCGTTCTTTCCGCAAACAACCCAAAGAGTAAGTAGCTTCTCCGACATTCTTTTAGAGTGATTAACCTGGTGTAGTAAAAAAAGAAGCAAGGCGTTCAGTCTCATTAGAGCACGAGTGCAGCCAATGTGCAATGTTTTTAGTGACGACTGAGAAGCATTTACCTTAGCAATAAGCAAGCAATGATCGCCATATTTTTTCACCAACACTTCACGCACCCATCCATTCACAAAATTTTGATAAGTATCAACACTCTTATAGTTTTTAACTGCTCTTTCGTGTACGGACTGACCGAAAATAATTAATACATGCCAACATAATGTAGCTGACAGCAGGCCACAGATCGATATCGTCGAGCCATTGATTTTTTGGTATTTCGTACGGATCATCTCCATTGCAAAGTCCTAATTTTATTTTGTAACGCGCTTTACTATCCTTACACTGAATATTTTCTATATATCCAGGCAAAAAAAAAACATTTTTTTGACCTAGAAAGCGCTGACTTTATGTTACTAGCCATATTAACATATAAAGCGTGCACATGAGCTTGTCCTCCAGATGCTCCCCCAGCAACAGTTGCTAAAGCGTGCGTGACGTCACTGCAACCATTAAATCTATACCTAAAGATCTATTTTCCCAAGGTTATAAGTTTGTCTCTTTTGATGTTGAATCTCTTTTCACCAACGTGCCTTTGCGTAAAACCATCAACATTGTACTAGATCGCATTTACAAAAGATATTATTAATACCACACTCCGAAAATCAACACTGAAAACAATTATTATTGATTCATGCACCAAAACTACATTTTCTTGCAACGGTATTCTTTATGGACAATTTGATGGTGTTTCCATGTGGTCTTCTCTCGGTCCCGTCTTAGCTAATATAATTCTCACTGAGTTTGAAAACATCATTGTCACTGATTTGATCAACTCAGGTATCCTTAAGTTTTACCGACGTTATGTTGATGATTAATTTAATAATTTTGATAAAAATCTTAAATTTACTTTTGATGATTATTCTGACTCACATGTCCACTTTAAAGACCTCAAAATAACCAATAATGACATTGATATATTCCGTAAAACAAATCATACTGGCAACAACATACACACATTTTTCAAGTTTCGAACCTTTCAACCTCAAAACTACTTGGATCAATTCCCTATATTTTCGTGCATTTAAGATTTGTTCTAACCAAACATTATTCAAAAAACAAATTTAAACATTCCAGTCTTTTATGTCATGGAATAGTTTACCTCTTACAGTCCGGAAATTCTTGATTCATAAACTCAAAACCAAAATCATAGCTAAAAATAACCCCTCTAAACAAAATACTGAGAATGACTTTCGTAAAATTTTCATTAGAATACCATATCTCTGCAAACAGGGTGAACGTTTGGTTTTCAATCTTCTTCGTAAAATTCGCCTTAGCTTAAAAATTCCCATTAAACCTATAGTTATATATCAAACAAAGACGACATCAATTTTCTGTCCCAAAAAGGACAAAATTCCGGAACTCTCTAAAGCCAATGTTGTATATGAGTTTAAATGTCCAGGTTGTGGTCATACATACATAGGCAAAACTGAACGAAACCTACACACAACACTAACCCAACACGCCACTGATGATGTCTTTGGACTAAAGACGAAATATTACACCATCTTTTGTTTTAAAACTCTTGTATTATCTTGAATATTAAGAGATGTCCGTTTTCGGAATTTGTTTTATTTTGTTTTAATTAAATCATTTGAAACTATGCTAATTCATTTCACATCTTGTTGAATCGTTTCTCAACAGCTCGCGCCAAGACTGCATAAATTACGTCATTGTAAAACATGTTAAGTCAATTCGCTATACATTAACGGATCGTTTCGAATTACGGCAAATCATTTCTAACAACGCTCAGTCGTTTGCAATGCCATTGAATTTTTGCAAAGCAAATCGAATCATTTCACATTCTCATGAATTATTTAGGATCACAACAAATCGTTTCAAAACGCAATCAATAAACGTGTTATATTATTGCAAAGCATGTTGAGTTATATCACATAGTTCAGTTAAATGAAAACTGAAGTTGTTGAATCATTGCAATATGAATCGAATCATTTCATGACAAGACGAATCATTTCTTAGCATGTCCAATCAATTCAGTAAACGACGTTCAATCATTTATAAAAACGATGAGTCGTTTGTGTTTGTGTTGAAACGTTTCACTTTACGTTGTTTCATTTTACATGCGCGGTCTTTTCGGTGGTAACGGCCGCCCATACCCAGGCCTCTGAAGTAAACTGTTGATTTCTTAATTATGAGATGTAAAAACACAACCTACTCTATCCCACTCCACAACAACTCAAAAATTGCTCCGATATCTTTTGCAGTTTTCATTCTGACAAAGAAAACTCTTCGTTTGAATAGAAACTTAATCATTAGAAAGCAATAAGATCGTATAATATGACTAGCATTAATGTATTAAATGTATTAAAGTAGTACAAGCTTTTTTGATTTTCCAGAAAAATGATCACGTGTTCTTCGTAAACAGATTGCTGATTGATCTAACCTGAATTTCCTCTTTATTTACTGATATGTTAATTTTAATTCAACTATCAAAAAGAACAAATAGTGAAAATGAAGCAATTCAGTAGTTGCAACCAGTACAATCAACACAATGCACATATAATTATTTGAGTGCTTTGTTCTTAAAAACACATTAGAAACTCCTGCAAATTAGGATAGTTATTTAGGTTATATAGATTGCAAATATTTATTAATTTCTGCTGCGAGGGCTTGGATTACACTCGAGTTTTAAGCTGTAGTTAATGTCCATTTAAAAATGATTCTAGTCGTTTTATTATAAAATGCACTGGCAGAATTTGACAAAACTCAGACCCATTGTACGAGCCATGACACCATTGTAAGACTCATAGACGATCAACAATTGTGTAAAATCCACAATCAACCAGTAAATCCCACAGCTTACCAACAGTGGAGTGATTCTCCGCTTCCCATCAAGATAGAACACTCTCAGCAGGATTCAAAGACGCTTTCTTGATTTTATCAACGTCATTCTTTTTCAAGTCTATGTAGTGGCGACTTGCTAGAATTTCCCAATATTCTACTATGAAAAAAATATTTACGTACAGGGTTATCTGAGGGCACTTGCATGACACAGTTTGCAATCGATATTGCCTTGAATAAGTATCAGAAATCTGAAATGATCTCAGATTTTTCAATAATAATTGTGATAGACTACATCATGCGTGTGTCAGTAGATTCTATCAATGAAAAGGGCCTGAAGTATCAGCCTAGAAAAAGCTCACGCTACCCTGCACTCCACATCACTGATGCAGATTTTGCTGATGACATTGTATTGCTGTCTGCCAATCTCCAAGGTGCCCAATCTCTCCTTTCTTCTCTTGAGTCAGCAGCCAACTGTGCAGGTCTTCATCTCAATGAAACCAAGACTGAATTTATGCCAGTTAACATCCGCAACAATAAGGAGATCAAAACACTGTCAGAAAATATTCTGAAATGTGTTGAAGACTACAAGTATCTAGGATCACACATAAAGAACTCATAGAAAGACTTAAACATCAGAAAAAGTATTGCATGGACTGCCTGCAACAAATTGGATAAGACCTGGAAATCCAACCTTGATCGGAAATTTAAAATCCAAATTTTTCGAGTTCTTGTTGAGCCCATCTTATTGTACGGTTCTGAGTCTTGGACCCTTTCAGCCAAACATCAGCAGCGTTTAGATGGATGTTATACACGTCTCATAAGAAGAGTTCTCAATCTCTCTTGGCAAAACCACCCAAACTTTAGAAAAATATAGGAAGACCTACCAAGAGTATCAAACTTAGTTTGTAAGAGACGTGTTCAGTTCGCAGGCTATTGTGCACATGCAACTGATGAACTAGTGTCATCATTTGTACTTTGGAGACACCCATCATCTGAGAATAGATTACGCAAGTTGACCTTTCCAGATAGGTTAAAGAGAGACACAACAATTTCTAAGGAAAATCTGGTAGCAGCTATGAAAGATAGAAAATACTGGAAAGATGTGGTGAGTTCAATCTCGGCTGAGGCCGCAAGATGATGATGATGAGATGAACTCACTAGATAAACGCTCTGTGACATCCTTACGAACGCCATAGCTCATATCCTCTAATTTTTTCTTGCCAAAACATTTCATAGGACCTGTGAGAAATCAACGGAAACCAAACATTTTGGATACTACACCAATTTCTTACAAAAATCCTTTATTTGCAACAAACTGTGCAAAATCTAAATTTAAGTTCCTTCAACGTAAAACCAGGTTCCTTTAACTAGACCATATTTTAGCTAAAATATAGACCAAATTTTAAAATTCACATTTATATATTCTTTTGTTAAATCATTAGTTCACAAATAGGTTGCATAACCGTGCTGCCAGCAGGGAAACTTTTCTCATCCAAAGACAACACCCCCAAAATTATTTTTCAGTTAAAGTTCTTAAAAAATCAGATTTTCTTTTCTTTCAACTTCTCCATAAAATCAGCACTATCACCCACGTCACATCTCTCCCTCAAGATTTTTGTTGCTATATTGGAGAGAA
The DNA here is from genome assembly GCF_021976095.1 of Xenia sp. Carnegie-2017. Taxonomy (NCBI): domain Eukaryota; kingdom Metazoa; phylum Cnidaria; class Anthozoa; order Malacalcyonacea; family Xeniidae; genus Xenia; species Xenia sp. Carnegie-2017. Next base: position 554,092 of record NW_025813481.1, read on the forward strand.
CAACAGGGTCAAAGTGCTTAAGTTGCTGCATCAACTGGTTTTTTAGATCGTCAGGTATGTTCTTTATAACTCGCAGACCTTTACAAAAGATGGATATTTTATATAAAAATGCTTCAATAGCAATTTCATAGTCCCAGTCTGTCAACACCATTTATACAGATTCTTCAAGATAAAAACAAAGAAAGTGTTGTACATATTGTCAAATGCAAATGAGAACACCAAAAAGATGAGAAAAAAATTATTGTCCTGGCTTAATGGTCGGGAGGATGGCTTAGCAAACACAACCAAAGTAAGCTAAGTTTCACAAAGTTGGCTAAAGAATAGTAGTGCATTTGATGGTACTTGGAAATCGCTGCTGAATCGTTAATGTCGTCTTTCTATAATGTCGTTCATGTCGTCTTTTTCAGTCAATTGTCGCTCATGTCGTCTTGTTGAATTGCCATTAATATCGTCAGTTTGAAATGTCATTCATGTCGTATTTTTGAAATAACGCTTATTCTTTAAAATGTTAATATTTAGGTCATCTTCTTGAAGTGTCATTTATATCACAAATTAATCTTTAATTGAGAAAAATTACGCTGTGATGCATCAGCTAGTTTAATTATTTATTGAGAAAAATAAGGCAAACATGTTTTCGTTTCTCTGTTAAACTTACTTACCTTTTTTGTTTTTCCTTAAGCTTACGTCACGAGTTTCACCCATGGTGTTTTGTTGAAACTTATCAGGTAGCTTGACATTCAAATCCGTTTCTATTTCATAATCAAAACCTCCCTGTTTACAATTTTTTAATGCTAGAAGCAGTGCTTTCACAGAAGCACTTCTTCCATCCCTTTCATACCATGTTTTTTAGCACACATTGTGTGGGATTCTCAAAGTATTTTTCAGCAATGATGTGTTCTTTGTCTTGTGGCAGGTTCAGCACTTTGTAAAGTATTGAAGAATAATCAATTTATATTTTAGTTCGACATTACGCTAGCGTAATTATTTGTGTAAAGTAGTAATAAAATAAAATATCATACAGGAAAGGGTCAAGTAAGAACCTTGAAATACTTTACTATTACCTTTTCCAATTATTCTCTAATACGTTATTTTCTTCTTTTAACCGTTCTTCTAGCTTTCTTTAAACATTATTAGGTAATTCAGAATAGGTTGTTTGTAGATTAAGCACAGTGAATGACTGGTCATCCCCAAAACCATTCGCAGACTCTAAATCTGTGAATATGGAAATATAAAGTGGATAATGCATAAGTCGTGTCAAAAGAATGTATTTTATAGAGAAGGAAAGTCTTTTATAGCTTCCCCAATTCAACGTTGGCTCATGCAGTCTACTTTTGAAGAAGTGGAGAATACTCAGTGATACCTTACATCAAAGGTACGTATGAGACTATCCCGCGTATCTTACGACCATACAACATACGTGTCGCACAAAAACCAATCACAACTTTACGACAAGAACTAACGAACATAAAGGGCAAAGAACAACCCAATGAACGACAAGGTGCAGTTTACAAAATAAACTGCTACGACTGCCACCTCTCATATATCGGGGAAATTGGCAGGAACTTAAACATAAGACTTACTGAACACAAACCAGCTACTATGAAACAACACAAAACTAATCACATTGCCGAACATCACCGAATGACAAAGCACAACATTGACTGTGACTTGGCAAAATGCATTACTTACAGTACTGACTATAAACAACGGCTTACACAAGACAGTTGGTATATCAACTTGGAACAAACCCCCCTGAACAGATCACAGCAATTACCGGCACCTTACAAACGACTTATTCACAATACAAACAAAACGATCAACTAAAAACATTACACTTCACACTAATTCACAATAACAATACACAATTGACACCCACACATTACAACTAAAAACATCACACCTAAATCACACATCACAACTAATTCACAATGACAATACACATTTCCTGTACACACAACACAATGACATAAGAACCAGGGTCGGAGGCGCTGCGCACCTGGGGGTTCTGAGGCATTCTCCCTGAGAAATTTTGAATTTCAGAGCCTTGAAAATGCCATTTTCAGCGTTTTAGAGCAATACAAAATGTATTTTGTGGGCATCGTTTTGCGTAAAACAACACATTTTGCTTACGTTTTTCAGAAAAAAAATGAATTGAACAATACTTGAATGTTTTGCCAAATATTTAGGCTCATTATCATGCCAAATATTTAGGCTCATTATCATGCCAAATATATGGCTCATTAGCATGTCTAGGAACGTAAAATTCATTTTACAATAATGCTATTCAAAAAGATATAGTCTTTAAAATTTCTACCAAGTTAAAGGCATAGAACCCCTAGAGACCCCCATTCAAACCTCTATGTAATGAGTTAAGTTAGAAATTTGGTACTACAAGTGACAGTTCATAGATATAGAAAAGCTCAGACTTCAAACCATACAAGTTTGTTGTAACCCTTTACCCATCTCCACATCAGTGCCAGCAAATTCACTTTTGAGAAAAACTCAAAATTTTTTCTGCCAAAGATTAAGCAAAATTATCAGAGTAAAATTTGCAGTTAAGGAGCTTAATGCCATAAATGTTTATTAGGCATTTCCATTGACTATTATCTTCTGCAAGGTGTGCTATATAGCAATCACTAGTAGCATTGTATTATCAAATACAAACAGATTGTAACCAACATGTCTTTAATTATATAATTACATGAATGTTAAAATTGGTTCATGTGTCATGCTTACTGGTTATGATAAATATCTTTTCATATGATCAAAGCTCGTTTAAATGTAAATCTGAAATAATTTAGTTTAGAAATTATAATGATCATCAGAAAATTACCTAGTGATCATGAAAAATACTTTGCTGTTTTGCCAAATTTCAAGGTTTATCTGCATACGTAGGAAGACATTTTTACTTTATAGAAAATGCTTTTCATACATCAATAGCTCTTTGGAGTTTATGGCAAACAATCTGGTATGATCCGTAGATTAACACAACTTTACATCTCTACATGAGGTGTTCAGTTAGAAAAGGGACAATATGTGACATTGGACAACATTTCATGTATGTGAAATACTAAGGTTTAATACCATTCTAGTCAAATTGTCAGAATAAAAAGCTTCATGGATCAGAAGACTCAAAATCACAGGTTATAGTAAACAGCTTCTCATGTAATCAATGTTAGTTTTCTCAAATCTTAAACAATATGTAGTATAACTGTCTAATGATTGAATGATCAATGATCATAAACTGAAAAGCCCCAAACATTTGTTTATGATAAAGTAAAAATAGTATGGCGCCTTATGGCTTCAGATTTTTTGTCCATTGAAATATATTTGCAGGAATGTAGAATTTCGCTGCCATATAACGGTCACGATTCCCCAAGCACTAAAGAAATCATAGCTAAAAGTCCTCTGGCAACAACAATTTTAGAAGCATCAATCTGCTTACCATACGCCATATCAACATAAATCGCATCACACACTCGCATAAATTGACTTTGATATATTACATTCATGCATACACTTCACTTGTCCTTTACTTACGATTTTGGATGTAAATTTCTGCTGAAAAAACTCAAAACAATGTTGGCTTGCTTTTGAACATCAATGACTGAAATGTCACTCGCGAGATCGTCTTTGCCAAGCATTTACAATTCATCCATAAATTTTTCGCCCTCTTGAAAAAATTCACAGTTTGGACAGCAGCATTCATGTCAATATATGAATTTGTAAAAGATTTCCATAAATTCCATCTGATTGTAGTTTAGTTTCTATCATGCTTTTAAAAATTACTATGAAACGATCAAACATTCAATTCGGGACAGTGAGCTTGACTATGTTAGTTCAGTTGGCTATCAGTCGAAATCCATCAAACCAATCACAATAAAACAAAAATTCAAATGAACCAATTGTAAGATAGCAATTGGACTCCCTTATACGTCCGGCCACCCCTATTAGGGAGTTTTAGCAAAGACTACGAGTACGACAATGAGTACGATTTACGTCATTCTGGCGCGTAATCGTTGTTCCGACAACAAAAACACGTAGCCGTCATCAATCTGAGTACGATGTTTTGTAAAAAATTCGTTGTCGCGACTACGATGTCTTTTTAAGCAAAGAAAGTAGGTATATTTCTTCATTCTGTAAGAAATTAGTTTACAGTACTATTTTGGAGCATCCAGGCTTTAATTTAGAACCCTTTTTGAGCGCAGATGTACATTAAAAAGGAAAATATGACCTGCAAAACTTTCATGTATTTCGTACGCAAAGTGAAAGGTAAACAGCAATAAAATAGTACAAATATATCGTACATAAAACTTAAAATAGTGAAGATTTTTCAGTCTAAAGAGTCCTATATTCTTGCAAAACCAGTATTATCGATTCTTTGATATCATTATTGACAAATAGAGCCGTAGCTGCTTCGCAAACGTCGGTGTTTTACACAATAAAAAGGCTCGTTCTGTTGTTTACAGCTAAAACTTAATCTTGACGAAGCGACAACGACAACAACCTTCCTCGTGCCATTCTCTTACACGGTCAAATTTCGTACTCGTAGTCGTAGTCTTACTCTTGCTAAAACTCCCTATTATCAGTCGAGACCATTTCAGACTGTCCACTCATCTGGCCATTGACCAATAAAATAAGTGTTTTGGCGTTCATAGACTCCTTTATCCGTCGAACCAGTCAAGCCACCCCGCTTATCAGTTGGTTATTCTAGGTCAATTAAAATTCAACTGATCTGGTTACCAACGAGATATTCATTGGATTAGTCCTTAGTTTTCAATAATAAATAAAGCTGGATTTTTATCACGAAGTAAATGCGATAATAAAGTAAGAATAATTAATGAATTTTAATTAATATAAATAGGTAATTTTGAATTTCAAACATCAGTCGCGCGACGGATTTGACATACTCTAGATCCGCCCTGTGTACATGATTGTCAGTTACAGTAAAATAATTTATGCTGTAGCTAAACGAGCAAAAGTCATGGCTTATTCAATCAAGACAACAAAAAATATTGTTTTTTACCCTGAAATCAATTTTTTAAGAACAATAAAAATTGCCGTGACAAAATTGTATTCCCATAAATAGTTAACGTTAACCGAGACCTGTGTTAGAAATCGTTTGATAAGTGTAACTGGGTAATCGGCGTTATTATTTCTGAGAGATGATGCTGTTTGATAAAAAGATAGTCAAATTTACTTACTGAAGGAGCGTTTTATATTTCTTCCCAATAAACTGAAATCGTTTTATGCATTCTTCATAGAACATTATTATAATATTGTACACCTTCAATGGGATTATCAACTGATTTGCGAGGCTCTGCAACAAAGAGAAAAACAACATTATTTTCACATAATCAAATACAAAGTTTACTGATTCACAGTTGATTATTTTGTTTTCAAAAATCGTAACTAAATCTTGACGAAATTTTTTCTTCATTATGTACGGCCGTGTCGTCATATTTTTGTTAACGAGCGCATCATTACGAAAATCGTTGCAATTCAACAATAGTGTGGCCTGCGCTTAACTCAATTAATAATTAATAATTTGCCCTGAGATATTTTTTTACTGTTATTGGTTAACTGCAATGCAGTTTTTCTGTAATTACACCGTGAAAATGTGCAAAACACATGTAGATGCACAGTAGATTGTAGCTTGTGTTTTGATTTGCTTGTAAGTGGTTGCAGTATGTCGGTCTAGTACTGTGAAAGTTCGTAAGTAAGCCACCGACGGAATGATACAATTGGTCGCAAGGGTATTTGGGTATGTAAGGTTTAGGTTGTCGTGGTACAGAACAACTAAGTCAATAGTAAGTACGTTCAGATGTGATGTTAGACTTTTTCAAAGAAAAGATCTTGTTGTTAAGTTTGCGCAGTAGTGATGTTGTTGGGTTTCTTTTGTGTTTTTAAACGTTTGTTTGTCGTTAACAAGTGTGTCCATTTTGTCGAAGAAATAGGTCTTGTCCATGACCCCAGTCACGCGTCGTTTAGTCGTTTGAGTGCTTGTTGCTCGTCCTTTGTCAAGTTGTTAGCAACGGTCGATTACAAACAAAAATACTACAGCAAAAACATTCATATTGTGTTGTTAATTTCACATGCTTCACAAGATTAATTACCCTTCATCTTGAAAAATAAGCAATTCGAGGGACACACGAAGCAAAAAGTACTTAGAACGTTGACCAATGTGCTCAAAATTACAATTTCGCTGTACACATCCAACAACAATTGATTCATTTCATGGTGCCCTTGTAAATCATATAAAAGCAAGTAATCGATGTGGCCGAAAGCATTAAGTGTGCACAATAAGCAAGAAATTTACGTTCTATTCACGATGACGTCATCAAATGATCATCAAAATCAAAAATTTGCAAATTCTGAAAATTATAAGTGCCATTGGATAGACTAACTTCAGTTTGGTAAAAAATACATTAAACCGTTTTATTTCGGTCATTCATTTCTATCATGATCCTGATATGTCTTGTCTTATACCACAGACAGACATGCAACTCACCCAGGTTTACCGGCTGTCACCTAAATCCTAACACAAATCTCCTGAACACCAGATTGGCAATCATATTCACCCGTTTAAAACTTTTGCAGTAACACGTATGTAGTAAATGTATATTTTCAACGAATAAAATTTGAATGAGTGTTTAATTGAAAACTGTATACACCATTACATTGACGAACAGAAGAACTTGGTAAAAATGAATTGTGTATGAACAGAAAACCAAGAAAACCCAAGTAGATTTCTTGTTTATACAAATTGTTTGAAAGATTTGAACGCATAACTTATAAAAGCTCAATATTTTTGCCATACAGTCAGTCCGACCTGATTCGTTCAAAATTATTTCACTAACTATATGTCATTAAAGAAGGGTAGAGTGGTGGAAAATCTAATGTTCTGGATATTTTTTTTAGATTTAGGTGACAGCCGATAAAGTTGTGCAAGCTGGCAGGTCTGTTTGAGGTATAAGTCATTGATCTGAAAAATAGTACCTGTATAGAGCTTTCACGTATGAAACCATTATGAAAATTGAAGCCAGTTTTGATTTTACACACTCGATTCTTTTGACCACTCAATCACAATATGGTGTAGAGTTAGCTGAGCAATTGCGACAATGCTTTGTTCATGCTGCATCAATTGTTACTCTCAAAACTGCGGCTATTTATGTACAAGTAAATTTGTAGGAAGCATCGTTGCAATCGCACAGTCAACTCTACGCCATATTGTATTTAAGTTGTCCCAAGAATCGGGTGAGTAAAATCTAAACCCGTTGCAATTTTCATATGTTGAAGCTCTAACCAGGTACTAATTTTTCAGATCAATGGTTTAATTAAACACCTTAAAATGCTGTGTCAGCATTATGGTAGCAAATAGTTATTGATGCTTCATCAACGAGTGACTAAAAGTAAACTGTATAATATACTTTTTTCACTCAACTCATGCTAATCTATCTAATGGTACTGAGAATTTTTTTATATTTGCAATTTTTTTCTTTTGATAAATATTGCTGACATTATCGTGGAAAAATGTAAATATCTGCTTATTGGGCACACTATTGCTTGCGACAACCTTGAAAATACTTGCTATTGCAATATTTTCTACAACACTATGAAAGAAATTATTAGTTGTGAAAGGTGTGCAGAGTAGGATTTTAGACATCCACATACATTGACCTTACGTTGGTAACCTTCAACAAATGCAACAACAATTTTTAGTATTGTGTTGCGACTATAAATAAATTTTGTGCGTATTTGGTGTTAAGGAAGTACAAAGTAGACTGTTGGACAATATAGTTACCATGTTTTGAAAAAACTTTCAATAGATATTTTCAAGTGTTTCTCTTCTATAACCTGAAAGAATATACACCACGCCATCGTTATCAACTGTCATGCATTCAAATTGTGAATCATTAATGTTGCAAATTTTTGTGCGCCACGGTTGAAGTTGTCACAAATGATTGTTGACATTTTAAAAGAATCTGATGATCTCCAAAAAAAATCAGAAGTTCTCCTCAAGGTCGGCGGAACATTGATAATTTTGGGATAGTGTTATTATTAATATATGCATGTTTTACTTTGTTAGTTTTAATTGACATCAATTGTGTTACGGATTATACATATGAATATATAAAAATAGCCCATCCAATTATCTACGTTCTGCCGCCAGTGGTTCTCCTTGGTTAAAGGAGACTTGAAACTTGTCTAGAGTTCCATTGACATACTTTTTGAAGCAGCCTAATGTCGACTTTTCCTTTGTTCAGTGTAAAAACAGTTGTCTTGAATTACTAATGGTAAAATATACAGTTTGATAGTCGACTTTATTTACTTTTTATAGGCAGTGTTGCCATGTGGCAGCAAAAACAAAACAATTTTAAACACGAGAACAAAAAATTTGCCTGCTAAAGAGTTAAAACATCCCCACTAGTGACGCAAATAATTCGATTGTATTGATTAAGACATACTGATCTAATTGTATTCTTTCGTTCACTTGAGAGCCTAGCCTTTATTGCTGACGATTGTAAATTCCTTACAGGGAATGGTAAGCTACTAATTGGAGGTAGAATTCTTTTTGTAGTAAAATATGGACAACGAATTTCATTGGCAAGTGTGCTTAGAAGTTCTTTTATTAAAAAATATTGTTGATTTGTTACCCACGCTAGGAGCTCGTTTGTCTATCTGTGTTTATTGGTTCTGAGCAGAAGATAACTCATGAAATATTTAAACACATTACAATAAATGCTGTGAATGCGTTTCCCATTAGCTAAAGTGAGCGATGGATTAAAATTTTGCTAAAATTAAAATCTTTTCCCATCTTATTGGGAAATATCACCTGCAACAATAAGAATTCGGCCGCCAATAAGAGACGCTTACCATTACCTATCAGGAATTTACAAGCGTCTAAAATTCAGGCTATTGAGAACCTTGCAAGTATATTTTACCTGTATCTGATCCAATATCTAGGCAATTGTACTTGTCCTTGATTACTTCCAGCAGTAACTGAACAACAATGAATTATAATAACAGTAAGAAGTTCGTAGAATTGGTAGAAAATGATCGTTCTTGCGAAGTGAGATCATTAATATTAGTTTGTTAATTGCAACAGATGAGAAAGTTAATGTTTTAATGCACACAAGTTTAGCGTGCCCGTACAATGTGCTGCTGAAAATATTGCCTATTAACCTTAAAACTGAATTTGTTATGAGTCAATTAACTCCAAACCATGCATTCTATAGAGGGCCATTTTTCTTTTAAGAGATTCATTTTGTGCATCTATATAGAATAACATATTTAAACTATATCCTCGGTCCGTCGTAAAGCGATTGAAACAGACGTGTTGCAAAATTCAAATTTCTTTACAAAATGTGCGTTGTCTGTTTCAAAGTAAGAAACAACCACCTAGGTTTATCGAAAAATGAGATTCAGCCATTCTCCTTTTTTATGAGGCTAACTGAACCTAACTTTAATATTAAAAGAAAGTTAATGTTTATATTTTGCTTTTTTTTAAAAAAGATACTCCATGATTTTTTATTATTTTCAAAGTCGTACAATTTGATCAATCACAAATTGGACGGCTTTACTACTGAGCTTTACATAAATTCATCAAGGGAATAGCGATTTTTATCGTTCTGGATGAAGTTGTTTTAGCTTAGTGCAATGCAAATCATTCATCGGATGAAGTATATCCATTTCATGGATAGTAATTCATTACTTCCTCCATATTTTTCCTTCAAAGTACACTATATAGCCTATAGTTTATCTTTTAGCAGGCAAAATGTTCATTTTATCTCAAATTGTCACTTTCAACCATTAGCGAAACCATATGTTATTTTTTATACAGCATTTTCTAGCAAATTTAAACATAAGTAAGGCGTATCACGTTTTTTTACAGTCTATCCAATTCTGTGATCTATGTATGAAGACTTATTTGCACTGTGGGACTTAATCTATGGTCTGGCTTTCGGCTCTACAACATCAATTTATACCTTCAAGTAGAACCAGGTTTAACTTTATTTGATAACAGTTTCGAGATTGAAAGAATTTATTGCTTCAGCTTCAACTGATCTATTTCATTAAACTATTTTGAAATCATTGACGATGCTAGGAATCGGATTTTTCCTGGATTAGCCAATTTATTTCAAATAGCACGCAACGGGGCTACTATAAATTTTTGCCTTTAAGTTTTCCCTTGGAATTTTAAAATGAAAGTAATAAATAATTCATTGCAATCATGTCTTGCAGTTTTGGTCTAAAATTAAATTCTATGACGTCAATTTGATATTTTGGAGAAATTTGTGTATTTGATATCTGTTGTGATTGTAGCAATGAAAGAATTTCTTTATTCAACCCAACGAGAAAGTACTTAATTATTTTGAGTATTAAAATTATTTTGATGTTATTGTTGACTCCAAGAATTTTAAAGTGGATCAATTCAATTTCATACCATAAATCCATCATTCTATATATCAACCTTAATGTGAACCTTAAGGTCAAGAAGTAAAGTACAATATTATATTTCAAAGTTTGTCCCTCTAGTGTTGAGTCTGTAGTTGGTATATTTCCAAGTATGCACTTATATGAAAATTATACAACCAGCGATTTCGCACAAACTTATATGTTTGATATAACTTACTAATCATCTTTGAAATGTACTGTTTTTACTGTTCAGTTCATGCTTGCGTGTACGTCTGCTTCCTTCTATTTAAGCTAAAGAAGCATCAGAATAGCTCTTATTACGTTAGTTTAAATATTTGTAGCTCTCGCGCAGTAAGAACTCTTTTTCTCTCTTTATATTTTCTAAACAGCAGGTAGTTAACAGCTGACCGAAAATTACTTCGTATTTTATTTCCCCTCACACCAAAAAAATTCATATATTAATTTGTCCAACGGAGATGATTTTATTGCAACTAAGTAACTGTCAACTTTTTATACCATTGTAGATAATTTTAAATTTCAATGAGAGACTTACCAAAATTTGAAGTTTGATTTAGGTTCCGTAATTCATTGAATGACTGCTTTTGATTATTTGGTGACATGTGTCCCACTAAGGTTTTATTGTACGTGTAAATTCCTTTTAATTCATCCATTCTTCTCTAGCAATGCTCGCTGTCGCCAAAAACCATCACATGGGATTATATATTGCCATTTTTGTAGCAGCGATTCCTCAAAGGTTGATACAATCCATGTCAATCATGTATTTTGTCTTTATTAGACAACCCTTAAAGCTGGAAGTAAGCTAAAATCTGCAATAGCTAAACGAGAATTATAGTACAAGAATGTGGTTGATAGGTATATCATAATATATTCTGTAATTATAATTGTTTTTTCTTTGAATCACAATTGCTTTCATACAAATTATTTTAACATAGTCCGGAGGATAAGCTCCGAAAATTGGTCAGATTGTTCAAACATGTGAAGAAAGCATGAAACTTACCACAAATTGCTAATTTGATTTATAGATCAAAATAAAAGTGAGACCCCAGCAGGATCAGCTTGTTTAGGGTACTTTTGAGCCGATTAAAAGTTTGGTCAGCGGCTTAAATCGCGGGCTTAATGAGGCTTTTATAAAACCGTTTTAAATATAAAATGTTAAATAAAAATGTTGTATTTTATATAAAAACAACAAAACACCATGAAAATTCCGGTAAAAATTAATTAATTGTCGAAAGTTACCCTTTTTAAAGGTTATTTCGAAAACTGCATAAATTTTGGGCTCCCTGTGGCAAAAGCCTGGTCGCCTAGTTAATTTGGCATTTCCAGACGATATAGTGCTATTTCTCGATAATTTTTTTGATTATTTTTCGCTTTTAAAATGTCTTTAAACTGGAACCTTTGTGCCTTATGTCAAAAGACACAAAAGAAAAGATTTTATGTCGGAAAAAGCTTCAAATACTTTACTTGCTGGCTCAAATTACAAGACAATTGCAGAAAACTTGAAAGAATTCGAGAAACTTGATTCGCTACCTATTAACATTCCACTTTCTTCTCTTGATGATGGCAGAGGTAAGGAATTCCTAATCAATTAAAAGTGAAATAAACTCACAGATCAACTATGAGCCATAAATTGTACTTATTTAGCCTTATAATAATACTTTAACAGGCATTGAAAATACTTTAAGAAATCACAGAGCATCATGGCACAAATCGTGCTATAATAAATGCAATACGCTAAAGCTTCAGCGGGCACAAAAGCGCAAAAGTGAAGAGGAATTTTCAACTGAGGATCCAGCAATATTAGGAGCTACTAGTCCAGCTAAAACAAGAAGAAAGACATTTGAATTGTCAAGTAAGAGTAGCAATGCTTTATCATGTTTTTCTGTGATTGCACAGAGGGTGATTTGCATAAAGCAGAAACCATGTCAATTACCAATAATGTTCAATCAGCGGCCGAGACGCTTCAAGATTACAAACTGTTAGCAAAATTAGCACAAGGTGATATGCATGCAAGAGATGCATATTACCATAAATCATGCTTGACATCTCTCTATAACCGTCAGAGAAGCAAATTAAACCAACCACAAGATAGTGCTGTTGATGATAAAAATGAAATAACACCTGAGGCAATAGCCCTTGCAGAATTAAGCCTATATATTAGTGAAAGCCTGGCAGCTGGTGAAGCAGTTTTCAAGATGTCTCAATTGTCAGAGCTCTATTGTTCAAGACTTGAACAATTAGGAGTAGAAGTGAAAGGACGTATCAACTCCACAAGACTGAAAGAACGACTTCTCACTCAAATACCAGAGCTGCATGCATTTAAAGATGGTAAAGATGTGAAGCTGGCAATGCCAAATGATATTGGAACAGCTATGGCTTTTGTACACAATAGGAACCTAGACACCGCTGCATTGTACCTTGCAAAAGCTGCTAGTATAGTACGAAAAAATGTTCTTGAAAAGGGAACCCTTTGAAGGCACGTTTACCCAGAATGCCAACAACAAGCAGTCCCCGATAGTTTACTTGCCCTGATAAATATGATTTTAGAGGGTCCAAATATAAATAATCAAAAGAAACAAGAGGTGTCAGGAGCCAGTGCCGCTTTAACGATTTCCCAACTGCTAATATTTAATTCAGTAAAGCATGTACGATCAGGTGCTAGCAATGCCATTCGACATGACAAGTCAAGAGAGACACCATTAACCACTTCCACGGCGCTCGTTGTCCATGCAGAAACAAGAAAAAACATTGGTCGACAAGTTTTATAAGCTAGGTCTTTGCATTTCTTATGACAGACTAATGCAGATATCTGCAGATCTGGGAAACAAGTGTTGCAAACTGTATGAGAAGGAGGGTGTTGTATGTCCTCCAAAATTAAGAAAGAATATCTTTACTACAGGCCAAGTTGACAATATCGATCACAATCCGTCCTCAAGAACCGCTAAAAATTCATTTCATGGAACAGCAATTTCCCTTACACAACATCCTTCTCTTGACTCACAAGGAGAAGAACGAGAACAAGTGCCACAGGATAACACTCCCACAAAGTCAAAGGTCGTCAACAGTTTACCTGAATTCTATACAACTGTAACTCCTGTCACAGATGAAGGTAAAAGGATCTCTTTGTCCCAAAGTCACTGGCTCTTTTAAACCTAAACAAGACCTGATAAATAAAAGCATCAAGGAAGAGGAGAAATGGCTAAAAAGGGTCGACGAACTTTTACTCAAAGAAAAGCTTGAAGAAAAGGATTACTTATCATGGTCAGCTTACTTTGCATCTGAGCAAAACGTAGTTTTGAGGCCCAATGCAATCACCTCTTTATTGCCACTTTTGAAGACAATGCTCATACTATGGCTATGATAAAGCATGCAATGAAAACCGTCAAAGAATCTACTAAGTTCTTAAACCCTAATCAAACTCCTGTTATAGCGATGGACCAACCACTCTATGCACTCGCTAAGCAAATACAGTGGAACAACAAAATGAATTCGGTGAAGATAAGTACATGGTAATGATGGGTGGCCTGCATATTGAGATGGCAATATTAAAGATGATTGGACATTGGTTAACTAACAGTGGGTGGGCAAGGTATGGTGTAGATTTGTTGTTTTATAATCTCAATCTAATAACTAACATATATTTTTACTTTGAAGTGCTCTAATTCATGCTGAGGTTATGACAAGTGGAAGAGCGGATTCTGTTTTGAAAGGATCGCACGTGACGAGATCTCGCTATGTCCACCAAGTAAGTGCCTGTGCAATTTACCTTATGCAGAAAATTGCTTACCAGGAGTACATCGAAAGTTGTGAAGACAAGCCCCAAAAGTTATGAAGCTTGGATAAAAGAACAAAGTGAGCTTTGCCCGCAATTCAAATACTGGGCGACAGTATTAGACCTCGAAATTCTTCTACTGCAGTTTGTTAAGGCTACCAGAGGGTTACTTCCAAGTCTACTTACAAGTGCTTGGAAAGGTACTTCCTTGGTTTTGCGATGAACTTGTCTAACTACTCTAGATGGTTGCCAGTACATGTGAGAGATCTCTTACGATTAGAGAAAACGCATCCTACTCTTTTTACAGAGTTTAGTGCACATGGAAAATTTGTGGTTCAGAAGTCCCAACATCGTTTTTCTATGATGTCCCTTGACCAAAACCACGAGCAAGAGAACGAAATGATAAAAGGTGATGGTGGAGCAGTGGGCCTCACCGAGTGCCCAACGGCCCTAAGACGTTGGATGATCGCAGGACCTGAAATTGCAAGACTGGTAAGAGAGTTTGAGTGTTCCTTTGGCGTTCAGTGTTCTACAAAGAACATTACTCACCACGAACAGACACCATCTGTCCAAAAGAACTTTGCAAAGATGTAAAATCAATGTCTGCTGCATTAAAGGAGTTTGGAAACCCCTTTATGGAAAATAGCAAGGATCTGATTGTCGTAGATACGAAAGAAATAGAGCCTGAGTGTGTTATAGAGTCGATTTATACAGCTCGAAAGATCGGAGAAGCACAATACACTAAGTACGTCGAAGAGAGACTTGAAAAGTGTAACACACCAATAACTGACACAATTGAACGCAATAAGCTTCCACTTTTTGGAACATCAGTACCAACGACAACCAACAAGACGAAACTTCAAGTCACAACATTAAAGAATGACTGCAATCTTTTTGCAAGGTTGTACATTGCTTGTCAGTCAAGAGAAGGGAATCTCAAGAATTTTTAAGCATGAAAACCAGAGTACTCCTCCTTCATTATCATCAGGGGACAAGATGCGAAGTGGCCAGAAATCAGAATTGATTGATTGTCTCGAAGCTGATGTGCAGACCACCTGTCCAAATGTTGATGTCAAAATCTTGGATGCCGCAGCTATTGTAAACATGCTTAGCCCAGGGAAGTGTAAGACCTTTCAAGAATACTCCAAATCAGTGTTTGTTCCTTATATTGTTCAACAAGCAAATGGTATTAGAAGAATAGATCTTGTTTGGGACCGTTATATACCCGACAGCCTTAAGCAGGGTACTCGTTCATCGCGAGGCGCTGTAGGGGCAAGAAGAAGAGTATGTGACATGGCTGTGATCCCTGCAAACTGGAAATCATTTTAAGATCAGATGACAACAAACAAGAACTTTTCAAGTACCTCAGTCAGGCAGCAACATCGATTCAACTGCCAAATGTTACAATTGTAAGCACTTTTGAGGAAGACATAATAAGTTCGAAGCCAATCGAAAAGATGAGTTAGCTCCCTGCAATCACGAGGAGGCCGATACGCGCATTTTCATTCATGCAAACCATGCAGCGAAAGGTGGAATGAGGAAAATTGTCATAAGAACTGTAGACACAGATGTTGTTGTGTTAGCAATAGCAAACGTGCACAAGTTAGATGTAGATGAACTTTGGATTGCTTTTGGTGTTGGTAAACACATGAGGTACTTACCAATTCATAACATTACACAAAGCTCGTTGAGTAGGGAGCAATGTGAAGCCCTACCCTTCTTTCATGCTGTCACTGGTTGTGATACTGTGTCGTTCTTTGCTGGAAAAGGTAAAAAGACTGCATTTCAAGCCTGGAAGTCTTTTCCTGATGTTACCAGTGTGTTTCAGCTTCTTTCATCTCCAAAAGAATCCATCTCAGAAGAAGAAATGGAAAAATTGAAAGATTTATCATTATTATGTATTCCCGCACATGCCCGCTCTCCAACATCAATGATGCTAGACAAGCTATATTTGCACAAGGTACTAAGACAATCGACCACATTCCACCAACCCAAGCCTCCTTGGTACAGCACATTCGGAGGGCAACATATCAGGCTGGTCATGTTTGGGGTCAGTCGTTAGTTTCAGTTCAACAGTTACCGCTTCCTTCGCAGTGGGGATGGCAAAATAATGGCAGATGGATTCCTACATGGAGCACTCTTCCAGAGGCTTCCAAAGCGTGCAACGAACTGGTGCACTGTGGTTGCAAGAAAGCATGTAGGGGCTTGTGCAAATGTACCAAGTCCAATCTTCCATGCACAGCATTGTGCAAATGTGGTGGTAGCTGTTACCAAGATTAATAAGTAAGTAATATTCCCTAAATAATCCCGAAAATGAATCAAAAGAATACACTGCAGTGAAGACGACAGGTGATACAATATCATTATTAAACATTTTCATGCTCTTGTAAAATTTAATAACACCAATAAATCAAGAAATCCCAAATATTCTTCTCATTTTTTTATTGAAAGTATGTGAAATTTACTGGTATAAATGACAATTTATACGAATTATATATCGCTTAATAATACTTACTTCCAAGAGGATATAAATGCGATGAGAACTAAATTGTTTTGTCGATTTTCTTTTTATTTGAAATGGGATCCCTGTGCCTTTACTATTAAAATATATGGCAAAATTTATTGATAATTTTCTCGGAAACAAAAAGGTATTTTGCTGGGGTCTCACCTCTATTTTAATTTCATTGATAAACCAATGCAAAATAGTGAATTTGAGACTTTCTTCATGAATTTGAACAATGCTAGGTCTTATACTCCGGACTAACATAGATACACAAACAATTAAATCCCCCCTCTCCCCCACACCCTAGCTTTGATAGCGTAGCTGTACGTTTGCAGATTGCTGAATTGTTTCAAAACTCCTTTTGTATAGAGCCAGTCAAACTCATTCCGCTTTGAACTGCAAGACCTAGAGCACAAGGTATGTTCAATGTCATGGACCCCGGATGATCGATATTTGGGAGGGAGGCTAATATTCATATTTGCATGTTATAATCCTTTGAAAAACATGCATTCCTAGGGAACTTAATAAGGCCTATCATGCATACATGAATACCCCCTCCGCGTATAATCGAATTTGCGCATTCCTTATTGCTAATTTCGTAATCATCTATAGTTAAAATAATCTTTATGTATTCTTCAAAACTGCGTTTAAGGGAATCATTAAGGGGAATATATACGACAGACTTGAGCGTTGAATTATGGAAATGTGACTGTATATATGCAATACTAACAGATGGCAGTTAAAATCGTTGTTTTGCTTTTAAGGCCGAGGTAAATCCTGCCGTTTCGTGTATTACAAAACGTTTTGTACGTTTTAAGCGATGGATTATTGAACAGATATAAATTAATAAGCTATAATGTCCAAAGCATTCTTATACAATCATACATGTGGACCTGACTGAAAAATTGTTGTGATTTTATGTGTTCCCTGGTTATGCCTACTGATGTTAAATGAATTCAACTTATTGTGAAGGTTTTAAACTCCTCCAAGAAAAATTCAAAAGAAAGAGCTGTCGAATCTTAACTTAAAGGAGCTTTATTGGTAAAAAAACAGTTTATATATATCTGCCATTTAACTATTTACCCTCGCGTGTTTTAATTTTAATATTCTTTTATGGTTGCAAACTCTGTAGTAAGGTAAATGTTTTGAACGCGGTAGTATCTCTACATGATTGTGGATGTAGATAGGCCAGGTTGGTAGAATCCTGAGAACGACGTTTGTTCATGATGTTCACTAACGTTTCAACAACCTCAGCGGTAGTCATCTTCAGAGTCAAGATGAAATCAGAGTCTAGTTGACTCTGAGATGACTACCGCTAAGGTTGTCGAAACGTCAGTCAACATTAAATACAACAGTACTTCACAGGACTTTACTAACCTGGACGATTCTAAACTCTGTAGTGTTGATTTCGCATTAAATCTTGATCCTTCCGTTATACTTAAAATTCAATATGCAGCAGCTAAAAATTAACATTCGAAAGGCCTTCATCGCTGCAAAATATTTTATGGAGACAGATCATAAAACTTTTCAGTATATATTCTTTAATTTTATAACATTTGTGGTTGGTCTTCACAACCATTTTATCACAGGTAACTATTTCAATGTAATCGAGACAATGAGGCTCGTTTCAAACGTCGCACTTTAGATGTGTCGAATGCAATTAAATTAAAAGGAAATGTGAACAATTTCCTCATTGTCTTTTGTTTTTAATGCATTCGACTCATGTAAAATGGAAGATTGAAATAGATCTGACACTGAGCTCGTGTTTAATAATTTGTCTTTCGTCCCTCGTTTGTGTTGACGTCTTGTCGATTTTTTCATGTAAAAGGTTCATTTTTCATTGATACATCCATTTACATTCAACATAACTGATGAAGTGAAATATCTAGCACTGCAATGTCATAACTGAAAAGAAAAATTTCATTTTACTTGTGTAATTTTTGTGAACAAGCAAAACAATACGCTTGTTCCTACACTTTGATTATTGCTGTGAGATTTGGTGTGAAATATTCTATGTAGTTAAAACACAATAAGAGCGACTTGATAAACTTCATAGCGAGCTGTTCAAATTATCTTGAATTTAAATAACGATGCATATCGTTCTATTACCATCCAAACATATGGCGGAAAAGCTTTTGGAGAAAGAAGAAGGAAAGTAAAAGTAAAATGAATGAACAAATTTTTGAATGAAAATGGTCTTGAGACGTTTAAAGATCTTTTTACTCAAAAGCCAAAGTGCAAGTCGTGGTCTTTAAAATATTTTCAACGCCAACTGTTTTTCTTTGCCATACCTTCAGACAAATTACATGACAATTAGCTGTTTGTACTAAGGTGCACATCTGTGTAATTCTGTTTCAATGAATTTGGCTAGGTTGAGTAAAATCAAAACCAAAAATGACGACAAATGTCATTTTCAACATTCTTTACACATTTATACAGGATGTATAAAATACAACTGGACAGTTGCTTAATTCATCAACGCTCGAGATTTGAAATAAAATTGCTATGAATTGATAGTTGGAGTTATACTTCCGATAGTTTATCTGAGTGTAGCTAAAAATGCTGCAAATTATATCCATTTTGTTTTGGAAATTATGTGTTACCAAGAAACTGCTTTGAAATAGCGTTAGCAAGAAAATGACACAACTAAAAAGAAACTGTAGCACATAGGTATAAATATGACGCATGTTGTTTAAGCTAACAATGTTTCAAGAAGTTTGGCTTCAGCTGCGAAGGTTTTAAAATAATGGCTTTAAAAAAAACACAAATAAATCCGCGAATGAAAGGTCTTTTAAATGTTCATTGACTCGTGTCGATTTAATTTTGGTTTGTTTTTCCATTCATCGTTTGACCTGACAGTCGCTTGCACTGGAACAGGAAGATTCGTAAAAGTTTTGAGAAAATACTTTTTTGGATCACCAATCTTTTTCAATAATTCTGGTTGTAGTCTTGGTTGATCATACATTGTTGACCAACATATCAAATAAGCCTTAAGCATACGTTGAGCTTAAAATCGTGCGGATTATTTTAAATCATATGTATTAAATTAACGTTAACATAAATATTATTGTTGAAGGTTTATATTTTTTATTTTTATTCAACAGAATTTATAAATAGCGCTGTAGCTACTTTTTAAAACAGTTTTTAATACCATTAACTAATCACAGTAGAAGGAACTCTTCTCTGTCGATGTAAAATCTTAACAATTTTACCTGCTATTTCAAATTCTCGTAATGCTATGTGACATCACAAATTTTGTAAAGCAGACATTACATAAACTTCGATATCTTTAAAATGAAAAGCGATATGAATTATTTGTTTTAGAATATAGACAGTCCTTTTGAAAATTATTTTGAATGAAAATATAATCTAAATAGCACAAATTTTGTTTCATTTGCACTTTTAAAAAGAAAAACACAAAATAATGGCGAATGAAATGTGCATGAAATGTTCATTGATTCGTGTAGATTTAATTAAAAATGAAAAGGTCTTAAATTTGGTTTTCCATTCATCATTTGTCATGCACGTTGCACGATAAAATCGCTATTTTTATTCTCGAGAACATAATTTTGGAATTGTCGTTAGTTTAAATGATTTATTTTAGAACTTTTATTGTACAACGAAGTCGTCTCAAAGACAACTACTTCACAATTCAACAGCATCTCCAATCTATAATGTTAACAACAACTTTCCCTTCTGTAATAATCCCAAAGTGTCAATCACATGAAATGCACGCGATCCGCAACAACAATAACAAATAAAAACAACTGTTCATCACACTCCCGACGTTGATCATATTGATCAATTTATTTCACGAGTTTTTACTATTTGACTGTCGCAATAGGTCTCTAATCACGGCTGCAGTTCTTCGGTGTCGGGTTTTCATAGAGTTTTCGTCTTTAGACTCAATTCCACTAGTAGTTTTGGGAACCACGGTATTTGCTGGAGGCATATTCAACTCAAGTGGTATCAGTTGTTGTATTGGACGACGTAGTTCTGACGATCGAGCCTTTGTAGTACTCGCAACACAGACTTTTGCTACTCGAACAACACCATCCTTACTTACTATGAGCTCGGTAACTCTAGCTAATTTCCACAAAATTCGAGAGGAAAAATCATTTTTTAACACAACAACATCACCGACAGTTATCTTCCCATTCTGTGCTCCATGAAGTAAACGTGAAGTCTCTCTGAAACTTAAAAGATATTCCGTTCTCCAACGATTAATAAATTCATCTAACAAACGTTTAGGAAGCGATGTTAACGTCAAGGAATGTGTTATTGGAAGAGGATTTCGTATTATCTCTGTGTAGCAATAGTCCTCATTCAATTTTGTAAGTTGAAGATCTTTGGGCAATTTTTCTTCAGTATTTTGGAGGAACTGCAGACCATTCCACCAGATTCCAGATTGCACAAGTTCACTTACGGAACACCCACGAGAAGGCAATTCGGCAGAGTTTATTACCCCAGGTTAATGTCTCCATTTATAACTACTAGTTAACTTTCTGATTTCTTTCACGCGGTTTTGTACATACGACTTCCACACGTTATGATTTCGAATCCAACACAATGTGGTAAATAAATCCGTCCATAGGATAATATCAGTGATATTTTATTGAAGTCAACGCTTTCACAATAGAATCAACTAATCTTGCTAAGGTAGTTGCGCCTAACAATTCAAGTCGTGGTATGGTCTGTCGTTTGATAGGAGCGACTCTTGTCTTGGCTGCTATTAGATTCACTTCAATTTCACCGTTTTTATGTTCCGTTTGTAGATATACAACTGCAGCAAACGCAAATTCTGATGCATCGCAAAATCCATGTATCTGATGAATCGGAGATGAATCGTATCCACCATGGAAGTAACAACGCGTTACTCGTATGTCACTTAAAGCCCTTAAGTCGTGAACGAGAGAATTCCAACGTGATAAGGCCTTGCCAGACAGATCTTCATCCCAATTACAGCCAGAAGAGCAGAGGGTTTGAAACAACATCCTCATAGTGATAGTAAATGATGCGAGAAGGCCAATAGGATCGAATATTTTCGCAGATAACTTTAAAACTGACCTCTTAGTTGCAGGAAGTGATTTGGAAAACACTTTTACTAAGCTCGTCGCTGTTCTCATTTCAGCTGATTCCTAGAATTTTGATACAGTTCTCTTGAGATGTGGACTTAGGTTGTGGCTCTGTTGAGTTTTTACTAACTTGTCTTCCACCATCGTTTTTGGTATATGTTTAACATATGATGACCTCCTTTCATTTCCCACCTCATCAAACGGTCGATCTTCATTATTCGCGATAACATTTCGGACATGTTGCGAGTTTGAATGCCATTTTCGAAGCTTGAATCCTCCCTCGCTCATTAATTTTAGAGATCTATGATAGTTGTATAGAGCTTCGTCCTCATTAGAAATTCCACCAGCGAAATCGTCAACATATAACGACTCGATTAATTCGAGACTATTTCTGGATCGACATTCTTGTATTTCGAAACGTGGTGACGAATAACAGTAGATAATATTGCAGGACTTGGGGTAAGACCAAATGGTAGGTGTCGGAACTTGTATTCCTTTAGCATCGGGTGAACTTTGTTAATATCGTCAAACCAAAGGAGCTTCAGCATCCTTCTGTCTTCGGGAGCAATTTGTATTTGATGAAAAGCCTTTTCGATATCGGCAACAAGCCCAATGGGGAAGCCTCGAAAGTTTATAATAGTGTCAAATAAACGATGAACAAAATTTGGTCCCTTTTCGATGCAATGATTGAGTGACTGCTCTTTCTTAGTAGCTCTTGCCGAACCATCGAGAACCACGCGAAGTTTTGTAGTTTCCTTATCTTTTCGAAGTACGCCATGATGGGGTAGGAAATAACCGGTTTCATGTGCAACAAGAACTGGGTCAATAATTCCTCCTTTCACTTGATCTTTGATAATTGCATCGGATTCTTGCAATAAGGGTTTGTCTTTATCGAGACGAGATTTCAACTGGTGTAATCGTTTCAAACACATACCGTAACAGTCTGATTTTGGAATATATTCCCCCTTCCAAGGTAAATTCACTTCATATCTCCCTTCATCCTTCAGATATTTTATATTCTTCAGAAACTCCTAATCCTGTGATTCGCTGGATTCTTTGATTCCCATTCATTTGATCTCCCAAAACCGTTTCAAGCATTCATGTAATTTGGGTTCTCTCTTGTCAAGCGAAACTTCTTTTGAAATTGAGTAATCTTCGATGATTAAATTAACGATTGACAATTTCAAATTAGTTTCACCATCATTCGTCTGTCAAGTGATAATCCAGCCAAATTCACTATTAATCGCAACAGGACCACATTCACTTCTTATAATTTCGCCTTTCATGATATCAAAGTAATAATCTGCTCCAATTAGAATGTCGATGTTGCTGTCAATCTGTCGTCCAGAGAGAATATTGGTACCAGAAAGCTGCAACTCTATCAGAAGAGGATAATGATTGAGATCAATTGTCGTTGTTAATGGAGAGCAAATATTTGGGAAGCAAAGAGCTGTTTTGATTCGATTTCCATTCTTTCCTTTCAGAGACAAATGAACCAAGTCGCATTTTTGCTTTGTAAAATGTTGGTTGCCAAAGGTATTTAAGTTAACAACTTCTTTTCTGATGGGAACTAGTCCAAGCCGGTTTTTTAATGAATTCGTAACGTAAGTGCGCTGACTACCGCTGTCCAAAAGCACGCGAACAGGTATGGAAATGGAACCATTCCCACCATTGCCATATGTAATAGCTGTTTACAGAACAACTTGATTACGCGTTTTTGCCGTATTCGTTGTTAAGTAATTATCTTCATCAATCATAGTAGCTGTGCAACGTTGTTTCATTCCTGGGTTTCTGGAAGGTTGTTTCCAGTGGGGGAAAATTTAAGATCATATGTATTCTTTTGTTAAGGAGGCGTAAAACTTGACCTAATCACTTCACAAATCGATTGATGATGAGCCCCATAACAACGTCTACAACTCTTCATTGACTCGCAATTTTACTGAGATGCCCGATTCGCAGGCATACAAAACATCAGTTACTCTATCACACGATGCCGAAAAGTGTGGCTCTTTACAATAAACACATTGAATATGTTTACCTGAAGTATTTGAGTCGAAAAGGCGTTCGCCGTAGGTATTCTGGGTGTTTGGTGCTGACCTCCTGAATTTTTCCATGCTGTGGCTAAGGACTTGATTGCACTCGTTTACTTATCTTCCGTGCCTCGATCTCAGTTTTTATTGTATCCAACAACTCATCAATTTTGCAAACGTCTCCCGACGATTTTCGAGCAGTTTGTAGACGTATGTCACTAGGTAATTTAGTCATGATAATAGGGATAAGCATACTGCCAAATTGTTCAGAAGAAACGCCAAGACTCGATAATCCTCGTACATGAACGCTTACTTTATCGTATATGTATCTTACTTGGCTAGTTCTACCGTTGTTACAAGATTGAATCTTTAAAATTTCATCCATGTGAGCTGTTATGGTTTGCTGGGTTTTCCCGAAGCGATCGTTCAAGATTTATAGAGCAGAGTCGTAATTGGCATTAGTTAATGTTAGACCTTTAATGGCCCTCGCACCGTTTCCCTCGAGAAGCGATTTGAATTTCTTTACATTCGAAATGTTTGGATTACTGTGAATCGCAGAATCATACAGATCCCAAAACGAACTCCACTCCGTAACCTTGCCACCATATTTCGGAAGCTCCAGCTTAGGAAGCTTCGGCATATTTGACTTAAATTGAACAGTTGTCGTACTGTTGTCACTCGTTACTTTTCCTTCGTTTACAATTTCGATCGTCGCTTGATTATTTGAACCTTCGATTAAACCATAGTTTTCCGTCGCATTTGCCAAATTTTCGTTAGAATTTCGTTAGATACTTTCGTTTTGGCCAGGGTTTGACATGTTCGTCAAATTCGAGTTCGATATGGTATCGTTGACTTTCGTATCAACGTCTCTGTCATTCTTAGCGCATTTAATATACCTTTCAATTTTTCGTTTTATACTCATAACTCTATCAGAAATTTCGGCCGAGTCCTCGAGTTCACCTTGTATTTCATTAACATCACACGTGTTCAGTATTTCTTCATCGAGTTCACTTAATATTTTTAGTTTCCCTTGGAGTTGTTGTGCGATGATTTCGCTACGATCTACAAGATTATCATGTGGTGGCTGTGATAACAATTCAACTGACTCTTTCTCGAGTTTAGTACACACTCCGCGATGTCCTCTTCTTCTAGCACGTAGCCTTTCCAGTTTTTCCTTCTCTTCAGTCGAAATTTTCGTAAGAAACGAATATGGGCGACTTTATTGCGTTAAAGCCGCCTCACGTTGGGCGCCATATCATGCACGTTGCACGATAAAATAGTTATTTTTATTCTCGAGGACATAATTTTGGAATTGTCGTTAGTTTAAATGATTTATTTTTGAACTTTCATTGTACAATGAAGTCGTCTCAAAGAAAACTACTTCACAATTCAACATCTCGAATCTATAATGTTAACAACAACTCTCCCTTCTGTAATAATCCCAAAGTGTCAATCACATGAAATGGCCTCGATCCGCAACAACAATTACAAAGAAAAACAACTGTTCATCACATCATTCGACCTGACAGCGGCATTCATCGAGAAGATTGGGAAAAGTTTTGAGAAAGTATTCTTTTGGATCGCCAATCTTTTTCAATAATTCAAGATGCAGTCTTGGTTTATCGTACCAATGTTGACCAACATTTTGAATAAGTCTTAAGCTTTCCGTCCATGAAGATCTGTAGTGGACCTTATCAATTTTCCCATTTTTCTCATATGTGCAAAGATAATCGTTGACATCACTATCTATTTGACATTTCCAATCAGAAGGTTCACTATCAATAGTTAAAGTACACTTGAAAGGGCATCATTTGTCTTAATTGGATGTTGGTTTCCAACTTTACACAACATTTCAAACTTCTCATCATCTGAAAATAAATATGGGTGTTTCAACGCTTCGTTGGCTGATGTTCTGTCTTCAGGTTGTCGCTTAAACATCCACGAAAGAATATCTTCGAGCGTGGCATCCTTGATTTCGTCCAAGCCAACAGGGTTTCCTTCAAAAAGGTTGTCTAATAAAAACCGTTCAAGTCCAAAACGATGTTTCCCATTTGTCGCAACATAATAAGCCACCATTCCTGCGTTCAATTTTTAATAAAAAAGATATCATAACAGTCACAAAGTGAGTGGTTGATAGGGAAACGTTAAAAAAGCGAGTTATTTGTTACATACAGAATTCAACACTATTTAAAATTCCACAACAAATACCAACCAAAAGATCAAACTGTTTCTTATGGCGGACAGAGTTAATTGATGCACTCACTTCATCATATGATTCTGGAGCTATCTAATTTTTAGCTCCTCTCTGTGGGCTCTCATACGTCGAAGTTTTATTTAACAATTTTCGACTTATACCAAATTCAGCGATTAAAAAATTTCCATGTACATCTCGAAGAACGTTTGCGAGTCTTAAATCCCGATGAAGAATAGGACTTGAGCCACTGTGAAGATATTCTAAATCTTTTACGATATGCTTCATGACTTTGGAAAGCGCTATTTGAAGTGCATCTAAAGTAGAAGGTTTCACAAAACTCCCCAACGATTCTTCACGTAAATCTTTACAAAATATATATATTCAGCGTTTGGTTATTCTTCAGAATACCAATAATTCATAATATCTTTCGAATGTTTTTCATCAAATTCATTCAAAATATGTTTTTCTTGCTTAGCTTCCTCTGTGTAACTATCTCGATTAAGTCGTTTTACTGCTTTTCCATAACCATCTTTTCCGAATCCAAGATAAACACGGGTTCCACCACTAACTTTGCCAAGTAGAACTCTTTCGAGAAAATAACAAGTACATCATTAACATATTTCACCTTTGTTGGATGTTATTTACGATATTCTTGTATCTTTTTCAACTTTTTCCAATGCATTGATGATTTATCAATGCTCGTCCAAGGTTCAGAAATCATGCCATAAATTAAAAGAAAAAGTGTGGCATTAATGGAACAGCAATTTTTTATTTTTATTCTGTTACTGCTACTAGTAATTCCAATGTTCACGTTTTGCTTATAAAACATTTAAATAATGATCGAAGTATTACCGGAAGGTTTTGATGGTAGTAAATACAATAAAACAAAAGATTGAAGCTATTTACAATTGATGCATCACCGTTGTACTCATTTGCAGTAAATTATATGTTTTTAAAACTAGAACTAAATATTAACGAAAAATCTCTTTTGAATTGTGCAAACGTATGAAGCAGGAGTAAAAATTCCTGTTATCTTTTCCAATGTAAAGAAACAACGTCCGTGTACATGATTGTCAGTTACAGTAAAATAATTTATGCTGTAGCTAAATGAGCAAAAGTCATTAATTATTCAATCAAGACAACAAAAATATTGTTTTCACCCTGAAATCAATTTTTGGAGAACAATAAATTGCCGTGACAAAATTGTATTCTCATAAAATAGTTAACGTAAACGGAGACCTGTGTTAGAAATCGTTAGATAATAGTAACTGTGTAATCGGCGTTATTATTTGTGAAAGATAATGCTGTTTGATAAAAGGATTGTCATATGGCGTTATATGTATATTTATTTGTCCAAGGAGCATTTAATATTTCTTCTTATTAAGCTGAATTCATTTATGCATTATTTATAAAACATTATATTATTGTACACCTTCAATGGGATAATGAAAAGATGGAAAGAATACTAATGATACATAGACTAAATAGTTGTGCTTGAATATCTATACTGTGTGTGTGAATATTCATATATGCAGCTCTGCCCTGCTGATTTCTTTCACCACCATCCCCTTCCCAATTAGTGTTCTTGTTTTGCCCTTTTTTTGCGTTGCAAAAATGTTACCACAAAATGTCTGATTTCAGCAGAAGGATACGTAATTGGGACACCCAACGACATTTACCTTTATCAAGGGGCTCTTATTCATATATTCATGATATGCTGCATTAAGTTGTTTTGACATGTATTGTTGTCTATGGAGTTATAACATGCATATATGAATAAGAACCCACTCCCACACAAATTAGCGATAGCAATGCATTCCTGATTGGGGCACTTGCAAACGCTTTGATTCAACATAAGCTCTACAATGTGGACACAAAAGACGTCAGAGTATTTCCACAGCCAATTGAGGAGTCTTGAGTGGAGTTGAGCGTTGTTGATAAAAGTTTGAACTTGCTCAAACTTTCCACACAACTACACTTAACATTTTCGTTGCTCCACGGTTTTTTAGTGCATTTGAACAGCACACTCAACAATGTTGACCATAAGCATGCGCACTATGTAACTTATATTATTATAATTTAGCTGCTCACTGAATTGTATATGTTGTGGTATAGAAGCAGCTGCTAGTTGTCGTGTAATATTTTGCCCCAGGATCCTGCGTGTTATCATTTTAAGGACCAAGACATGTTGAGAGCATTTGCAGACATTGGGTAACATCACTGAATAAAGACAAAACAATGTTGACGCGCATGTTCAGTCAACATGTTGAGAATGTTAGAATGAAATGCCCTACGTAAGGATCATCATGCTTAATCGCAGCATATTATCATTGCATTATCATTGTATTATCGTCTTAAAGATTATCATTTGAAATGAAAATTGCTGGGTGAAAGTTTTTTTTCTCTGAAAATCTATCTTCTTAATAGAAAAGTGGTTTGAAGATGACATTATGACCATTTTTTCACTTTCCCTTTTTTGAGTTTGCAAAAATTTTCAGTTTCTCAGTGACAGGAGGTGTCCACTGAAGTACATTTTTCAGGGAAAGAAAACCTGTCCTATTGAAAGCAGAGACCAAAAAATAATGATAAAATTGCTTTGTTATATCCGCTAACTTTGAATCGTTTCACAAGGCAAGACGAATTTTAATGAAATCTTTACTCCCAAAACAGGGAATTTAAAATCTTTATTAAAATTTAAGATGCTTCTTCCGAAATGTGTTGTATAAACAGTAAGGATAAATGTAGCTACTTTGCAATGTATATTTAACAATATTCCATCATTCAATACTTTATGAATTCATTGTATAAGCAGAGTAAACAAGTAAATTTGCATAGAGCAGGATTAAAATAGACGGGATAGCTTTGCATTGGTTCAAACACGTTAAAAGTATTTTTTTTGCTGTTTCTAACTATTTCTCATAGTTTTATAGAAGCTCCGTGTAACTTAGATGTTTTCATTTGCTTTTAGGTTTTCTACAAGGTCTATGTCACCAAAAAATTCAATCGTAACTTATATGAATACTGTAAATACTCACAGAATTCGACTAGCATAAAAATATTATACTAAAGGACCAAACTATTACGGTTAGTTTTAAAGAATGTTCTTTTTTAAGAATGAAGAGCAACAATCAGCCTAAGGAAAATCAACGTACAAATATATGACTTAAGATTTATTACAAATCGTCGTCCGCATGTCTTCATGTGTTCTCTATTTCTGCTTAAGGTTACAGATTTTCATGAGGTTTTTCCACCGTGAAACTTTATTTAGTGTAAAATGGGTCTTCTTCGTCATCTGATGATTCGCTATTCTTTGCTGAGGGCTTTCTATACTGTTCAGGAATCCAGGTATTAGGCTGAGATATAGCGGCTGTAAAAGGTTTAGATTAGTAAGTGGCTACAGAGACGGATGAACACTGCACAGAATTGTTTGTTGTGTCCTGGCTTTCATACGTAGAAGGAATTGGTTTTGTTATAGGGGTGTTTAGAGGTTATAGAGACTGATGAAGAATTCGATGAAGTCTGAAGACTATCATTAATGGTATTTGCTCTTTTGCAAGGATTTGATTTTGTGGAGGTTGATGAAGTAGCTATGTCTTTGTTAAGAACGCGATCAACTTCAATTGGTGCTTCATTTAATGTCTGAAAGTTTGTCTCAGACGGTGCAATGGAACCTGGCGCTCTTATTTCATTTGCTCTAAATCTGCTTGGCCTAGGTATATTAAAATTGTCATACGTTTCGCCACTGATATAACATAAACTCGGGTTTATTTTTCAGAAATGCCAATTGACTTTATCTTTCCGATCTATTTTAACAAACTCGTTGCAGCGTGATAACGTTGCCAATCGCATTACACCAATCACTTGGACAGTCGATGAAGTAAGGGAAGTTATCCTCCATAAATTCAAAAATTTGTTGTTTATGCATTTTTTTACGTGATGAACTCATGATTGCCATCTGAATTAGTTCAATGTAATTGCAATATGGTCTTTTATAAGATGGCACCCGTTGCGCATTCTCTGCTTCTTGTGAAACACTGTGGATGGAACTGATACTTTCACGGTAGTCCGGATCTATTGTCCAGTAACGTTCGCTATCTTTATCCCTCGATATCCGATGTAACTCAACAAAACAGTCATAGTGTCTTAAAACTTCTTTAACGCGAGAATACCAACATGGTGGAGCAGTTGTATAAACAGGAAACTTTTTGATAATGACTTTGTATATTTGGGATAACGTTACCTTTTTGTGTGGTGCATTATTAATTATTTCTTTAAGAAACTGAATATAACGGTAAGGTGTGTGGCTTGAGGATGCTGCTGATTGTTCTTGACCTGTTGGTACACTGCATGACGAGAAACGGAATTCACTGTAATTCTCTGTTTCAAAGCGTAAACTGCTTGCAGAAACCGTAGCTGTTGCCTCTGGCATATCTTCTTTGGAAGAATCTTTTCCGGATGTGTTTGAACTCATATTTTTTCAACAATTAATGTCGATTGAAGTTGTAAACCTTGACGAACGGAATTTGACTCAAATACATGTGCAAATTTATTTAACTGAGCCAAACATGCAACCAAGTATTGACATGGCTCGTAATTTAAGACAAAAACTTACTTCCGTCTCAAACTCCAATTACGTCACTGAGGCCTGTTTCAAGCGTCGAACTTTTCATGCACCGAAGCAATAATAACAAAAGAAAATGAGATGAACTTCTTCGTTATCTTTTGTTATAAATACTTTTTGTTCACGTAAGTTTCGATGTTTCAAGTGGCGCAAGTTTGCTAAATACACGCAGAAATCAATTGAATATACAGCATTAATTGTTTTGCAGATTTAGGGCTGTTCATATGAGCCCGGTAACCGTGATTCAGCGAGGCTTGAATTGACTTTGAGTAAATGAAAGGAGTCAAAACTTCCAACGCAAAATTTAAACCATTCTTAAGCGTCATAAATCATTTTAGTTGTAATTTTTCAATCAGGCTAAATTATTTGTTTTCATTTTAAGGTTTTGTGATTTTGCAAAGTCAGAGAATATGAAGAAATTGCTCAAATAAGTCTTTTTAATGTGAAGTATTTAATCTTTTCTTTTGCCTAATTGATTTAACGCATCGTTGAATCTCAGCTACCTTGCTATTGTGAACAGCCCCTAAGTGACATTTAATGAAATCAGCATTAGATAATTTGGTGATTTTGGTCTGCAATAGCTATAATTATTCCGCTTGTTTTAATATACACGCGCGTCCATATTCGTAGCAACTTATGAAAATATGATAAAGTTTTGAAGCCCTTTTAAAGCACGGGTCACACTATCGTTGAAATGCAACGAATTTTGTGACGAGTTGTTCTTTATCAAGAGTTCGTGATGAACTTTTAGTGCCACACTGTGTCAATTTTGGCAAAACATTCCTGGACAAAAAATCAACGTAGGAAGAAGTTGCTAATAATAATAAAGAGGAAATATTACTGCTTTTACCGTCGAAACGACAATGGCTATCAGAAAGGAGGCTTTGGGTGCATCCAATAAATTGAAGGCGACATGATAAGTATAAGAATTAGCATTTCTTGCCAATTTGCCATGTTGCCTGTAAAACAGTGAGCACACCATTACTCATGTGACGCTTTACGTTCAATCGGAGAAGACCACTCGTCACTCGATGATGATTTCGGTGTGCATGCTCATCGTCGATGAATTCGGCCGTGTCCGTGTCGTCATATTTTTTCGTTAACGAGCAAATCATCACGAAATTCGTTGCATTTCAATGATAGTGTGACCTGCGCTGAACTCAATTAATAACTTACCCTGAGATATTTCTCGACTGTTATTAGTTGACTGGAATGCAGTTTTTCTGTAATTAGACCATGAAAATGTGCAAAACACAAGCAAAGTGTATTTTAGTTCGTGTTTTGATTTGCTTGTAAGTGGTTTCATTATGTCGGTCTAGTACTGTGAAAGTTTGTAAGTAGGCGACGCACAGAATTATACAATTCGTCGCAAGGGTATTTGTGGTTTCTTAAGTTTAGTTAGTCTTTAAAGTTTAGGTGCTCGTGGTACAGAACAACTAAATCGATAGTAAGTATGTTCAGATATGATGTTAGACTTTCTCAAAGAGAAGATCTTGCTTTTAAGTTTGCATAGTAGGGATGTTGTTGGGCTTCGTTTGTGTTTTTTGTACGTTTGTCTCTCATTAACAAGTGTGGTCCATTTTGTCGAAATAATAGGTCTTGTCCATTACCTCAATCACGCGTCATTTATTCGTTTGAGTAATTGTTGCTCGTCCTTTGTCGAGTTGTTAGCAACGGTTAATAACAAAAAATTATACAACGAAAACATTCATATTTTGTATTAATTTCACATGCTTCACAAGATTAATCACCCTTTATCTTGAAAAATTAGCAGTTCGAGGGACACACGAAGCAAAAAGTATTTAGGCCGTTGACCAATGAGCTCAAAATTTTTCTGTACGCATCCAACAACTATTGATTAAATTCATGGTGTCATAATAAATCATGTAATCAATATGGCTGAAAAGCATCCAGTGTGCACAATAAGCAAGAAATTTACCATCTATTCACGATGACGTCATCAATGATTATCAAAATGAAAACTTTGCAAATTCCGAAAACTATAAGTGCCATTAGATAGATTAACTTCAGTTTGGTAAAAGATACATCAAACCGTTTTCTTTTGGTCATTCATTTTTATCATGATGCTGATATGTCTTGTCTTATACCTCAGACAGACATGCAAACTCACCCGGTTTTACCGGCTGTCACCTAAATCCTAACACAAATCTCCTGAGCACCAGATTGGCAATCATATTCACCCGTTTAAAACTTTTGCAGTAACATGTATTTAGTAAATGTGTAATTTAAACGAATCAAGTTTGAGTGATTGTTTAATTGAGAACTGTATACAACATTACATTGACGAACAGAAGAACTCGCAAAAAATAATTGTGTATAAACAGAAAACCAAGAAAACCCAAGTAAATTTCCTGTTCATACAATTTGTGTGAAAGATTTGAACGCAAAACCTGTAAAAGCTCAATATTTTGCCATACACTCAGTCCGACCTGATTCGTTCAAAATTATATCACAAAATATATGTCATTAAAGAAAGGTAAAAGTGATGGAAAATCTTCTGTTCTGGAAATTCGTTTTTAGATTTAGGTGACAGCCGATAAAGTTGTGCAAGCTGGCAGGTCTGCTTGTGGTATAAGTCATTGATCTGAAAAAATAGTACCTGGATAGAGCTTCTACGTATGAAACCATTATGAAAATTGAAGCCAGTTTTGATTTTACACACTCGATTCTTGGGACCACTCAATTACAATATGGTGTAGAGTTTGCTGAGCGATTGCGACCATCCTTTGTCCATGCTACAACAATTGTTACTCTCAAAACTGCTGCTATTGATGTACAAGTAATCTTGGATAAACCATCGTACCAACTTAGAACAAACCCCCGTGAACAGATCACAGCAATTACCGGCACCTTACAAACGACTTATTCACAATACAAACAAACCGTCAACTAAAAACATTACACTTCACACCAATTCACAATGATAATACACATTTCCTGTACACGCAATACAATGACGTAACAACCAGATAACAAATACTGACGTTTACTCCTCATTTGACTCTGAAGATGACTACCGCTAAGGTTGTCGAAACGTCAGTCAACAACAACAAAAACAGTCCTTCTCAGGACTTTATTAACCTGGACGATCATCATTTACAAACATATAACGATACTCCCGGGTTCAAAACATTTAATTTACAGCATTTATTAGTAAATTTAAATATATAAAGACGTATCGCGTTTTATTGCAGACTATCTTATTCTGTGATCTATGTATGAAGAATTATTTGCATAGTAGGACTTAATCTTTGGTCTGGCTTTGGGCTCTGCAACATCAATTTATACTTTCTGGTAGAGCCACTTTTAACTATATTTGATATCATTTGCGATATTGAACGAATTTATTGCTTCAGCTTCAACTAATCTATTTCATAAAACTATTTTAAAATCATTGACGATACTAGGAATCTGATTTTTTCCTGGCTTAGCTAATTTATTTCAAATAGCACGCAACGGGGGCTACTGTAAATATCTGCTTTTAAGTTTTTGTTTGGAATTTTAAAACGAAAGTAATGAATAAGTTACTGCAATTCATGTCGTGCAGGTTTGGTGAAAAACTAAATTCCATTACGTCATTTTGATATTTTGGAGAAACTTGTGTACTTGCTAGCTGTTGTGATTGTAGCAATGAAAGAATTTCTTTATTATACTCTTATACGAGAAAGTACTTAATTATTTTGATCATTAAAATTATTTTGATGTTACTGTTGATTCCAAGAACTTGATAGTTTCTTAGAAGACCGGTTCCATCACGAATCGCACACAAATGAGCTTTTTCAAGTTGTTTTTTTCTGTAGGAGTTGAATTTTATGGTCCATAGTATATGTCTTTTGAAATGAAATGGTTTTCGTGCTATTTTGGTGCAGAAATCGAGCTTGTGATTACTATTGCCACTCCTGCTATGACCTTGCAATTATGCGTGTGTTTATTGTGACTTGCGCTTCACATGTTTGCTAGACGTGTTGCTTCTAAAAGCACAGTCATATTAATCGAGAGGGATTAAATCATTGATTGAATAGAATGAAAAGTTAGGCAAAATTAGTCAGAAAAAAGTCATGCTGGAGCTGTTTTCAACTAAATATACCAAGAATAAAAAGTTTGCAGTCGATCGGAGTATATAATGAATGGAGTCATTAATGTTAGTTCGTCATTGCTTTAACATGATTGTTTTTAAACTACAACATATACTATTTAATGAGGAATCTCAAATATTGTGTTTCATAATATCAATTTTGTGAAGATAAGTAAACTGTGCAGTGAAATGTCTAAGGGAATTTTAGGGTGGATCAATTTTTCAATTTCATACCATAAATCCATCTTTCTATATAGCAACCTTATTGTGAACCTTAAGATCAAGAAGTAAAGTACAATATTATATTTCAAAGTTTTTTACTGTAGTATTGTGTCTTTATTTGGTATATTTCCAAGTATGTACTTATATGAAAAGCATACAACCAGCGATTTTGCACAAACTTATATGTTTGAGATAAGTTGCTAATCATCTTTGAAATGTACTGTTTTTACTGTTCAGTTCATGCTTTCGTGTACGCCTGCTTCCTGTTATTTAAGCTGAAGAAACACCAAAATAGTTCTTTAGCAATTCCGATCGCTCAGTTGACTCTTCGAGGTCCAGTCGTCGAAGTACTTTAGGGAAGTGATTCATGCTGCATGCTGATGAATTTACAAAAAGTCTTTGGTAAGTTTTGTTTTGTTTGTAATCAAATTATATAGTTATACTCTATTTAACTCTAAGTTTTGAAAAAACATATCAGTTCGAATCCTGAATTTTTTAATTAATGAGCAGGTAACTATGATTACCTCTTTCTTTTACATGTAACATATACATTGATACAACTCCACGATTCATCCGTATTTGAACTCGCTCTTGTGCTGGTCAACACATCTTTCACTATTGTCAGTTCTTATATATGTTTAGTCAGCTCACATATTAAGTCTTTATGCATATAAGTCGCAT
This sequence comes from Xenia sp. Carnegie-2017, assembly GCF_021976095.1. NCBI lineage: Eukaryota > Metazoa > Cnidaria > Anthozoa > Malacalcyonacea > Xeniidae > Xenia > Xenia sp. Carnegie-2017. The sequence goes on from NW_025813481.1 coordinate 589,723, forward strand.
TTGGGCATTTGAATTCTGTTGTGCTCGCTTGTGATAAATAAAATGAAAATAGTGACATTAATTAATTTATATTGATGTGGAACATACTTGCTGAATTGATTGAAAAGAAATTATGTCTTTTTACGTTTCACGAATGCACTCCGTAACGTGGCACGAAATTTAAATATTCAAATATACTACATAAAATTCAAAAAACCAATTGTGAAACAGTTTTCGTCGTAATGCAGAAGTCAATTAATGTATCAAGTTTTATTTTATCATCTCGTGAGCCAGCAATTAATTTTTTAATTCTTCTTTACAATTTATCAATGTTGCAAAACTGAAACATGGTATTTGATGCAGTGAACTGTCGTAGCGCTTGGCTGCAGGTTGATATAATAACAAAATTTAATAGTCGGAATAAATTATTTACCATTGCGAAACAATTATAGTCAATAAAAGAATCTGAAACGATTCCAATAGTTTTATGTTTTGGGAGAAAAGTTAATCCTGTCTATATTCACAGGATTATAAATATGTTTTATGATACCTCGCTAAAAAATGCATTGCACAGTAGAGTTCAGCTTATGTATACATGGTTGTGTGCTTTTTCGCTCGATGTTTCTGTTGTAGGGCAGCACAGCATAGCGTAAATATATTGCATGCCATTGAGGAAACATATTTGCTCATCTCTGTTTTTAACGGTTCATGGAAAATCTTTAATTTTCTTCATGTTATTGATGATTCGTACCTATATATTCATGCATTAGTTTGGCGGTGACAATCCAGGCTGGCTTTTAGTTATTACAACTTATCGTTTGGTGCTGTTCTTTATGGTAATAGGAAAATGTTCACTTATATGAGACTTACCTTTTATTTGATTGAAGTTTGGTTTCAATTTGCTGAACAACTGCTCTTGAGTGTTTGGTATCATGTGACAGACGTTACATGTAGTTTGTAGGTCTCTTTTCCTTTTTTAATTCTGCTTTATCATTGGCCTCTTTCACAAAACGGAAATGCATGGGGGATAGGTCGAAATTTTGTTCTACATGCAGGTTGATACATGATTTCTCGTCACAACATTTAGTTTCTTTGACGCAATAAAAACAAATAATTTATGATTTGTTTGAGTCAAGGCATCATAATTAATCAACAATTTAATTTGGTTAGGAGTTGTCACCGATTTTTGAACTATATTAGCAAGTCAACAGACAGCAATAGCAGAAGCATGTACACCTGAATAATATTTATTGATGTCCACAATCGGCTTTTGGGGGTAGCCTTTAACTTTTAGCAAGCTCTGAGGTGTTTCTTTTGTGAAGGTCCGTGGGAGTTTAGAAAGTGTTTAGCATTGCATAAAATAGGTCTTAAGCTTACATGTCTTTTGCTGTTTTTTAAGACTAACAAACTCAGATCCCAGTTTGACAAACTCACTATTCAAATGAACTATACGCTCTACTGTAAGCAAAGCCACCTTTCCGTTTTCAAGATGAAGAAGCTAAACATTATTTAATTGTATCCGGTTTTATCAACACAAGCGACGATTGATGTTTTGAGCTTAAAAAGAGAAAGTCTCAAATTTCGAAGCAATTTTTAATGCCTTTTTTAATTACATTGTGTAGTAACTTGACTTAAGCTCGGGTCTATTCAAAGTTTTAATGAATTTCATTTATGCTCTTTCGAAATTTTCTCTCTGTATGTCGTAAGTTAACAGTCTAAAAGAAAATCTGCCTTAACTTTTCTTTCGACAAGTTTTGATGGAAATGTTTTTCGTGAGCCAAAACAGACATATCTCATCTCGACAGCCTTTGGAACGTTTTCTTGTGTATGAAATTCGTTAATTTTGCATTTATCATTATGTTTTTTAGAGTTTTTGCCAGTCCAGTCTTTTTGAAGAAGTTTTGGTTGTAAATTCAAAAAAAACCAATTGAATTTTGCAGACATTCTCGCTTTAAATTATACGTAGTTCATAGTTGATTAGTGGTTTTCGTTCCAAGTTCTGTTTACGTTTTGTCAAAATTTAATGTAAAGCTTTTTTTATCATTTGTAGGCCATTTAAATTCACGATTGTGACGTGGAACAATTAAATATGAGAATTTTTAAGTAACCTGTACAGTTTATTCGTAAAAAATACTCTTGTTATAGAAAAATCACTCTCGCTTTTGCTCAATGACCTTTCTCGTGGAGCACTTGTCTCGAGAAACCTGCTCCTCATTCTGGAAATAGAAAACACTTGGCTGTATTTAATGCTTTTATTTTAGGCTGGAAAATCGTTTCTCTGTTTGATTAATCGAATTGCATTCATTCATCAAGGTTTGTTCAAGTTTTTCACAACCTTGTTTAAGTTTTTCTCACTATAAATGGGATGCGGTGAGCAAGTTCATTTTATTAAAGTATTAAAGTAAACCTCATATAGTCTATTGTTGTTTTACTATAGAAAGAAGTGGATCACTGGATCACATGTAGACATTGTTGGATCATCCTGAAAATCAATAATGGTCTTGTCAAGACCACAACACGATTTTGCGGGTGAATTTAGTTTTAATGGTAAGCTGGGCAGGAAGGTAAGTGAAAATTTAACTTTCCCATTAACTTGCTTGTCTCTCGTATGGCTTTACCCCAATGTAAGTTCTCTGAAACGTTTTATGCATACGCGCGTAATTTTCGTTATTTACTATGTGCGTATATATGACATTCGTCGAAACTTGTTGATTCTGTAATGATAACTTTGAAATAAAGTCGGAACTTGGTGCATTAATATCACTCCTTCAATTATGCTGAAAATGCCCTGTCTTTATGCAGTATGTTAATGTTTACGTTTTTTGACTCTTCTTTAATGATAATGCTAGGTTAGTATGTATATGGCTAATCAACTAATATCATGGCGCGGGCTAAAATCCTGAATGTATTTCTTCAAATTGTGTCTAAGCAACATGTTTTTCGTGTGTAATGTATCGTTTCAGAATTGTTATTTATGTTACTGAAATGCAGAAAATGGCAGACGCATTATAGTGGGCCATTTTAGTTCAAATAACTTAGAACTTTCTTTGCTTTTTTGCATCTCAAATTTCTTATCGCATATTCTACGTCTGCGATATAAATACAACGGTAATGTTAATTGATTGAAAATTTTGCAGTTATTTACTAAATCAATAAACTTCATATGGTTGTGTTTAAATTTGTTTATATGAAAGCGCAAAACTTCATGCTTTGGTTTCTATCTATTATTTATAAGTAACAACATATCTGCATGGCGAGAGAAAAACTAGCGTTTGCCTGCATGCCGCCTATGGAAGACTTTCTATTTTTCTAAAAGTAAATCAATTCAAGGAAAAAATGCCAGTAAAGTGGAAAATTTTCTTCTCCTTAAATATTTTAGTCGATTTTGATTTCTTTTCTTATATTCTTCGACTCACGACATGATGTAAGTTAAGATTGCTTTGAGCCTAATCCTCAAAAGTTAAAAGCAATGACGACTTATATATTATGATTGATTCTTGTTACTTCATCTCTTCACGCGTAAAAATGAAATTAACACGAGGACTTTTAATTTCTGAGCTCGTTGCCGTCTTGAGCTCCAATTCTTATGGTCATTATACATTCTGTCTCATTTGTCTTAATCCATGTCTCTAACTTTCGTCGGATTGGGACTTGTGAGTGATGTAGTTCGTAGAATGCGAATGAAGTGAAATCCTGTAAATTTAGCAATTTTATCACAAATTACATAAAACTACAGCAGCAAATTCTAAAAATCTCTTGATTATGAACTATTCTAATCTAAAGAAACTCAAAGCTACTTACATTTTAGCTTATAAAGTCCTTTTAATTCTAGTTCCTTTATTAAGCTTACTTTCTCACTTAATCATCAGCAAATCAGTGTAAAACAAGGAAATGAGAAGAATGAAGTAAGCAAAATATTGTACTTTAAAATGTATAGCATTTTTCATAACAGACATGCATTACTGATGACTTTCTCAAACACGACTTTCATTTAGTCCATACGAAGATTCTTATGACAAACGATTGGTCTTTTTGGCCTACTACAATAAATAATAAGCACTTGGTTAGTTACAAGTAAAGTTTACCACCTCCTCTGGAGTTGACCATGCTGTTTTTAGAATATTTTCAAGTGCTCGTAAAATTTTGTGTAAATAAGGAAGGCCTTCTCCTGTAGCTTATTCCTGCGAGCAAGCTGCTCGCTTAATCGCGACTATATTAACCTTAACACGAAAAGGCCGTTTTTAAAAAATCAAAACAGTATCTTAGCAGCCGTTTTTACATATACGTGTGTCTACAGTCTATTCTAAATTTCCATCCATTTCTCCTTTGCTCTTTTGAAAGGAACATTCAGTAATGTCAACGTTACCCTGAGGAAATTTTTCATCCGAAAAAATGGCTTTCTTTCTAATTGTGATCAAATTTTGTTGACTTAATGTAGGATAAACATCCCTTGTCATGCATGATTCGAATTTGTCATTCACAGATTTCTGTGGGTCATTTTTTTATCAATGTAAACTATTCGGTTTTTTGTCACAAAAGCCACCATTCCGTTAACGTGGTGTACAACTCGAGCCGAATCACTAAACATTTCTGAATAATATCCTGTGTTCATCAACGTAAGGGTCCACTGAAGTTTTTTAGTTTCAGCAGAAAAAGTCTCAATCACTAACTTCGAACCAGCATTGTTTAAGTAGAAACCTGTGATAGTGTTGGTGACAGTTGTGTAAATAACTTGATTATACACTCTGATCTCACCAGTGCTTGGTTTGAAAATCACGTGTTTAAGTAATTTTGCTTCCATGCTGTAAAAGAGGAGTCGATAATGTTTATATTTGTGTCGATAGGTTATCAAAGCTATTTCTCTATCAGCAGAAAAAGACAAACATTTCAACTCATCGACAAGTGGATTATGAATGCCTATAATCCTACAAGGTGTGAGAACGGGAGAACCAGTTTTGTAGCATACACATAGGTTGATGTTAGGTTGGTCTCCCTCAACAAATGCAATAGCAATTACTTCATCATTTGTGACGGCCATAAACAAGTTTCGTGCGTATATATTATCAAGAAACTTCAAAGTAGATTGTTGGATAGCGTCATTTTCTGAAAAAACTGTCAATTGATATGTCCAGACATGTTTGCCACCATAACCAGAAAGAACATACACCACGCCGTTGTTATCAACAGTCATACATCTAACCTGCCAATCATCAATCTCCCATTTTTCTTTACACCACGGTTGAAGTTTTCCTGTTTCACTGTCGAGTTTTTGGAGATTGTTTCCAGAAAAAGTTAGTAGTTCTCCTTCATTGGTTAAAATGATTTCTTTGTTGAAAAATACTTCAACTTCATCAGTGCAAAAATGATATGCGCACCAAGGAATTGAAGCAGTTGTGATATCTTCAACATATTTAAAATACAGGGGATGAAACTTATGCTCACCAAATTGAATCAATGGCCAGTCGAGAACAACCTTTCTTTGGCATGTGTGTTTTGCTATGAAATCAGCCACTGATAAATTTATCATCAGTACATTGTCAACGTTTTTAACCCGAGCGTCTTTGTAAAATTTTGGTTGAGAATTTGAAAATAGCTTCCCAACCTCTGGCAATGTGTTTAGGTTCTTTAGGTGGAGCATTGATTCATTTCCGGCTGCCTCGCTATCATTAAAATGTTGATGAACAGAACTTACAATGCAAATCCAGCATGCTGTTATTTTTTCTTCAATTTTTAATGATTCATCATTAAATGCCTTGTTTGCCTCTTTAGTTGCCTGTACGAAAGACTGTTCAGCTGACTTCAGTCGCTCTTGTTTTTGTAATTCTGTTGGATTGCTTGACTCAGCTAAATTCAGTGTTGTAATTCCTATATTGAGTTGACTGATACTGCTAAGGAGATCTTTTCTCGATAATGATTTCAGTGTTGTTAATTCACCTTTAACTTTGCCAAGCCAATCAAGTAGTTTTGTCCCGTGGGTTGGAATGCCTGCAAATATGCTTGACCCTAATGACATTGGATCCATCTCAAGTGCAAAGTCTTCACGATCCCAAGTTTGACTGTTGCTCTGTTTTTTTAAACAACCTATAATAATTTCCGCAATAAAAAACAAGTGACATGCATGGACGACAAAGTAACTACATTCGTCTTTACTATATAGTTTTTTAAAGTCCGTAGCTATACTTATCTGGGGGCGTGACGCGAACATTCGGGTATAGTTTTGACCGTCTTCAGTTGTTAAATGGCAATTTTGCTATGTTTTACTTGTAATATTTTACTGTATACGACCATTTCACTTACCAAGGCCTCAGTGGCGTATTTAGAGGTCATGCTGGTCAAGCTCAGCCCGACCAAAAGTTTCCCTAAAAGAAAGAATTTAATCGATTAAAATTCAAAATGAATTAGCTTGAATTTCAAAACAGTTTTAATCAGTTTATTGCAGATGTAAGTTGAGAGGATAATCCAAATATTTAAATAGCTATTTTGGTTTAATTAAACTCAAAATTTGCATTCAGTGAGAAGTTGCAAAGTAACAGTGTGACGTCCAATGCTTTTCGCAGCTTTGTCGGGCTCTCAAAATTCAGCCCGTCCATACAATATATTTTATAGGAAAAATATTCCTAATTAATTGGCTAATGACATCAGAGCATCCTGAAACTCGCAGATTTGGAGCATCTAGTCACGCTAATTTGATAGAGCCCGACTTTAGCCTTCAACTTAAAAATCGGCACAAAATATACATTATATGTTTGTAACAGATTCACAGACTCATGCTTGTATTTTACGTACGATTTACTGAAGTTGAGGCGAAATTTACAGCTTTGGCTTCATGAAAGACGATCTTTTCTCCATTCGGCAAGCTGACGAATAATGAATTATTTAAAGCCCAAACATTGGCGTTATATAGTATAGTTCTATACAGGGGCAGATCTAGGGTATGCCAAATCAGTCACGCGACATATGTTTATAGTTTAAAAATTATCTATCAAATTTAATGATTACAATTTTTTTTTGATTATTAAATTATCGTTCTGTAATCGTTTGAATTTCATCATCAAAATTCTGTTTTATGTATAAAATCTTATACAAATACCACCTTAGTAAACAGATCAGTAGATAAAAACATATCTAGAATTATATTAACTGGCTCGACTGGTTCGACCGATAACGGAGTTCAAGAATGCTTATTTAAAGCCATTCCATTGGTCATTAGCCAGATCAGTGGACGATCTGGAATAATCTCGACCGGTAAGCGGGGTGGCCCTACCTATAAGGAAGTCCAATTGCTATCGTGTAATTGGTGTGTTTAAATTTTGTGTTACAGTGATTGGTTTTACCGATTTCGACTAATAGCCAACTGAAGTAACATAGTCAAGCTCACTGTTTGAATTGAATGTTTGATCGTTTCATAGTAATTTTCTAAAGCATGATAGAAGTTAAACTACAATCACATGGAATTTATAGAAATCTTTTACAAATTCATATATTGACATGAATGCAGCTGTCCAAACTGTGAAGATTTTCAAGAGGGGAAAATTTATGGATGAATTGTAATTGCTTGGCAAAGACGATCTCGCGAGTGACATTTCAGTCATTGATGTTCAAAAGCAAGCCAACATTGTTTTGAGTTTTATCAGCAGAAATTTACATCCGAAATCGTAAGTAAAGGGCAACTGAAGTGTATGCATGAATGCAAAATATCAAAGTCAATTTATGCGAGTATGTGATGCGGTTTATGTCAATATGGCGTATGGTAAGCAGATTCATGCTTCTAAAATTGTTGTTGCCGAAGGACTTTTAGCTATGATTTCTTTAGTGCTTGGGGAATCGTGGCCGTTATATGTCAGTGAAATCCTACAATTCTGCAAATATTTTTAAATGGACAAAAAATCTGTAGCCATAAGGCGCCATACTATTATTTACTTTATTATAAACAAATGTTTGGGGCTTTTCAGTTTATGATCATTGATCATTCAATCATTGGACAGTTATACCACACATTGTTTAAGATTTGAGAAAACTAATATTGATTACACGGGTGTGTTGAATCTACGGCTCATACCAGATTGTTTGCATTAAATTCCAAAAGGCTATTGATGTATGAAAAGCATTTTCTATAAAGTAAAAATGTCTTCCTATGTATGCAGATAAACTTTGAAATTTGGCAAAACAGCAAAGTATTTTTCATGATCACTAGGTTATTTTTCTGATGATCATTATATAATTTCTAAATTAAATTATTTCAGATTTACATTTAAACGAGCTTTGATCTTATGAAAAGATATTTATCATAACCAGTAAGCATGACACATAAACCAATTTTAACATTCATGTAATTATATAATTAAAGACATGTTGGTTACATTCTGTTTATATTGGCATATACAATGCTACTAGTGATTGCTATATAGGACACCTTGCATATACTTACATAAGATAATAGTCTAGTGAAATGCTTATAAAACATTAATGGCCTTAAGCTGTCCTTAATTGCAAATTTTCACTCTGATAATTTTTTGCCTAATCTTTGGCAGAAAAAAATTTTGAGTTTTTTCTCAAAAAGTGAATAAATTGGCACTGTATGTGAAGATGGGTAAAGGTTACAATAAACTTACATGTTTTGAAGTCTGAGCTTTTCTAGTCCCTTGTAGCACCAAATTTCCAACTTAACTCATTACATAGAGGTTTTAATAGGGGTCTCTAGGGGGGTCTATGCCTGACAACCTGGTAGACATTTTTAAAGGCAATATCTATTTTGGAATACCATTATTTTAAAATAAATTTTACGCTCCTAGACATGCTAATAAGCCATATATTTGGCATGATAATGAGCCAAAATATTGGCGAAACATTCAAGTATTGTTCACTTCAGTTGTTATTTTTTTAAAAAAACGTAAGCAAAATGTGTTGTTTTTACGCAAAAACGATTTCCACAAGATACATTTTGTATTGCTCTAAAAAGCTGAAAATGGCATTTTCAAGGCTCTAAAATTCAAAATTTCTCAGGGGAGAATGCCTCGGACAACTCCCCAGGTGCGGAGCGCCTCCAATATTTTATGGCTGATGTTTGAAAAATCCTAGATGCGCCCCTGGTTCTATACTAGCTATATCTCCTTGCTGTTATCATGTCTTGCGAAAAAGATTGACTCTATTGTACTTTTCAAAGCAAGTTATGTTTTGTTTGTCGTGTTTCGTATATTTGTGGTACTTCAACATCATGGACGCAGACAGTCCCACATTAGAAAAGTACGACATTGCAACATCGCACAATATATGTCTGAATCGACATTGTTAAAGACGTTGTACATACAATATTTATGGTATTGCACCTTGTGTATATCCCATTTACAAATTAAGCAGGCATGTTGCATATTCAACTTTATAATGAAGGGGTATGGTGAAATTATAAAAATGCTGATTTAAATTTTTTGTCTGGGCAAGAGTTTTCATACAGTGAGTCTCGTGACAGTTTTTATAAGGCAATTTTTGTGAATTTCTTGAAATTTTGCATGGTTTCACTTTACAAAAATCTTGTTGCTTTTTTTGTATGATTAATTGACAATTATGAACAGTTAACTGGAATCTTACCTAGCTATTCTAAGTAATTTCATTTATGGCCTAAACATGATAATACAAGATGAATTTTTAAATGATATGAATAGTTGCAGTTTTTCTGAATAACTTGAAGTTGACTGAAGTACCCGGCAAAGAATAATTTGGTTGTATATGTCCTATTAAAAGGTATTGACATTTCAGAACGACAGCTTCGGTTTGCGTATGTTAGTTTTGACAGAAAGAATTGAGTTAATATATCAGTTAAAGCTTATAATGTTGTCTTTGCTTTGTTTGCTAATTTAAATGGTGCTATAGCATTGTTGTAAACAAAATATCATTTTACTTTTTTATTTCCTGCTTACATCACAAACTGGTTTTGTTGTATAAAGCTGCATTTTTAGTTCACCTATGAAGGTTTTTTGCAAGCTATATTTGTGCTTTTGTCCTTTTACAAGAACTATCAAAGATAATGTTAATTATCACTGTATTTGGACTAAGTTTCTGACTCATGGTAATGAATAAATATATAGCTCAGGTGTGTTATTTTTAAAGCTTAGAAAATGTTTGAAGATTCATAAATTTTTTGATTTTAAACTCCAAAATGATGTGATGATAGAATATTGTGACTGTTCAAAAATTGAATTTTGCGTCATACTTGACATGCACATGTGTATCAGAATATTTGTAGTTATATTATTATTTTATGGCTTTACTGTGAATTTAAAAGTTTTGAGGTCAGTTATGTTAGTACTGACATTTCTCCTTTAATATAATGTCATTCATTATCATGTGCACAGTCAAAAAACTAAAAGTTACCTTAAGTTTAGTGCTGGTGAACTTAATAGCTGCATGTAAAGTCATGGCCACTAAAATGATGATAAAGGTGAGATCTTAACATGAGACAGAAATTTTTATTTTTATTTGTTAGAAACTTTTATGTTGTTTGTTTGTACTTTGAAATTTGTACATTAAATTTCATTATTATATGGCAAGCGCCACTAACGGCTAAATTATGCGCTTTGATTGGCTAAGAAACATTTTTGCCGGTCCATTATTTTCCCGTAATCGACCACGGTCGAAAAACGCGTGATTTTACAGTCAAATGTAAACAAACTTCGTAAAGCATACGGCAAACGTAAATTCGAAGCCAACCCGTACAAAACAGCAAGGACATGAAAGAAAACAGGCTTCGTTTCAGGTCAAATAATGCCATATAATAATCCTTTTAATAACTTCGTATTCTTGGTCTTTACTGAAAAATATTAAACCTCTGTATTTTTGTACAAACCTCGCACTACGGGCTCGGTCTGTACAAAGACTTCGTGTTCGGTTATTAAAGGCTTAATAAAGTACTTTTGTCTTACTATACGTATAATTGAAAATCATGACGTCATAGGGCGTTTTCTGCATACAATAGCGCGACCAAAATTTTTGCTAGATACGCCACTGCAAGGCCTGAAGAAACCTATACCAACAATTTATGAACCCTGACAGTTACACACGTAAATAGTTTATAACGCATAAATTATGGAATGAGCAAAGTAATATTTTTTACTGGATTTAATAATAATTTAACGAATCACGATGTATAACTTATAATATATTTATTATATTAGCAAACGTCACTTCTGGCAAATTGGCGCACTTTGATTGGTTCAGAAGCATTTTGAACCAATCCATAATTTTATGTTATCGACTACGGTCCAAAACACGTAATTTCAAAGTCAAATCTAAATAAACTAATATAAACAAAACAGCATAACGCAAAAAAGCGAAACAAAAAACCGTTTGCGAATGTGAGTCGAAGGAAAAACACTCGGAAAACATTTGAACTTTTTAAAAGATACAATTTGAAACGATTTTTTTTACTGTCAAACACTGGAAAGGTGAAAATCAACCCGTACAAAACAGCAAAGATGAGAAAGAAAGCAAGCTTCGTTTCTAGGTCAAATAATGCCATGTAATAACCTCACTTTCTCGGTCTTTACTGAGAAATATCGGACCTCTGTCTTTTTGTACAAACCTCGCCCTAAGTGCTCAGTCTCTACATATAGACCTCGCGCTCGGTTATTATAAGAGCTTAATAATGATATACATGAAAAAATTTCTTATTCGTAAATGCAAGTGCAAAAAAAGGAAGGAAATACAGTGCAATTTATTTTTTAAAAATGTGCTCCTGTGAGCACATTAGAAGTTCTAGAAACCACGATGAACTTTGATTATAACATACATGTAGATCTAGAGTAACATATATGTGGAAATCTCAACCGCCAGAAATTGGTAAAATTGTGCCCGAAAGTTTTCTAATCGTGATACATTTGCGACCTCGACATGACATGACATTCGCTTTGAAGCAATGAAGCTATAGATTATGCGATAAAAACGTATTTGCACGTGCAAGTTAATGAGTTCTGTCATTTTCTCGGTTTGAATTGATGATAACAGTAAATACAGGACAATAACTGCCGTATCAACTCGTTTTAGAAAAAAGTCCTTTGCTGAAGCTCTTTCTAAATTTTGTCAAAATTCCAGACGCATTCATTTCCATAACAGGATTTTCGTCTAACCTCTTTTTCAAATGAACTATGCTCTCTTTAGTAACCAACGCCATCTCTCCGTTAGCATGGTAAACAACACGAACTAAATCATCAAACATTCCTGAATCATATCCTGTGTTTATCAACTTAAGTGATGACTGACACTCTCCCGTTTCAACAGAGAAAGTGTCAACCACTAACTTCGAATCAGCATCTTCAAAGTAGTAACCTGTGATAGTGTTGGTGACAGTTGTGTAAATAACTTGATTATACACTCTGATCTCACCAGTGCTTGGTTTGAAAATCACGTGTTTAAGTAATTTTGCTTCCATGCTGTAAAAGAGGAGTCGATAATGTTTATATTTGTGTCGATAGGTTATCAAAGCTATTTCTCTATCAGCAGAAAAAGACAAACATTTCAACTCATCGACAAGTGGATTATGAATGCCTATAATCCTACAAGGTTCAAGAAAGAGAAAACCAGTTTTGTAACATACACATAGGTTGATGTTAGGTTGGTCACCTTCAACAAATGCAATAGCAATTACTTCATCATTTGTGACGGCCATAAACAAGTTTTGTGCATCTTTATTGTCAAGAAACTTCAAAGTAGATTGTTGGATAGCGCCATCTTCTGAAAAAACTGTCAATTGATATTTCCAGGTATGTTTGCCACCATAACCAGAAAGAACATACACCACGCCGTTGTTATCGACAGTCATACATCTAACCTGCCAATCATCAATCTCCCATTTTACTTTACACCACGGTTGAAATTCTCCTGTTTCACTGTCGAGTTTTTGGAGATTGTTTTCAAAAAAAATTAGCTTTTCTCCGTCGTTAGTCAAAGCGATTTCTTTGTGGACAAATAAGTTACCTTTATCCTCACAAAAATGATATTTGCGCCAAGGTGTGGAGGAACTCGTGATTCTTTCAATTTTTTTAAAATATAAAGGATGAAACTTGCGCTCACCAGATTGAATCAATGGCCAATCAAGAACGGCGTACCTTTGGGATGTTTCCGTTGCAATGAAATTGGCCAATAATAAATTGATCATTAGTATATCTTCAAGATTTTTAGCCGTCGTTCTTTTGAAAATTTTGGGTTGTGGATTTGAAAATAGCTTTCCAACCTCTGGCAATGAGTTTAAGTTTCTTAAGTGCACCTTGGACACCTTCCCTGCTGCATTGCTATCATTAAAATGTTGAAGGATAGAACTTGCGATGCAAACCTTGCACATTGTTATTTTCTCTTCAATATTCAATGATTCATCATGAAATGCCGAATTTGCTTCGTTTCCCGCCAGTATAAACGACGTTTGAGCTAACTTAAGTCGCTCTTGTTTTTTTAATAATTCCGATTCTTCAGTTGTCTCGGTAAGGCTGAGTCGTTGAAATCCCAAATCGAAATGATCGAGACTGCTTTTAAGCTCTTTCATTGATATTGATTTTAGTCTTGTCAGTTCACCCTTGACTATACCCAGCAAATCCAATAACTTCATCGTGTGTGCTGGAATCCCCGTGAGTAAAGTCAAACCTATTGATATTGGATCCATAGCTAGTTCAATATGTCTTCAATAAGCTCCGTTGTGACTAATACTCAGTTTTTTATAACAATCTAAAATAGTTTTCGAATATGGCAAAAAATTACTCTAGATGTTAAACAGTTAATCAACTATATGCTATTGTAACATATTTGTTTATAGGAAAAGACACATGATGCAAACTTTGGGTAGTAACAATGTAATAAGTGATGATAAGATGTATAATTTGTTTCACTCTTTTGGAGCACAATCCACCTACGCAATCCAGATACCAGACAATATTACTAATTTAATGCCTCCAGTAGCTGACAAACAATCTGTTTCATTAACTAGAGATTATGAGTAAGCATAAATATATGATAAATTGGAAAATATCTTAGATGCTCTCTGCATGTCTAATAACCTCTATCCACGAATCAATTTCAAAATTACTGTAAATATACATCATTTAATTGACGTTCTATTCAAGTATTTTCCGCCGTCGTTATGAAGAGGGGTTGCATTTAGTAAATATTTTGGTTGACTGCTTAACACAGGTTTTATTATTGGTGTAAATAATCTCCTTTAGAGTGGGCGTTAGCTTAATGTAGGCGACTGTTTAGTAGAGGTATTTTTTATAGTGATTTTATCTCAGGTATTTTGGGCTGCATCATGTCACCGCTTTTAAAACGACTCGGCATGGTAGATAGATTTGATGAAGAGAAGGACTGGTGATGCATTAAATAAACTAGGATACTGTTATGAACCCCTGTACGGTTGATGTTTAGATTGTTGCTCTCAACTATTCACTGTTTCTCAAATTTTTCTTAAAAACTTTGAGTTCTTTTACTTCTAATAAACAGATGCTCAAATTCGTTTAAGGCCGGTTTACACGAGCAATTTTGATGTGATAATTTTTATGCGACAAATATATTTGACCGTGTTTAAAAATCGCGAGGAATGCTAATTTTGAAACCATCACAGCTGGAAATATGTATAGAAAAAATGATTGCGGTAGATTTCTGTTTGAGCGCTAAAAGTTATTTTTGATGTAAGCATATTGTCTTCATTTCATATCATATACGCATTTTACTTTAAAATGTCATAACAAAGTGTTTGGAGATTGTCATGTCTTAGAATATTTTGTTTTTTTGAAAAACTTCACCAACGTATTTACGTTTTTATGCACGTATTTTCATCGTCATGGACAAGGTAAACAAGGTTGGGTGAATTTTAAAAATCGTATCATAGCCTGGTTAAAGTTTACAAGTCTATGTTGTACTCTGTACTTGGATATGGTCATAGAAAAATACGAATTGACGTTTCGTACAGATTTTTTTACAGCTTGAATACTTATTGTTTCAATCAATGTAGTCAAACGATTTGTGCATGGCGAAGGATAATTTAATAAGAAAACTGATAAATCACTATAGAGAGAGAGGCTTTTAAGTATTGAAGCAAATTTAAACTTCTTAACGCTTTTTTGTGTATCATTAAATATTTGAAAATGAAACTAATAATTTTAAGCGTACTAAGCAATTATGCAACACAATAACGTTTGTAAACTTACTTATATATTTGTAACTTTCGATTGTAAACCTTTCTCTTCGTCACTACTTTTTTGTTTCCGTCAGATGAGAGCCATCGAATCAAGACAAATGCTGTTTTCAGGTCGTCGTTGACAAATAAACACTTTTAAAGTATCTCTGCATGTGTAATGTTTTGATTGGAAGAAGTTGTGAATTTTTAATTGACTTATTATTCGTGCATGAAATCATCGTTATTAATTTATATATCTAGATCATGACATATATATTTGAAGAAATGGCAAGTAAATTTTTTAAGGCTACTATATGTTTTCTAAATCTCGAATAACTCAACAAAGAAAACGCTCCATGTTTGTTTAATAAGTAGCTAGCTTATTCAGTCATGTACAACTTTAAAGTTTCTTCTTTCAAATGACTTCAAGCAAACCTTTATATTTAACGGTAACTTTTGATGATAGCTTTGTGGTTCTTATAATCGAGATGGCCGCTAATGGGGTACACAAAGATAGACATATGGAGAGCATTCAGATTTGTTATGAATCACTAACTACAATTAACAAAATGACTTAAGCTAATAACGAAACAAAGTCGAAAGATATAAATTATTCTAAAATTGGAACATGTTCGATTCATGTGCATTTGCTACGTTGAATTTAGTATAAACACGTAGAGAAAATAATTGGTTTTATAGATATCGATATAAGGAAAATTTTTCATTTCCGTTAAAAAGTGCATAGTGTCGCCGATGCTCAGCATGATGCATGCATTATGATTTTGTCTACGAAGCAATACCTGACTTGTTTAAATGTACATCGTATTCTTTGTTGATTTTAGATATTTTCTGCTGTCCTCTTGAAAAGGAGTTGCGTCCATTAAAAAACCCAAGCGGCTGTCTTATAAGGGGAGAGAACACTGGGGCATGAAGCATTTAATGACACGTACCATAATATGTTATGAGACCTTTGCACTTTTGATAATTTTAACACCGTTCTTAACTTTCTTCAAATTTGCAATTATCAGAGCAGGAAAAACATCAATCAATTATAGTTAACTTTAGTTGTTATTTAAGCTATAAAAGTTGTTGTTAATGAAGATCTAATGTCATCGCCTTGTTTATTGTAGACAATAGAGAACAAGTTATTCTGGAATAACAAGCTATTTTCGAATTGTCTTGTGTTTGCCCAGTATATTGCTTCTAAGAAACCGGACACGAAAACTGCTTTCACTTTGATTATATCTTAACTTATTTATGATCCACTTTCATTACTTTATGTAGACCTGACTGGCTCGAAGTTCGCAAACACTTAGAATACGAGTTATTTTTTAAGTCCAGGATTGGTCTGGTACATCACATACGGTCATATCGTCAGTAATTAATAGAATTGTCGTTCTATTTAAGTATTTTCCGCCGTCGTTATGAAGAGGGGTTGCATTTAGTAAATATTTTGGTTGACTGCCTAACACAAGTTTTCTTATTGGTGTAAATAATCTCCTTTAGAGTGGGCGTTAGCTTAATGTAGGCGACTGTTTAGTAGAGGTATTTTTTATAGTGATTTTATCTCAGGTATTTTGGGCTGCATCATGTCACCGCTTTTAAAACGACTCGGCATGGTAGATAGATTTGATGAAGAGAAGGACTGGTGATGCATTAAATAAACTAAGATACTGTTATGAACCCCTGTACGGTTGATGTTTTGATTGTTGCTCTCAACTATTCACTGTTTCTCAAATTTTTCTTAAAAACTTTGAGTTCTTTTACTTCTAATAAACAGATGCTCAAATACGTTTAAGGCCGGTTTACACGAGCAATTTTGATGTGATAATTTTTATGCGACAAATATATTTGACCGTGTTTAAAAATCGCGAGGAATGCTAATTTTGAAACCATCACAGCTGGAAATATGTATAGAAAAAATGATTGCGGTAGATTTCTGTTTGAGCGCTAAAAGTTATTTTTGATGTAAGTATATTGTCTTCATTTCATATCATATACGCATTTTACTTTAAAATGTCATAACAAAGTGTTTGGAGATTGTCATGTCTTAGAATATTTTGTTTTTTTGAAAAACTTCACCAACGTATTTACGTTTTTATGCACGTATTTTCATCGTCATGGACAAGGTAAACAAGGTTGGGTGAATTTTAAAAATCGTATCATAGCCTGGTTAAAGTTTACAAGTCTATGTTGTACTCTGTACTTGGATATGGTCATAGAAAAATACGAATTGACGTTTCGTACAGATTTTTTACAGCTTGAATACTTATTGTTTCAATCAATGTAGTCAAACGATTTGTGCATGGCGAAGGATAATTTATAAGAAAACTGATAAATCACTATAGAGAGAGGCTTTTAAGTATTGAAGCAAATTTAAACTTCTTAACGCTTTTTTGTGTATCATTAAATATTTGAAAATGAAACTAATAATTTTAAGCGTACTAAGCAATTATGCAACACAATAACGTTTGTAAACTTACTTATATATTTGTAACTTTCGATTGTAAACCTTTCTCTTCGTCACTACTTTTTTGCTTCCGTCAGATGAGAGCCATCGAATCAAGACAAATGCTGTTTTCAGGTCGTCGTTGACAAATAAACACTTTTAAATTATCTCTGCATGTGTAATGTTTTGATTGGAAGAAGTTATGAATTTTTACATTTTCTTGGATGAGTGGGATGATGTCTGTTGAAATACATGCTCAGCAATAAATAGCGTTAATTGCATTGATTGCACTTATATAATACAATGTCAAAAAAGCATTTATGAACTAAAAGTCGAAAGGATTCTCCCTTTATTTGCTAAAGTGATTTCTTTGTTGATGGGCATCCCTATAACAGACGTTCATCCGTAATAAAATGAGAAATGAACCAAGATGTGGAAAAACACGTGATTTTTTCTGCATTTTTAAAATGTAGAGCTACATAACAGATTGGATAAAGTTTATGATAAGTCGGGCAATAAATATTTGAGATTGGGGCAGTTTTCACTAGAATACATAATACAAACAATTTCAGATTTGGTTAACTTAAATTACATTGACTTTAAATGATACTCATTGTAAGCTTAAAGTAGAAACGTTAATACAAAAAATTGAATAAGTTTTTGAAAGTTGTTGTGAATATTTAAATTCAACATTTTGCTCATCGTAGCTTACCATTTTTACCAAACGTATCCTTAAGTCTTAAGGAACCATGTTAGGTAATAGCAGGAAGATATCCACATAGCCTTTAATCTCAAGACAAATCTTGAGATTTTGCGGTATTACGATTACGAACCACCAAATAAAAACGTAAAAATGAACGAATAAAACATAATATTGCAAATTGTTTGTGAAATAATATTTATCTCATCTCCAAATAGAATATTTATTATTTTTTGGGAAATTGCTACTACCGCCGGGCGGGAGAAACGGGACCGCTAGCTACGCCACTGTTAAATACAATATCATGAGACAACCCAATTTTGACTGTATTGGTCTTTTTTAATTTAATAATCTGAATTAATTTTTTTAATAAGACACAAATCACTAAATAGAGGAACACTTGAATGATTTCTCAGAGAAAAAAATACACTCATCTTAGCTCAAGTTGCTCAAAAAATCAGGCAGATAGGTGACATTTGGGTAGTCTGCATGCTTATCGACCAGCTACCTTACATAGTTTCATGCACAGTATTGTGAATATACAGTAGAGTTACTGCATTGAATTTTTTTGTGCCACGCGTATTTTATTATTCATTTGATCAACATAGTTGCAGCTAGTCAATTACTTTTTATGACAAATAGGAATGATAAAATGGGCAATGGCAGCCAATTGTTTAATTAAATCTACAGAAGCCTGTTGCAGAGAGAAGTATACCTACTGTACATTCCCTATATACTGTGGTTTCAAGCCGAAAATTCAAAATTAGATCTATGTTAGATTCAAATTTTTTCAGCCCAATTTTAAAAATGTCGTAATTTTTAGGGATAAGGATAGGGTGCATGGTCTGTTTAGATTAATTTTGATGGCAATTTTGATTAGCTAACACATAACATTACAGATCTTGACTTTTGTTTTTGACGGAGACTGTTATCTAATATTGCTTGACTCCTATAGTTTTAACTTTCTGTTAGCGTTGGCAAAGCTCTGATTAATGTTAATGTCTGCAAATAGTCCAACAATGTTTTTTATACTAACCAGTGGCGTCTATAGGGTTTTAAGGGGGGGGGGGATGATATCGAAATCTTTCTTAGCTATTAATATAAATTTTTTGTCAAGACGTTATGATAATTTTGTAATTGAGATAAATTCTTAATTGTGATTTCACAGCAGGAAAAACGTCAAATAGCTAAATATTGTTGTATTTTATTAAGTTTAAAGTTTTATAATTATTTCATGTAGACATATTGTCTTCGAGTTATAGCCATCATGGGTTTGATCTTATATGTCCTTCCAACTGAGAGTACAAGTTATTTTAAACGTTCTATCTTTCTTCGATTTTTAATCTTGTCTTTGCATAACATGATGTTTTGACTAAAATTGCAATGATAATTACTTTCCTTTTATAATATTAAATTCTGAATATAAATATTAAATCCCAACAAATAATTTTAAACATAGTTATTTAAAATTAAAATTATTTGTTGGACTCTAATATTTATATTGAGAATCCGTTCCCGCCTGGCACCTCATTGGCAAAAAAACTAAATTATATAAAGGTATATTGATCGCCATTTTTATTGCTTTATGTAAACCTGATTTACTCAACTCAACTTTCAGAAACGTCAGATTGTAGATTACCAGGAAACAGAAAATCTTAGTTGTTCAATTCAGACAAAAAATTACATTACACAACTCACAGCTTCACATAAGTTCGATAAACGTTTTTAAATTATATAAATAATAATGTTTTAGTAGTTAGTTTTGGTCATTTTGATCAATGACTGATCGTCGTCACAAATGAGAACACCAGTGTTTCTTTCAAGTGAGCTGAGTTTTAATATCTGGTATCATGTTGGTGACAACGCAAATTGATTCATCCCAAGATAAAAGCCAAGTGATTAATACTGTGTGATCAGCTTTCCTGACAATAATATAGTTTGTGCGTTTAATAATTTATCTGCATTTTTACTTGTGCTTATGAGATTCCATATCATTATCATGGAAAAAATTTTGCTGTGTGTATGTATGGTAAGAACTGTAATATAGCTCTGTTCAAAGTTGTATACATATATATCTCCATCTTTTCTTGTGGTGATAGAGTAATGAGCGAATAAAACATCCCTTTTATACATAGTTGTTTTAAATAATAAAATAGAGACTTTGTCGTAGTGCCAAATCTGAAAATAGTTCTAAAGATAGCAAATACCATAGTGAATGGTAAAGTAATTTAATAAGTTGATAGTTCTTAAAAGAACTGTTTTAAGTTGAGTCGTTGTGTCGTTAATTTGCAACTATTGGGTAGGTGCTCTTTACTAAACACAGTTCTTTTAAGAACTATCAACTTATTAGATTACTTTTACCATTCACTATGGCGTTTAATATCTTTAGAACTATTCATAGTTGTTTCAGTTTGTATGTAGCCATCGCCTCAATGAATTTTTCCTTGCTGGAATAATCAATCAGACTGTGTAAGATGTTATCTGAAGATTTGAACGTTGAGGGCCGGATAACGTTGAACACTGTTTCGCATGTCCACGTAGATAATAAAAACTTTAAAATGCAAGCAGTTGAAATAAAACAAAAAAATTTTTGTTCTCTTTGAAAGGACAGGAATGGATTTTAAGGAATTTTTTGAACTATGGTGATTCAGTTTGTGTATGAGTGAATGCGTGCTTCCTATACTATAAAGATATCAACTGTTGAAGTTGAAGAAGCAGCTGAATAGCTGCTGTTCAGTCAATACAATTATTTGTGACTTGCTCACAGCAACATTTTCTCCTTTCGTTTTTATTTTGCTATATAATATATACATAAAAACTGACAGAAAATTATTTCATATATTTTGTGTTGTTCATATCCCTCCCATCCCGCCCATAAATTCATGCATTGTCTGGCGAAACGCTTTGTACATAATTTTATTACAACTATTTTTCTGGCACCTTTTTATACCGTTATAAATTATACCAAAATAATCACGTTGTGTTATAAATGGACAGTTTTGTAGCAGCGCTTTTTTGATTGCAACAGTGACACAAGAATAACTGAGAGTAGATGGATGTTGTTGTGAAAATTGGTGTAATCTGTATCTACATTTTTTTAGATCATATTTCTTTGAAAATAAAGATTTTTAGCATAGCATAATACACGTCAATAATCACAAACGATTCTAACCCCCCTTTCTCCTCCGAAAGCGTGGCTTTAGTTTTACAGTTTGCTGAATTCTTTCAAAATTTTCTTAATTATTGAAGAGTTTGAACTTATTCCCGGCCTTCAAGACGTAGAGCACACGGTATGTATGCTCGTTATAAATGATCTTCAGAGTGTCCCAAAAAGCCCCGTACAAATAATTGCGTATGCAATAAATTGAAATCTGCAATAATACAATAGTCTGCAATTCTTGACTTGCAATTCAGCCATGTCGGTGGTCTGATACAAAGAATATTTTATCAGTGTTATTGTTGGCACCAGCCGAGGCGGGCGAGCAACATTGTTTGATAAATCTCAAGAGAATGGTTGCAAGTCAAGAATAGTTATTTGTTAAGCCAGTTTAATTTAGTCACACTCTATGTTTTTTCATAGTCGATGCAACGTATCAAAAATATGACTGTATTTTGGTGGCAGTTATTACTCAGTTAATGTCACTTTCATTTTAAAAAGCTTTTGAGGCAAAAATCAGTGTATGATATTAGTACTGTTTTGCGTTGACTGATACTTCGCAAACTCCATCAAAAATTCACAGGAAAATTTGGAGCCCAGAAATTTAATTGGGATGGCAAAATAATAAAAGACTTCTGGCACGTTTTTAGAATATGAAACTATCATATATTTCATATAATTACAATTTTTAACTCGTCTCGGCGAGGCGAGTTCACCCGTTTAAGCAGGACAATTCGCCTCATGTAATCGGCCCTTATACGGCGTATCATGCATATATGAATATGGCCCAGCCCCCAATTATTGCTCTAGCTACGTGCCTGGCAAAGGGCCAGAACTGTCAAGTACATTGCATTATTGGGCGCAATAAGGCAGTGCATACAATAATTTCATGTGGGTTCTATTTTTTGGGGGGTAGGGGGACGTTCTGTATATATAACGACTCTTTTATTGTAAAGAGTATATAAATAGCTTTATTTGAAAAATAAAGTTTATGGATTCATTGAAACTGCGTTTGGGGAATCATTATAAGCTTTGCACGTGGCAGAATTGAGCTTCCCCGGAAATATTAATGTATGCATGCAGTATATCAATAGTTTGCTGTTTAAATCCATATTTTAAAAGTCAAGTTAAAGTCGACTATTTCGTGTATTTCAAAAATGTTTTATTCGTTTAAGGGACAATATAAAGAAAGGATGGATTATTGAACAGACATCGATTAATACGTCGACAATCCACAAAGACTAAAGCATTCATAAGCATAACATGCATGGGGTTCTGTCTAGGTAAAATTGTTGTGATTTTATGTGTTCTCTGGTTATGGTCGCCAATGTTTATGTGATTCAAATTCTTATTGTGATGGTTTCCAAAAAAAGAACCATCGAATCTCAACTTGAAGCCACTTTAGAGGTAAGTACTCACTTTATATATCTGCCTTTTGACTGTATAAGCTCATGCATATATATTTGATGCTATAGCATTTGTTTTTGTTTCTGGTGTTGGTATTATATTAAACCACGACCCTTCTTATACTTAAAAATTAATATATAACACAAACTTATAGCAAAGATAACTACTTCGTTTGACTCAGAATGACCATTTTTTTGTTTATCTCTACTGACAATTTGTTTTGTGTTCCTCATTTGTGTTTACGTTTAAGCGATTTTTTCATGGAAGCTGTATTTTTAAAAGCAATTTATTTAAGGAATGAAGCAAGTTCAATTACATTGTCCTTTTCAACGTTATTTTCAGTGAAAATATAATCTAAATGAGACAATTTTCCTCTCATATGCACTGCAAAAAGGAAAAACACAAAATAACTCGCGAATGAAATATTTGTGAAATATTCATTGATTCGTGTCAACTTGATTGAAAATTAAAAAGGAAATTGAGTTCTGGTTTGTTTTTCCATTCATCATTTGACCTTACAGCCGTGTGCACTCGAATAAGAAGATCAGGGAATGTTTTGAGAAAGTATTCCTTTGGATCACCAATTTTATAAAATGTTTCTGGTTGTGGTCTTGGCCGTGGTCGATCACACCAATGCTGGCCAACATTTCGAATAAGTCTTAAGCATTCTGTCCATGAAGAATTATAATGGATCTTATTGATTTTCCCATTTTTCTCGTACGTGCAAAAATAATCATAAACATCACTATCCATTTGACTTTTCCAATCTGAGGGTTCTCTATTCAATTGTTGAACGACACTTGAAAGGGCATCATTTGTCTTTATTGGTTGTTGGTTTCCAACTTTACACAACATTTCAAACTTCTCGTAATCCGACAGAAAATATGGGTGTTTCAACGCTTCGTTGGCTGATGGTCTGTCTTTGGGTTGTCGCTTTAACATCCACGAAAGAAGATCTTTGAGCGTGGTATCCTTGATTTCATCCAAGCCAACAGGTTTTCCATTCAAAAGGTTGTCCAGTAAAAACCGTTCAGGTCCAAATGGATGTTCCCCCTTTGTTGCAACATAATAAGCCACCATTCCAGCGTTCTATTTTTAATAAAAAAGATATCATAACTGTCACAACGTGAGTGGTTGATAGTGAAACGTTTAAAAAACATTTTTTTGTTGGTTGCAAAAATCAACAGTGTTTAAATTTCTACAACGATCACCTACCATAACATCAGACTGTTTCTTGTAGCGGGATGAGTCAATTGCTTTATTTCCTTCATTATACGACTCTGGAGCTATCCAATTTTTAGCTCCTCTCTGTATGCTCTCATATGTCGAAGTTTCATTTGATAATCTTCGACTTATACCGAAGTCAGCGATTAAAAAATTTCCTTGTACATCTCGAAGAACGTTTGAGGGTCTTATATCACGATGAAGTATAGGACTTGGGTCACTGTGAAGATCTGCTAAGCCTTTTAAGATGTGCCTCATGACTTTGGGAAGCACTATTTGAAGCTCATCTAAAGTAGAAGATTTCACAAAACTTTCCAACGATTCCTCACATAAATCTAATACCAAATATGCAAATTCATCCTCTGGTTCTTCTTCCAGGTAACAATAATTCACGACATATTTTGAACGCTTTGCATTAAAGTCGTTCAAAATATCTTTTTCTTGCTTGGCTTGCTCAGTGTAACTATCTCGATTAATCCGTTTTACTGCTTTTCCATAACCGTCTTTTCCCAGACCAAGATAAACACGGGTTCCATCACTTCCTTTGCCAAGTAAAAACTCTTCCGAGAAAATTACAAATACATCATTAACATATTTAACCTTTGTTGGATGTTTCTTACGATATTCCTCCATCTTTTTCAGCTTTTCATGATGCATTAATGATTTATCAGACAGTATGCCTTAAATTTTAAGAAAAAATTAACCAATGAGAAAACAGCAATGAAGGCATTGATGACTTGATTAAGAAGTATCTTAACTTTTTATTACATAACTAAGACTACTAATTCCAATTGTTATTCCCAAACACATGTCAAATTACATCTTACCCCTAGGACGATGTTCTGGTCTCAATTGAACTTTACGTTCGTTAGTAACCAAAGCCACTCCTCCGTTATCATGGTAAACCAGACGAACAGAAACATTAAACATGTCTGCATCATATCCCGTGTTCATAAGCACAACGGTAGACTGATGTTTTTAGTAACAGCTGAGAAAGTCTCAACCACTAACTTTGAAGCATCATCTTTAAAGTAGTAACCTGTAATGCACTTGGAGATTGGGGTATACATAATTTGATCATATTCTGTAATTTCTTCATGGATTTGATTAAATTTCCAGTCTTTTAAAAAATTTCCTTTCATGTTGTAGATGAGGAGTCTATAAAATTTGTGAAAACGTTCGTTTCGATAGGTTATCGTCGTTATGGTGTCATCATCAGAGATAGACAAACATTTCACATCGTCAATAATTGGGTAATAATAATCTCTCATCCAGCGAGGCTCCAGAAAGACTTCACCATTTTGTAACATCCACATAAGTAGACATTGAGTAGCTCACCGTCAATAAATGCAATGACAATTCTTTCATCTTGTGTTACGGCTATAAACGCATTTTGCGCGTTTTGTTGTCGAGGAAATTTAATGTAGATTGTTGGACTGTACCATTTTTGAAAAACTGTTAACATGTGATTCCAAAATGGCTTTTGTCTAGAGCCAGAAAGAACATATACCACGCCATTGTTATCAACTGTCATACATTTAACTTCCGAATCATCAATCTCACACTTTCTTTACACCACGGTTGAAGCTTTCCTGTTTCCCTGTCAAGTTTTTGGAGTTTGTTTCCAGAAAAAATCAGCAGTTCTCCTTCGTTGGTTAAAGTGATTTCTTTATCGACATATAGGTGAGCTTCATCCTTATGAAAATGAGATACTGACCAAGGCGTTGAGATACTTGTAGTTCTTTCTACAGACATGAAATATAAAGGATGGAACGTTTCCTCCCAACATTTAATCAATGGCCATTCAAGAACTGCGTGCCTTTGGGATGTGTGGTTGGAAATAAAATCTGCCATTGATAAATTGATCTTTAGTAAATCGTGATCGACTTATGTCTCCTATTTAAATTGAAAAATGCTCTCCAACTTCAGGCAATGAATTTAAATCTTTTAAGTATAGCATTAAATGATTTCCTGCTGCCTCACTATCATTTAAATGTTGAAGAACAGAGCTTGCGATGCAAATCCTGCACGCTGTTATTTTATCAGCAATTGTTAGTAATGCATCACAAAATTCACGTTTGGCTTTTTCTTCTGCCTGTTTAAACAACTTTTAGCGACGTCAGTCGTTTTTTTTCAACTAATTCTGTTACTTCTGTTGACTCCGCATATTTCATACTTTCAATCGCTTCATTAAATAGACTGAGACTTTTTAGTGTTCCTGATAGGGCATTGATCTTACCAAACCAATCCAGTATTTTAAGTACGTGTGCTGGAACACCCGTAGATAAACTTCTTTGTGTTAAATCCATTGTTAATGCAATATTTTGGGAAGCTCAATTCTAGATATTTGTCTTCTTTGTTTTGACAATCTAAAATAGTTTTTGTAATTAGCAATAAAGAAAGGAATTAAGGAAAGCTAGAATGGTTCATTTGAGAAATAAAAATGCACTTGTCATAGCACAAATTCTTAGATAACCTCCACAGAATTTTCATTAATGTGACAATACTTGCCACGATTACTGGTTTTACAATAGCAATAGCATTATTAAAATATTCTTTTGTATTTGACCACCAACATGGCAACCGTGACGTAAAATGCAATGCAGCTATGTTACCCAAACATTTAGGTAGTCTGGATGTTTATCAAACAACTACCACACATAGCTTAAAACTGCTTCAAGCCAAAACTTTGAAATTAGATGTACGGGTCAAAGCCATGTTAGTATGAGTTATTCCCAACTTAAATCCGAATTACCTTAATTGTTAGGGTTTAACACTTCTTATTAATTGTAACGACGTTTTTGATTGGCTAACTTCTATACAAGGGGCAGTGGGCTATGTGAAAATATTGTATATTATTTGTGAGAGAGAAGAACATCTTCATATATCAGATGAATAAATAAAGTTATTTCATGTAAGATTTCATTCCCAAAACATAGTGCCCGCGCAAAAAAAACGTTTTCGAGATTTTTTAATTTCTTGTAGTTTATTTTTTTATTGGATATCATACCTCTGCCTGATGTTTTATCTCAATTACTTTGCTTTTTTTTCTTCATGCAACAGACCTTTCAACTACACTCTCTACAACAGTAGTTACTTCACTGAACGAATGAACGAATAAAATATAATATTCCAAATTGTTTGTGAAATAATATTTATCTCATCATCTCAAAATAGAATATTTATTATTTTTTGTGAAATTTCTACTTGCGCCGAGCGGGAGTAGCAAGACCACTAGCTAACGCCACTGTTAAATATTCGAAAACGGAACCAATAATTTTAAGCGTACTAAGTAACTATGCAACACAGCAACGTTTGTAAACTTACATATGTATTTGTAACTTTTAATTGTAAAACCTTCAATTCTTCACTACTTTTTTGCTTCCATCAGATGAGAACCATCGAAACAAGACAAATGCTTTTTGCAGGTCTTCGTTCATAAATAGACAATTTTAAAATATCTCAGCATGTGTAATGTTTTGATTGGAAGAATTTGTGAAATTTCAATTGACATATTATGCGTGCATGAAATCATCGTTCTTAATATTTCAAATCTAGATCATTACATATATGTTTGAAGAAATGGCAAATAAATATTTCAAGATTAGTATATGCTTTCTAAATCTCAAGTAACTCGACAAAGAAAACGCTCCATGTTTTGTTTAACAAAGAGTTTGCTTATTCAGTCATGTACAACTTTGAAGTTTCTTTCAAATGACTGCAAGCAAACCTTTATATTTAACGGCAACTTTTGATGTTAGCTTTGTGGCTACTTATAACAGAGATGACCGCTAAAGAGGTATGCAAGGATAGATACTTGGAGAGCATTCAGATGCGTTATGAATCACTAACTACAATTAACAGAATGACTTAAGCTAATAACGAAACAAAGACGAAAGATATAAATTATTCCAAAATTGAAACATGTTCGATTCATGTGCATTTGCTGCGTTGAATTGAGTATAAACGCGTCGAGAAAATAATTGGTTTTATAGATATTGATATAGAGTAAATTCTTCATGTCCGTTATAAAGTGCATAGTGTCGCCGAAGCTCAGCATGATGCATGCATAATGATTTTGTCTACGAAGCAATACCTGACTTGTTTAAATGTACAACGTATTCGTTGTTGCTTTTCGATATTTTCTGCTGTCCTCTTGAAAGGAGTTGCGTCAATTAAAAAACTCAAGCGGCTGTCTTGTAAGGGGAGAGAAGACTGAGGCATGAAGCATTTAATGACACATACCATACTATGTTATGAGCCCTTGCACTTTTGATAATTTAAACACCGTTCTTAACTTTCTTCAATATTGTGATTATCACAGCAGGAAAAACATCAAGCAAATATAGTTGACTTTAGTTATCTTTTAAACTATAAAATTTTTGTGTTGTTGATGAAGATCTAATGTCTACGTCTTATATGTTGTAGACAATAGAGAACAAGTTATTTTGAGAGAACAAGCTATTTTGGAATTGTCTTGTGTTTGCTCAGTATATTCCTTTTAAGAAACGGGCCACGAAAACTGCTTTCACTTTGATTATATCTAAACATATTTATCATCAATTTTCATTACTTTATGTAGACTTGACTGGCTCAAAGTTCGCAAACACTAAGAATACGAATGATTTTGCAAATCCAGGATTGGTCTGGTACATCACATACGGTCAGATCGTCCATCAAATAATCAAAATTAAATTAGCAATTTTTTGTTTTGCAATCTTAATTCAAGCCTTTGGAATACCAACTGAAAATTTTTCATCGTCATCACAGCAGACAAGAGAAAGTACATAGGGAAACAGGGTTGAGTAAAGTATTAAAAATCGTAGCATAGCCTGGTTAAAGTTTACAAGTATATGTTGTACTTTGAACTTGGATATGGTGATGGAAAAATACGAAACGATATTTCGTATAGATTTGTTAAAGCATGAATATTTATTGTTTTAATCAATGTAATCAAGCAATTTGTGCATGGAGAGGGACAATTTACAAGAAAACTGATAAATCATTATAGGGAGCAAGGCTTTTAAGTATTGAAGCAAATTTCAACTTCTTAGCGCTTTATTGTGTATCATTAGATATTCGAAAATGAAACCAATAATTTTAAGCGTAATATGCAATTATGCAACACAATATGTAAACTGTAAACTTACTTATATATTTGTAACTTTTGATTGTAAACCTTTCTCTTCTTCACTACTTTTTGTGGATATTTCAAGCATGTTGAACAGTTCGTATGAACAAAGCTCGAATTCCATATTAAATATCAGTAACATAATCCGGTGTTGATGTTAGACAATATATCATTGCCCTTCAGTGGAAAGCGGGATGCTTGTAACAATCCATGTTTAACATCGATATTGGATTCATTCTTTTGCAATGAAAGCCGAATGCTGTTACTGAAAGGCAATGATGTATTTTCTAACATTAACACCGTATTATGTCTCTGATATTTAATATGGATATCGAGCTTTGTCCTTATGAACTGTTCAACATGCTTCCAAACAAAAATAAGCAGGAATATTCAGTCGATTAATCTATGATAAACCTTTCACCTTTTTACTCTGCTATACCGGTCACAATCCCGGGACTTGTAGCGTATAAGACTCTCTGCTTTTTATAGTAGACTTGTCTCGTTTATAAGGAAAACTGATAAATCATTGTAGGGAGAGAGGCTTTTAAATATTGAAGCAAATTTCAACTTCTTAGCGCTTTATTGTGTATCATTAGATATTCGAAAATGAAACCAATATTTTTAAGCGTAATAAGCAATTAGGCAACACAATATGTAAACTGTAAACTTACTTATATATTTGTAACTTTTGATTTTAATCCTTTCTCTTCTTCCGTACTTTTTTGCTTCCGTCAGATGAGAACAAGGCAAGTACTGTTTGTAGGTCTTACTTGATAAATAAACAATTTTAAAATATCTCAGCATGTCTAATGTTTCGATTGGAGAAATATGTGAATTTTTAATTGAATTATTATTCGTGCATGAAATCATCATTCTTCAATTTTATATAACTAGATCATGACATGCACATTTGAAGAAATGGAAAATAAATGTTATAGGATTAGTATATGCTTTCTAAATCTCGAGTAACTCCACAAAGAAAGCGCTTCATGTTTTTTTTACAAATAGCTAGCTTTTTTAATCCTATACAGTAAGAAGTTTCTTCTTTTAAATGACAACAAACAAACCTGTATTTTAACGGCAACTTTTGATGTCTATTGAGGCAACTGTTGTGGATATTAATAGCTGAGATGGCTGCAAAGATAGAGACTGAAAGAGCAGTCAGATATGTTATTAATCTCTAACTACAGTTAGCTAAATGACAAAGGCTAATAACAAAACTAAGAAGAAATATCGACTTAAATAATTCCAAAAATTGAAGCATGTTCGATTCATGTACATTTACTGCGTTGAATCAAGCTTTAACGGGAAGAGCCATTGGTAGAGCAAATA
Organism: Xenia sp. Carnegie-2017; assembly: GCF_021976095.1. Lineage (NCBI taxonomy): Eukaryota > Metazoa > Cnidaria > Anthozoa > Malacalcyonacea > Xeniidae > Xenia > Xenia sp. Carnegie-2017. The sequence continues at coordinate 620,253 of NW_025813481.1, forward strand.
ATTTGTTGTATAAATACTGGTAGAGTAAATTTTTCATATCTGTAATAAACAGTAATATGACTGTATACTACAATTAAGACAAATAAAATATCTCTACATCACTTTCTAGAGCAGTAGTTCTCGTACTGAATTTTAGTGCTTTGTAGCTGCTCATGCATAACATACAATATCATGCTGTGTGTGTAAAGAAAATATGTAAAATGGACTGACGAATCCTAACAGTTTATAGCGCTACGAAACTAGTTCATATACGCTATTCATATACGCTATTCATATACGCTATTCATGTACGCTACAAATGAAATGCTCATTCAAGGCAGTTGTTTCTGTGAAGCTCAAAATCAAACATACGTTCGGACTGTTCTAGAATGCCATTGACATTGTTGTTGAGAGTTGTCAGTATAAAAATGCAAATCATAAAACAAAAATGCAAGCATTCCTGGTGTAAGATATTCCATAAAAGTTTTCAAATACTGGGTAGGGTGAAGAAAAACGTCATTGCTCAGGTACTTGGTATAAACTGTGAAGCTAAACTCTTTACCAGTTTTATGTACACTTAAATGACGTATTATAACATTGCAAATGACACACGATTGCAATGGTCAGCGGACACAATCATTGAGTTCTATATGACCTGGAGGGAACAAGGGGCCTGGACCAGTGAACTCGACATTTGAATAACTGGAATGATAACCGAAGCCAAAAACTGAAGCCAAAAAAATATTTGTCGTCATCATTCGTCATCACACTTCAGGCTCTAGTCCCTCGCGTGTTCATTTTGATTTTTTTAAATCATTTGTCCCTTGGTAATCGTAGAGTTCAGATCTTGATCAGAGCGTAAAAATAACGAAATTTTTGGATTGAAAAGGTTCACGGAAAGTGAATCAAAGTGATAATCAAGAAGCAAGATGAGGTGAACTTAGTTGATCTGCTCTTACGTTGCGGTTTTCCTTTAAAACAAATCAAAGTCTTTAAGTATATTCAATTATTGATATCGAGATGACAACCATTTAGTATTTCAAGCACTATCAAAATCGATGAAAAATACAATCACTCTGTAAAAAGTAAAAATGCGAGTTATAGACTCAATATTTTTTATGAAACTGGATATTCAAGTTGTTTTTTTTCTTCGGAAAAACAGATCTTTAAATCCACTGAAATGACAAAAAAAGACAAACACTGTCTGACACCGTTTGAAAATTTACCTTTCGATGCAAGAAAAAGTTTTGCTTGAATATTTTCTTGTCCTATTCTCTTATTGTATTGTCTTTTTAGCATACAGTGTGATTTTTAGTTGGCTTTTCCGCGTTACAAGTTGTAAGTTACAACGAACTCACTGTAGTAAAGTTTCAGCTGTAAAAAATAACCTTTTGCGAAGAGTTGGCCTCGTGTGTTGTTTATCGTGATGTTGTTTATATGTTTATGCTTTTGCTATTTGTATTCAAATATATATAGGGCGTGTATCTTTGGCACTCAGGGGATTAAAACTGTACAAACCGCGTGAATATTCGACTTTGAAGGACTGGAACGGACGTACAAACCGCGCAAGAGACCAGGACTTTGGTTTCAATTTTATATCTATAAAATGTATTTTCATTATCATTCCAATATATATATATATGTTTAGGGCAGTGGTTAGACTTAGCTTGGAGCCGGTCTAGAATGGAGCCGTAAGGCGCCTCCTTCCCTCCACTAGCCTTGGGTGCACACCTTAGGCAAGTGCTAGTACACCCTTTGCCTCCCTTGCCAGGGTCACGGCTGGGCGGATGAGCTACTAGAGTGCTAACATTGGCGGTTCTGATAGTCAAATCGGCTTCAGTTTTGGCAAAATGCAACGAGCTTCTCTGTGGTCACCGGCCAGGGCGGAAGGGCTCCACGACGAGCTCAGCGGCCATTATGTCCTCGTGCCTCCAAGGTAGGTTTATGAGCCAGAGGCTAGGACAAGGACAGTCTAATGTAAAACCTACGATCCGTGGATCTCGCTGTCACCGTCGCAGCTCGCTGGGCCATGACAGATGAACCCAGGTGTGAAGGGTGGAGACAGTACTGCGCACACTGAACTATACTTAAAAACTCATCTGCGCAGGCTCGAAGGATAGGTTCACGTCTGCGACGCCTTCAACTCTATGAAGTCCTGTAGCGATGGGAAGGGGGCGAAACCGGCAGGTGAAAGATGCCACTGGAAGTTGCAGTCTCAATCCTGCATACAGGCGGTTTGAGATATTGGTCGCCTGATGTTGACCCGATATGACAACATCACTCGGCAGCGCTTAGAAAAGGTGGCCTAACCAAAGCTCGTCTCTAATCCCCCAGTTGGCTTGCCGTGGTCAACGGGCATCTTTACTAGCGGTCGAACAACAACAAAGAAATAAAGGTATGCACCCACCGGTATGGGTGCAAAAGCACTAAAACTGGCATGTTGGAACATCAGAACCATGCTTGACAAAGCTGACAGCAACAGACCTGAGCGTCGCTCTGCTTTGATTTCACATGAACTGTCCAGGCTAGATGTCGACATTGCTGCCCTCAGTGAAGTTCGCTTCCAAGAAGAAGGCAGCCTTCAGGAGCATGGTGCCAGATATACCCTCTTCTGGTCAGGAAAACCTGCAACAGAAAGGCGTCTCGCAGGCGTCGGCTTCATGGTTAGAACCTCCATCGCTTCCAAGTTCGAAAACCTGCCAACTGGTTATTCTGACGGCATCATGTCCATGCGCCACCCTCTGAAGAACGAAAAGTATGCCACGCTCTTCAGTGTGTATGCCTCAACTCTTCAAGCTGTGCCTGCAGAAAAAGACAAGTTTACTTAGAGCTCCGCAGAGTTCTTCGAAGCACCTCCGTTGATGATAAGGTGATAATCCTTGGCGACTTCAACGCCAGAGTGGGACAAGCCGCTGTTGCCTGGAATGGAGTGCTTGGCAGACATGGCACTTTGACCCTGTTGTTCTCTCCGATATAGCAACAAAAATCTTGAGGGAGAGATGTGACTTGGGTGATTGCAAACTGTGTTATGCAAGTGCCCTCAATTCTAGGATCTCCTTGTTGTGTTCGTCAAACCAGTCTTTGTTCTTTTTAGTGGTGAACCCCAGGACTTCTTGTGATGTCTGCAGTACCTAATGGTGGCGTTAGTAACTGCAATGACAACGGGCGCTTGCTGCTGGAGTTTTGCATGGAGCAGCAACTTGTCATCACCAACACCATCTTCCAACAAAAGGGCAGTCTGAAAACAACCTGGATGCATCCTCGGTCCAAACACTGGCACCTTATTGACTACGTTCTAGTGCGCCAACGAGACCTCTAAGACGTCTTACATACCAGAGTGATGCCCAGCGCAGAATGTCACACTGACCATCGCCTCGTGCGCTGCAAACTCAGACTTTACCTCAAACAAAAACCAAGAAAGGGAGGGCTCCCAAAGAAAATGTTGAAGCTCAGTAGGCTACAATCAGCTGTAGTGAGAGCTGACTTCCAGAAGTGCTTGCAGTTCAAGCTTGAAAACGACGGCTGCCCAGAAGATCCCTCACCTGATTCACTTTGGCTTCATTTGAAAAGAGCCATACTGCAGACATCACAAGAAGTCCTGGGGTTCACCACTAAAAAGAACAAAGACTGGTTTGACGAACACAACAAGGAGATCCTAGAATTGCTGGCTAAGAAGAGATCAGCCCACCAGGCTCACTTGGCTCAGCCGTCTTGTCCCGTGAGGAAAGCTGCCTTCCGCTACACTTGCAGCAACCTCCAGCGCAAGCTTCGAGAGATTAAGAACGAGTGGTGGATCAACATCGCAGAACGAACTCAGCAATGGCTTCAACTCAGCAATCGTGGATCAACCTACAGAGGCTTCTACGAAGCCTTAAGGCAGTGTACGGCCCTACGCACCACGCCTAGAGTCCTTTGCGCAGTGCAGACGGTGTGGCGCTCCTCACAGACAGGGCGTCTATCCTGAGTCGCTTGTCCGAGCACTTCCACGCCCTCTTCAGCGCTGATCGAGTCGTTCAGGACTCAGCAATCCTTCGCATCCCTCAGCTCCCAGTTATAGTGGAATTGGACGAACCACCCTCTATGAAAGAACTCACAGAAGCCATAGAGAAGACAAAGAGTGGCAAGGCAGCTGGAGTTGATGGCATCCCACCAGAAATCTGGAAAGATGGAGGCCCAGCGTTACACAGAAAGCTCCACGAACTCCTCGTCTGTTGTTGGGAACAAGGAAATCTTCCAAGAGACCTCCGTGATGCAGTCAACGTTACCTTATACAAAAACAAGGGGGAAAGTCAGTCTGCTCCAAGTACCGGGGGATCACTCTGCTTTCGATCGCAGGAAAAATCATTGCTCGTGTGCTCCTGAATAGTCTAATACCTACCATCGCAAAAGACCACCTCCCAGAAAACCAGTGTGGCTTCAGAGCAAACAGGGGTACCACAGACATGGTCTTCGTCCTCAGGCAACTCCTAAAGAAGTGCCGGGAACAGAACAAAGGACTCTATTTTACGTTTGTGAACCTGTCGAAGGCCTTCGACACAGTGAGCAGGAAGGGACTTTGACTCATTATGGAGAGTCTTGGCTGCCCCCCAAAGTTCCTCAGTATGATCATCTAGCTGCATGAAGACCAGAGCGGCCAAGTCAGGTTGAACAGCACCCTCTCAGAACCCTTCCCCATCGTCAACGGCGTGAAACAGGGTTGTGTCTTGGCTCCGACTCTGTTCAGCATCTTCTTCAGCATGATGCTTAGGAAAGCCACAGAAGACCTTGACGATGACGATGCCGTCTCCATTCGCTATCGCCTTGACGGCAGCCTGTTCAACCTCAGGAGGCTGCAAGCCCATACAAAGACCCATGAGCAGATGATCCGAGACCTCCTCTTTGCCGACGACGCTGCCATTTTTGACTCTACAGAAAGATCCCAGCAGCGCCTCACGTCCAGTTTTTTAGAGGCCGCCCAGCTCTTCGGACTCGAGGTCAGCTTGAAGAAGACGGAAGTCCTCCATCAGCCCTCACCTCGGGTAGAGTACCGCCCTCCTCACATTACCATCGGCGAGACTGAGCTGAAAAGCGTTCACCAGTTCACCTACCTGGGGTGTGTTATCACATCAGATGCGAAGTTCGACAGGGAGGTCGACAACAGACTGGCCAAGGCAATCAGCGCTTTTGGCAGACTGTATAACAGAGTCACAGAATAGATATATACAGAAGCGCCACTCGATGTCGGAGCCTTTGATGTTCGTGTCCGCAGCATCCGGGCAACTTTACACGGCGGCCATGTTTCCAGCCAGATAAATGCAGCCAGATCGCAATATAATATATAGTTCTACGGATGGGTTTTGGCAAATAAACCCAAATATTTCTATAGATTGGCCATTTTTTTAATATTTTTTTGTGTGGATACAGTTAACACATCAAGCTCTCAACAATTTATCATTAATTCGACGTCCTTTTGATAAATGAGGGTTTATTCGGAATATTTACAAAGTAGATATGTATCTGACGAGATGCGTACTCGGTATATGGTTTGTCGTCAGTTTTAATTTTATCATATAAGAATTCTGCAGAGAATCTTGAAGACATTTGTTCTAACATTTGAAATCTCGGTCGTGGCTGAAACAAGTGACAAATCAAATTATCCTCCAGTTAGTTTATATATTGCAAACAACGTTTGGCAGGACATTCGAATCACCAAAATTGTCTACCCAGGTGTTTTAAACTATCAGAAGCGATGCTGCATGGCCACTATGAAAGTCATCTGATGCCAAAATATTTTGTATTCATCACAGTTGTGACTTGTGAAGCTTGAATCACTTTTTGAGCAAGTTGGAACATAAGCAGCAGCATGTTGGCCTCCACCAATAAAGTGCTTCAATAGCAATTTGTGAAACATATACTGCCATATGGTCCACATGACTTAACTTTGTTATTTCTGCCTTTTTAAATTCAATCAGGAGATTATTTATATATTTGACATGGATGCTTATTGGTGATGTGAGATTTGAACATAAAAAAGCTTCCTGAATGCTTTTGTGAATTGGATTGGTGTTGGCTTGGCACAGTTTCCCCCTGTCAAATGTTTTAAAAAAGTTTTCTGGTGTATCTGTGTTTCACCTTTTGGTAAACATTTTACTGTGTAAAGTATTACGATTGCATTAAGAGTAACTATAACTGGTTTTTGTCAGAATAAGTTCTGTTTGTGACATGATTACTTACAATAAAAATTTTAATTTACTGAATGAAGTTTATGGATTTTCGCAAAAATTAAATTTTCGAGCCCTTTGTTGCAATAATTTTTCTCTGCTGGTTCATCAATGCGGTGAATCAAACATAATTCTAATCATTTTTCACATACAATTGTTGGTCACAACTCACAAGTGAAGTTTAACCAAAGAGGTAAGCTGTAGGAGCTTGACAATATGTTTGACATAATGGTAAAGTTGTTAATTGTAACAATTTATCAATAACTTCATTCTTTAAAAAATTGTAATTTCATATATTGTTTATTAAAAATAAGACAACAAAAAACATCTTTATTTGTAAGTTAATACAAATTTGACAGACATGATAGCCACAGGAACTCAATATACAATTACAAATAAAAACTTTCAATTACAATTATGCAGACAAGCTACATTGCAAATAAAAAGCCCCGATTCAAGAATCAAATATAAATTAGTTTAGTCCAAATTTTATACTAATTACGTCTTCATCTGAAGAACGTTCTTTACGCACAGTAGGTCTTTTATCGCTTCTATCAAATCCGTTGACCATTCTAATAGGAAACTCTTTACTAGAAAATACAGAAATGGAATCACACAAATATATTTATTACTTTTGTCCTAAATTATAAATTCTTAGGGCAACTGCCGTTCAATATAAGAGACGTTCTAAACATGGATCTCGCATACAATTCAAGGCAAGAAACTATAAAACCCGTAGAATACGAATGACGAACGTATATTGTATTAAAATTATTTCTTACCTTATTTCCTTTATATCCTGCTTAAAGGCATCAAAATTGTTGTCCATATGTGAATCAAAACCCATCAATTTTATGAAAAACAACTCTCCATAATACTAATCTATATACATTCTGGCCAGTTTATCTGGCTGGAGTAATGGCGGACGCAAAAGATGCGCACTTAAGGACTGGTACAAGTAGGCGACAGATTTTTCGCTGAGTGGCGCTTCTGTATATATCTATTCTGTGACAGAGTGTGGAACAACAATTCTTTGAAGAAGGGCACCAGGATCAGCGTGTACAGAGCCGTCGTACTCACAACCCGTGGTCGTGGGTAGTCTACCGTCACCACCTACGCCTCCTTGAGCGTTTCCATCGGCGCTGTCTCCGCACCATCCTCAACATTCACTGGAGTTACTACGTCACCAATGTTGAGGTCTTCACACAGGCGGAGATCACCAGCATCGAGGCCATGCTACTGAAGTCGCACCTACGTTGGGCAGGCCACGTTTCCAGAATGGATGATCAGCGCCTGCCCAAAATTGCCTTGTATGGCGAACTTTCCACAGGCCACCGTGACAGAGGGGCACCGAAGAAACGCTACAAGGACTCTTTGAAGAAGTCCCTCGGAGCCTGCCATATCGACCACCGCCAATGGTCTATTCTGGCTGCTCACCGTGATGCCTGGCGTCGTACTGTCCACCCGGCTGTCTCCTCCTTTGAGGACTCTCGTACAGAGAACTTGAGGGAGAAACGCCGCAGGAGGAAGAACTGGAAAGCTTCAGCAGCCGTACCTGACCTGACCTTTGACTGTAGCCGCTGCGGCCGAACCTGTTAGTCTCGCATCGGACTTGTCAGCCACGAGCGTGCCTGTAGTTGACGTGGACAGCCCCTTTCATAAAATCTTCGTTCGCGAAGCCAAGCCAAGAGAGAGAGATATATATATGTGGAGTTCTCTAGCCTGGACTCAGTTGTCTAAAACATGGCGATGTTGGCGAATTTTCGCATCGAACTTAACACAACCATTGAGTTCTGTAATAACTGGAGCGGCTAACTGTAATGGGGCGAAGACGACAAAAAAATGGCAGCTAACGGATTTATTTCCGTTGAAATCATTGCTTTGCAGAAAAATTATAACAAGGTTAAATACTTGGAATGTTATTAAACAAAAAGAACGATAGCACAACGCTATAACCAACAACTACAAACAATAACGATCTTATCCAACAACATTTGAGAAATTAACCTTCCACTCCTCTTCTTTGTAAACGAGACAAGTCTACTCAAAAGCAGCGAGTCTTATACGCTACAAGTCCAGGGGCTTGTGACCGGTATAGCAGAGTTAAAAGGTGAAAGGTTTATCATAGATTAATCAACTGAATATTCCTGCTCATTTTTGTTTGGAAGCATGTTGAACAGTTCATATGGACAAAGCTTGAATTCCATATAAAATATCAGTAACATAATCCGGTGTTGATGTTGGACAATACATCATTGCCCTTTAGTGGAAAGCGGATGCTTGTAACAATCTATGTTTAATATCGATATTAGATTCATTCTTTTCCAGTGGAAAGCGGGATGCTTTCACTGTAATGAGAACAGCTTCGTTTTTTTATAAAACCCTTAATGTTATTAGTTTGAACTACATGCACAATTTCCTTCTTCTTATCGATTCTTTCACGAAGCTCTCTATTAACCTCATTCAAATTCAAGGCAAAGCTCTCCAATTGATCTCCACCAAAGTGCTTGATATGACGCCCATCACCGACAAGAATTTTAACAATATCTACTTCGCTATCAAATTGACCAAACACGCCATCTTGAAAAGAAGGAAATTGAACTTCTTTTTCACTACTTGGCAGTTTGTAAAAATATTCAATTCCTTCATTTAGGTGTTCCACTGCAACACGAATTGCCAAAAATTTTTCTTTTATACTTAAAGCAAACAAATCATCATCGCCGCAAGCAACGTGGGCGCATGTCAAGGCAAAAAAATCATCATTCTTGGGATAGAACATTGTCAATGTACCATGAGAACCTCTGGCATTTTGGTTTTCATCCTCAATATCATTCGAAACATGCATGAAATTTCATGATTCATCTATTCTTACAGCACGAAAATTTGATAAATATCGAATCTTCTTTGTAAAGTTTACGTCGAAATTCGATAAATTTTGATGCCGCCATTTAAAAATTTCGTCGATTTCTCTCTTCAAATCTTCGTCTGACTTTTGTACATCGCCATCGACTGTGATATACATGTGGGAATATGGTATAGCCCGGTTTTCACCAATTGGTTCATAATCACTACATATCCATGGCAACCTTAAATATGATGTACTTTCTCAATTGACGACATTATTTTCATATTAAAAACATATTTATAATGCATGTAGGGTATGTAATGTCAAAGTAATCAAAAAATTTTAGTTGGTCTAATCGTGATAAAACTGGAAAATTAGCATCCGAAATAGATCTTAAAAAGAAGCCAAAACTTATTCAACAAGAGCAAGTAAAACAGTACAACAATAGTTATCTTATGAATGTTTTATGCAGTGCGGTGTTTGAAATTCAATGAAGATATGATCTTCGCACTTTGCTGGACAGTTTATCATATCAAAGATCATATCTTCATTTAATTTCAAACACCGCACTGCATAAAACATTCATACGACATTCCTTTCACGAGAAAACATAAGGCCAACAATATTGACCTGCTCACCACTGTGTGACTTCATAGCTCAGTTGGTCAGAGCACTGCACCGGCAACGCAGAGGTCATGGGTTCAAATCCCGTTGAGTCACCTGATTTTTTCAGGTTCCTGAGACGATTGCTTAAACTGTCCAGCAAAGTGCGAAGATCATATCTTCATTTAACTTCATTTAATAGTTATCTTAACGGAAAATTATTCCCTTTACGACATTCATGCTTTTTTGTTTGTTCAAATGCATGTTTAAATTATATATCTTATCAAAATTATATTGTCGTAATTCCTAACGCATTTATATTACGTTAAGAAGACAAAAATTGTTGTTGATATTTGTACACGCAGATGAAGCATGTAAGGTTATTACCTTGGCAATCATTATGATCGAAAATTTTGTCCATTTTTGTTTGCGGTTGGAACTTATATTGAACGGTTTCCCTCACAAACACTCACAAAAGACCATGCATTGGCAAAATATTGAAAATAAGACAAGCAATGTTGGTGATAAACTGCAACCAACGTTTTTCCATGATGAGAATACTTTGTATATTCTCAAAAAGAAAGAAAATTTTGCCCCAATTTTGCAAACATTTAGGGCCTTGTGTTATTGACAGAGAAACTTATTTTTTTATGTGGGAACTTAAAATCCATTGAAATTTAAAATACTTCATGCCTGGCATCAAGGGACCTTTAGAGAAAATTTTGCTCTGGATCCCAAAGTTTTTCTTAGTGGCCTTGTTTATGTCATTACATTTACCATAGAAAATGAATAAAATACCTCTCGAGTAGATCGTACACTTCATCTCTAATGCTGTAATCTTCATCAAGAAATTTGAGAAGATGCCAATCGTTGGAAAACGCTATTTAAATGCTGTCATCAGTTTAAGGAGTGAGGAAAACAGATAGTATACTCATGCAGCTCATGACAACCTCCGAGTGATAAAAGCGAAGCACTAGTCTGGACAAACACCATTGATCTTAAATAATTAGTTGAGAATACGTACGCTTCTTTTGATCGTTTGATGATAGCAAACGAAACAACCCTGTGCGAATTCCGGGGTTGGACGGCCACCTGAGATAAATAATGAAAAAAGCCCTGTCATATGAGACTGAGAGCAACTGCTTTATTAAGCTTTCATGAAATGGGGAAAGAAAAATGGCTGATCGAGAAGTACGAGAACCGCTCGACACTTTGAACTTAGGCAATAAAGTTTTAGTGAAAAAGTTATATTTTCATCTAATAAAGATTTAGATCAAAACTAGTGATGAGAATTCTAAAGTACAAGTATGTTTCCATCAGAATTAATAACATTGTAGCTACATTCATCAACGGTACACCTTAGTTGGAGTTGAAATTTAAAAGTTAGCAAACAACCATGTGCTACAATGTTTAAAAATAATCAGTGTAATTCTAATCAGTGTATTTCCGAACAATTATGATTGTTGTAAGTGTTTTAAGTTATTGCACCAAATACCAGTTGCAATCTCCTCAAGCACTCCATTTTGTACCTGACAGTTATAAATTTACTCGTGGAAATCTAAACAATAATTTTGAATCATTGACCATCTGAAAAATTGACAATTTTGGGAGACTTATCACGCAGCATGAGCTAAATAATCGTTTCGAGTCTATGCTTAAGCCTTTATAAACTGTTATGGCAGACCTAAGAGAATTGCCCTCAAACTAACATTACCCATAAGAGCCTGGTCTTGATAGAGGTCTGAGAAGCTAAGAGAGGAACAGTTAAATAGACAGGCACTTGACTATAAAACACAATAATATATTAAATATAGTTTCACAAAATATAATTTCATCTCAATTCTAAAATACACTGTCTTCATGGTAAGTAGTGTTTGTCTTAATACCAGGTACAATCTCCAAAAGCACAACACTTTGCTCAGACCTATAAATATTCATGACAATTTATATGAGTTTTGAAATGTACAACAACTTTAATAATTTACTATCTTTGTAGACAAGTCACACAGGAAGAGCTGAATTATAGAGTCACACTACATGCTTGATTAGCCGTGTGGTTGCCGTGTGGTTACCGGCTTAGAATTGCGCCAACGTATCCTCTGCGTGTCGTAAAAGACGACTAAAAGGGGTTGGTGTAAGGAAGGGCATTCTACCGTAAAACTTTTGCTCCAACAAAATTCATGAACTTTGGAAAAGAAGATATGGCCCCCAGTCCCCGGCAGCCTTTCAGTGGGCAGGGGGTGCGAAGAATCTCCGGATCGAATGTTGGTGGAAGTGTCACCCTTCAGGTAGGCACAGTGAACGTTGGGACAATGAAGGGAAGGAGTGCAGAAGTGGCGGACATGTTGAAGAGAAGGAAAGTTGATGTGTGGGTTTCAGGAGGTAAGGTTTAAAAGGTGAAGGTATGAGTCATAAAGGGTGAAGATAATGGAGCGAGATTTAAGTGGTTTTGGAAGGGAAACGGAAGTGGCACGAATGGTGTTGGCTTCGCGATAAGAGAATTGGGCGAAGTCGGTTGTAGCAGTGAAGAGTTTCGGACAGAGTCCTGAGAGTTGGATGTAGTTATTGAGGCCGAAGTTGTGAGTTTCGTTGTGGTGTATGCCCGTAGGTTGGACGAAGTGCGGAGGAGAAGGAAAGATGGTGGGCGATGTGATGCTTAACGGCGCGGAGGTTTTGGAGTTGGTGATATGACTGCTGAAGGCGAGGCGATATTGAGTTAGCAGCGAGTTGTGGGATGGTGGTAGTGAATACGTGGTTTATAAAGGAAGAAACAAGCTTGTGACGTATGAATCTGGTGACAGTAGGACGGTGGTGGATTATAACTGGTGAATGAAGAAGAGAGGAAAACGAAGGATGCAAAAGTGATCGCAGGAGAAGAATGTGTGACCAGCACAAGCTGCTGGTCATGGACTGGAGAATCAGGAAGGTGAAGAGGAGAAAGTTTGAGGTAAAGGCAGGCTTGCTGGAAGTTACAATCGAATGAAGGGAAGCAGTGTTTCCGTGACGAAATTGCGACAATGAATGTTGAGGGTAAGACGGTGGAGGAGCGATGGACGTGCTTTGAGAAGGGTGTTTTAAAGGCAGCGGAGAAGGTATGTTGTAGAAGTAAAGGCGGTGTAGTAGAAGAACAGGCATGGTGGTGGGATCAACGAGTCAGCAAAGTGATTGGCGCGAAGAAGTTGGCATTTAAAAGGTGGAGAAAGTCGCGGACTGAAGCAGATAGGATCGATTACATCCGGTTCAAGAAAAAGGCGCGAAAGGAGGTGGCTAAAGCGATAGAAAGGCATTGAAAGAGCTTCGTAAAATGCAGGAGAATAGACGAAAAGCGTTGTTTAGAACTGCTAGAAGGAGCAAGAAGGAGAGGAACGATATTTTGGTGCTCCGGCGTGCAGAACGATGGGAGTGGAAGGGTTGTGGAAGACAGGTTAGAAGTGTGGAGGGCGTACTGTGACCGTTTGATGAATGTAGAGAATGAGTGATTGGAGAAATTGAAGGACGAAGTTTGGGGTAGTGGGAAATAGTGACTGTTGATGAGGTGGCGGCGGCTCTGCGCAAGATGAAGAAAGGAAAGGCGACGGGACCGGAGTGAAGTGGGTAGCGAAATGTTGGACAATGAACTGCGTGAGAGAGTTGTGTAATGTAGCGAACGAGGTTTTGAGGCTCAAAGATGCCGAGTACATGAGAAAGAGTCTAGTGGTCCCGCTGTACAAAGGAAAAGGAGCAGCGACGGTATGTGGGAATTACAGGACTATTAAGCTGATGGAGCATGCGTTGAAGATAGTAGAGATTGTTTGAAAGAAGGAGGGGTTTTGGATGGGGAAGAGCAGTATGGATTGCATACCGTGTTTGTGTTGAGGCAGCTGCAGGAGAAATTTTTGGAGAAGGACAGAGAATTGTATATGGTGTTTGTAGATTTGGAGAAGGCGTTTGATAGAGTTCCGAGAAAGGTGATCGAGTACGCGCTGCGTAAGAAAGGTGTGACAGAGAATATGGTTCGGGCAGTTATGGAGACTATGAAGGTGTAGAGGCAGTGGTTACAGAGGAAGGTGTTAGATCTTGTGTTTTTGAGGTAAAAGTTGGTGTTCATCAAGGTTCAGTCTTGTCGCCGTTACTGTTTGCTTGTGTGATGGATGTACTGACAGAGGAAGTGAGAAGAAAAGAAGGATGCTGGTGTTTGTTGTATGCAGATGACATTGTCTTGGTGGCGGAGTCGAAGCAGAAAGTCATGGAATGGTACAGAGAATGGAAAAACGGCAATAGAATTAAGGACTGAAAGGAATGATAAAGACGAAAGGAATGAGATGCCGGTAGGTGGAGGTGAAGGACAGTGATAAATGGCGGTGGTGGGGAAAAGAGTTAGATGAATCAATAATGTGGGAAAATGCAGTAAAGTGGGTCTGGGAAGATGTTCAGGTGTCCGTGGTGCATTGACAAGAGTAACTGATTTTGAGTGCGGGACGTGTCGAAGTGGTGGGCGAGTTGCGATTGAACGGTTTGAACTGGGTGACGTGAGTTTGGAAGTTGTATCGGAGTTTAAATATCTGGGCGATGTGTTAAATGATGGTGGAGGCTGTGAGCAAGCGGTGAGAACAGAGTTCAAGCAGCGTGGTGAGTTTTAGAGTTGTCGGGAATGTTAGGTGGAAAGTCGACTCGTTAGCGAAGGAGAATTGCAAGGCATGTGTTAGAAGTGTTTTGGGATATGGAGCAGAGTGTTGGGCGCCGAAAGCAGAGGACCTGAGAAGATTGGCGTCGACGGAAAGGAGAACGCTTAGGATGATGTGGTGTAACGTTGATGGATAGGATTCGAAGTAAGAGATTAGAGAAAGAGTTGGTGTTGAGTGTATGAGAATTTGCAAGGCGCAGCGTTTGAGTGTTTGGGCATGTGGAAAGGAGGAAGAAAGTGCTGAAATTCGTAGAACGTTGCATATGAATGTTGATGGAGTCTGCAAACGAGGTAGACCGAGAAAGAGATGGATGGATGCTGTGAACAGTGATATGAAGGCGATGGGTAAAACGAGAGATATGGCGAGAGATAGAGACGTTTGGCGTGGAAAAATTCATGCACCGGTCAATCCCCCTGGCGGGGATTAATACTGGCCGGTATACAAATGTTGTTTGTTTTGTTGTTTGTTTGACTACATGCTTGATAAAGTATAAACTTTCATTCCAGTAAGGGCAATGGAGGATTGATAACTGGGATGCCAAAATTCATATAATTTTGTTATGTAATCTTAATGGCAATTGATTTCAATAGAATACAGTAATACAGTAAAACAGGCATTTATTAATATTTGTTTCATCTTACTAGTTATTATCAATCCTTGGTCACCCTTGTATTTGAGACCTGTGAGTTACTTGGCCTGAAACTAGCTTCACCCGGCTTCAGAACCTGATCATTATAAAGATCAGTGAAGCTAGTAGAACAGTTAACAACAAACATTGAAATTTATTAAAACAACCTGAATTAAATATACTTTCAACTCATATAATAAAAAATTTCCATGAATATAACTGATTATAACACCGTCAATTATTATCTTCAAACATTTTGTACTGACAAAAAGCAGCATAGCTTATTCAAAGAATGCCATTTGGTCCACGAAATTCAGTTGATGAGAAAATTATTGCCTGACTGTCTGTCACCACAAATCAAAATATGACATTGTTTACATCATCGATTATCAACAACCATTTCACAGTATTATAGACTTGAATATAACTGTAATACCAAAATCTTCTCTGGAAGAATATGAAAAGCCAGAAGCTTCGAATTACAAGCAGGTAAATACAAAGTCACACATAGTAATACCACGAACGACAAAAAAATATAATCAACCGAACGATAATCGACGATAATGCTCAATGAACAGTTGTCAAATGACACGAGCGAGCACCCTTCGGTATTTGACGATAAGTAACGATTGTCAAATTGCGATTTGCAGTTTTCCCGCCTGTTTTACTCTTTCTCTTGTGAATTGTACCAACAAGTACCACTACAAAGTTTCAGCCGCATCAAAAAAAGATTATGGACAATTGGGTTAAAGAAAAACTTGACGAGTGGAATCTTTCCTGCTTAAAAGATGTTTTTGAAGGTAAATAAATGCAGTGTCAATATTATTTAGTTCTTAGCTTTAGCTGTATTCTTTTGTATTTTACCTTTTTGTTCCTGAACGGATGTCTTTCGAATTGCATTTTTTTAGAAAATATGATTGACGAGGAGGCCTTTCTCATTTTAAACGAAGAAACCTTGAAGGAGATTAAGATTCCTATTGGACCACGAATCAAACTATTGAAAAAAATCAAATTTCAGGTATACAATGCTATCTTAATTCTGAATTTGGACAGTTGAATCGGTACACGAAAAGCCTACCTAGCAACGCCATAGCAACCGTAATTTCAAAGAGAGTACAAACATCTAAAAGCAGTTTTTTATAGTTTCATTTACATATTGTTGTTTCAATGCCGACTTTCAAAGTGTTGATAAGTTTGTACGTACAAAGAAACATGAGATATTATTGGCTTTAGGTGTTTTTACCACCTTTTACGAGATTCAAAACTACAAATTGCTTTGAGTAACATAATTTGAAAAGTTAACAAACATGGCTTAAACTCAAACCAACTCAATATTTTTTTTCTTTTCCCGATAACATTACGACGAAAACTTTAAACAATCGTACGCCAAAATTCCCGAAATTACATCAGTGAATGTATATATGACTGATGAAAACCAACAAATTTAATATCAATAACCAAAAAAAAAGCACCAGGGACATAAAAATGAATAAAACTCGCAAGCTTTAGACAAAAATAGGCTAATAATCACAAAAACATAAATAAAAGTTTCATAGCTAAAGTTCATTAACAAATATACCCAATAGTTTTTATAACTCAGTTTTTTGTACAGGCAGCATTAAGAACAAATAAGTATTTTGTGTATAAAGTAAATGGTTTGAACCCGAGTATCAAAGAGTGTTTAATGATGACGTTCAGGAAATAAAGTCCTGAGAAGGACTGTTTTTGATGTTGTTGACTGACGTTTCGACAACCTTAGCGGTAGTCATCTTCAGAGTCAAATGAGGAGTAAACGTTAGTCCTTCTCAGGACTTTATTAACCTGGACGATCATCATTTACAAACATACAACGATACTCCCGGGTTCAAACCATTTACTTTATTACGATCATTTGGACGACAGAGCGAACAACTTGCTAACGACTACATACGTTTTGCAAGCAACGTCAGACGCATACGCCAACAACTCTGGTTCAACCACCGCTGCAAGGACACATTTCCTGCACATTTCCTGTACACACAATACAATGACGTAAGAACCAGACAACAAATACGGCTAACCTGACGTTTACTCCTCATTTGACTCTGAAGATGACTACCGCTAAGGTTGTCGAAACGTCAGTCAACAACATCAAAAACAGTCCTTCTCAGGACTTTATTAACCTGGACGATCATCATTTACAAACATATTTTGTGTATAGCTGTGAATATAACATGTCACAAGCAGAGAAAAGACAGTTGCTGGATTACATGGCTACTAACTATGATGAGTCAAAGAAATGTTTTCTAATAATAGAAAACTTCATCACTATCATCTTTTACAAATATGTGTGACTTATGTCTGTACAAACACATTTCTTTCAAGCATTTTACCCAGCTGTTATAAAGAGAAACGAAACGACCTTTTCTTTTGTTACCATCAATCTCTCAGTTTAAATTCTGTAAAAGCAAGGCCATTCAAATATTTAAATCCTTGCACATAGAACACAATATGAATCAATTTGAGAAGAGTTCATTATTTAGTTTTCCCAAGTCCATTATATATAATTGGTACATGAAATAAGCAGTCCATGCAGTTTGTAAGTTTTAAATCTCGTGGAAATTGGTGAATGTTCATAACGTCATAATGGGAGTAATTTATTAAGCTCTTTTGCCTGTATAAACTTATTAGGACACATTTTAAAAAGTCAAAGTGTTTGTTTTATCTGGCTGCTAAAAGTATGAAAGTACTTTTTGTTACAAGTAATGTCAAATTCTTGGGAGATGAAGTGCTTTTTTCTTTTTTCTTTCTTTATCCTATACACCGTTTATATTAAGGTTTTCAATGTCGAATAAGGTATATAAAAAAAATTGAAAACAACCGAGTACCATCGACATACTCATTCGTACGCAATTGAACTGCCAAATGATCCAAAGTGCTCGATCATTTCTTTTAACGATTTCTACAATTATTTCCCATACCATGCCTCAGAATCATATGATGAAAAAGACTTGCATTCACATGTCGTACTTCGTCACCGCACTCCTTGATGCCGCTCAAAATATTAATAAAGAAGTTTAATATGCTAACATTATACTTAATAGGAAATAGTTTTAAAGGACTTAAAGAGAGTAATGATTTCTTTATTCCGTTGACTATATGCTTTTTTTAATGATGTTTAAGATTAGAGGCTTATTATCTGTAGTGTCTTTTTTTGGTTAAATGTTCGTTTCTAAAATAACATGAAAAATTTAAACAATTTCATTGGTCAAGAGCTATAATTTATAAGAGGCCATGCACTTTTTTCATTACATAAACTACGTCATCCCTGCGAGTAATTCTATAGGTAATAGAACAGTTTTGAGTGCAATTAGGGATGAACGTGCCCAAGTGAGTTTTTTAAAGAGTAGCTCAAGTCCATTTTAGCCGTGATAGTGTAAGAAATTATACTTTCACTCAATAATAATATAGTTGGAGGTATATCTTGATAGTACCGTTAAACTCTTTCTTGCTTGGTTACTCTATATCTTCTCGTAACTGTATGCTGTTTTGTTATCGTCTTTGCATTTTTTGCAATTCTTGAATTTGAAACGATTGCAGATTGCATTTTGTAAAAATCTTTCTTTATTACAAATGCCATCATGTTGCTTTTTGAAATGAAAAGAATGATGTTTTTGGTTTCTTGGCTTTCTTTGCATTTCAGCTAATCAGGTTACATGATGTACGGAGCAACTACACTTTTCACAGTGCATTTCCACATTTTCACTGTACAATTACACTTATTCACATTAAACACTAAATTAAATTGAACAATATAAACTTTCTATTGATGCTATTTATTTTATCCAATATAGGCATCTTCAAGTCCCGAGTTTACTTGTCAGCCAAAAGAAAACGAGACAAAGCGTTCAGTAGCAGCAAATCAGTCTATATTTCAGAGCTGGGTAGCTCAAACTTTTTAACCGAGAAAGAAACCCAGGAATGATTTTGTAAGCATTAACACGTGTAGAGCAATTAAACATCAAACACATTTTTTTATCTTTTTCTTTTTTTAAAGAATATCAAATCGATTTTGGAAGAGTACGAAGTTGGTGTTCAAGTGATTTGCGAACTGGATACGGATAAATTAAGCAGAAACAGGAGAATCAAGATGGTTCAAATACTACTGGCTTACATAATTAATCAGTTTGGAGGAAGGTTTGTGAAAATATGAAAGACTCAATTCACTACTTTTCCTGCAACATGCAAGTCTACCTATGATGTCATCGTAACAGGAAAAAATCGTAAAAATAGAAAATCAAAGAGTTGTACAAATTAACACCATAGTAAAATGCGATTTTAGCGATGAAGCATCGTGTTCGAAAAAAAAGTAAATGTTTGTACTTTTTAAAAAAAGATAAATTTTTTAGAGGAAATAAGCAAAATGTTTCTATGAACTTATTATAATGTGAGATTGAAAATCCTAAATTTGACATTTCTTACATTTTCAACGACATTATAAGTACACATGCACGCTACCGTAAAAGTTCTGAAATTGTTCAACATCCAAGTTAAAATTTAAATAATTCTAAAATACAGGCCTCATGCAGACATCAAAATCCAAATGGCAAAGGCAGTGGTAGAGCAGTTTCCTTTCCTTAAAGACGAAGAGGGTAAAAGATATGTACGCGTTTCTCATTACGTTTAACTTTTGATTTGGAATCAAATGATGTATTTTACAAATGATGTATTTTACAATGATGTGTTTGTTTCTTTCTTGTACGTGATCACTTTTTCAATTTTTAGGAAACTTGGTACACGCCAGGAAAGGGAATTCATTCTGCTACAGGGTGTTTGGGAGAACGGCTTAGAAATGTTAGGAGAAAGAGCATAAAACATCGTGAGACTGAAGAAGAATTTAGCTCAACTTCAACTTCTCTAAAACACTTGGCAAGATCTCTACCAGGTTAAATTCGTCAATTAAAAAGATATTAGAAGCTTATTTGATGGTGCTTGTAGGAAATTTGCTTTTTTTTCTTAAAAAGAGCCAGTCTAAAATGAATCTGACCATATTGGAATGATGCAGTGGATGAAAGACAACTGGGAGCATATCGCAACCCTAAAAAGCTATATGCAGAAGACAGTCTTAAATCGATCAGAATGGATTAGAAAAACACCGCAACTTACAATACGAGAGGTTATGCAAAAATACCCTCGTCTTTTTGATGTCCCTTGCATGGTAAAGATAATTCTTTCGTTATACATCATCTTGTACGGCTAACCAAATTTATTCAGGTTGAAATAGACTTTGCAACATTGTATCCAGGTGTCGCGGATAATCTTTTTCTGCGATTTACACCAGAAAAAGTTGAGAAAATAATTTGTTACGCAGATACACAAACAGAAAAATAGACAAAATACTTGAAAATCGCAACAAGAAACCTAAATTCCGGTAAAAAATTTCAAAAACGTTTACATGATGCATGAAACATATGTGATACATGAAATACTTTCTTCATCTAAACTCCAAAAACACTGACTTTTATTTATAAACTACTTTATAGATGAAGAGAAAAGAAATGCTGCGATTGGTCTCCTTCCATGCGTTTTTCCTACTGGAAGAAAGAATAAAAAGAGGTGTACAACTGATGAAGCATTATGTGCTTTTATCGATTGCCAACCGGTATCCATTAAAAATATTTTCATTACTTAATCACAGTACCTAATTATACGAATTTGTCAAAAAAGCACGGGCGTCAATCCATTTTTAATTGAAGGGGACCATATTTTTATACTCTGTCATGCCAGCCTGATTTTTTTGCAAGGGAAGTTGTTTTGAAAAGAAATTAGACTGGTGTATGAGTACATGAATATGTCTGTCCCCATGCATTAAAGCAAGATTGCTGCCATTGCGAAAAAAGATATAACAAAACCATGAATTATTGAATTTTGGTACTTTATTGCATTGCCTCGTGCTGTTGTCAGTAAAATGTTTGAAAAAATTAGCATTTTTTCCCCTGAAAAAGTTTTCCTTATGTCCTATGAAACAGTGACAAAAATCACTTATTTAAAAAAAGAAGAAAGTCAATATATGCATGGACTGTTTTGCACAAAATGCTAGGTCATCACCATTTTAAAAAATTTAGGTACCAGCTCTGCTAGAGAACAATAAAGTAGCAAAATCACTAAAAATTTGGCTTAGTTTTTGGATTTTATTTTTTCTGATCATTTCTTCCAGCAGTATCTATATATTGTCACTTTTAGATACACCATGTAAGTAGTCGCATAATCAAACTCGTGTATTTGATGTAAAGTCTCAATTCTACTGTTTAATTATTTTTAGGTGGATACAAACATACCTAAATATTTAGAAACAGCCTCAAGATGGCCATTTGTTTTAGCAATTGGTAGTCGATACAGCCCGACGCAAGTGTTTGTTATAATCGAAAGCCAGGTCTTGGAGCAGCCTAATCTTTTAAGGGCAATTGATGTTTGCTTTAAACTATTTTCCGTACTTGATGTTAATTATAATTAACATCAACTACGGGAAATGGTTTAAATGGGTATACCCATGGCAGAGCTGTTCGTCGTGGGAGTTTATACAAAAGGTTTTGTATGGCATTGAGGACCATGGAAAACAGAAGACCACACCTGCTGTTGTTGCAATGAGAGCAACGTTAAAGTAATCAGACCATTGACGCTAAAAATATATTGATATAAATCTAAACTTCTCCAGCTATTGCATGTACCTGTTGTTAATATACATGATACTTGTCTATCTTCTGTTTGTAGTTTTTACTAATTGTAAGTTGTGCCCGTGCAATGTTTTTTTTCTTAAATAAATATACTTTTTGAGCATGAATATACTCTCTCAATGAATCACTAAGAATCGCCAAGGAATTTAGCAAGGCAACTAGTTAATTTTAACTGGGACAAGTGTCAAAATTTTAACATTAGGTCGTGGTTGAATTTAACCAGAATAAGGGTTAATTAATTTAACCCCGATTCCTTGTTAAAATAACCAGGATTGCGTTAGTCCTATTGGGAATACTTTCCTGGTTAAAATTTAACCCCCATCCTGGTTATTTTTAACCAGGATGTTTTTAGAGTAAACTGCACTGACTTAAACATCAAACTAGTTTTATCTCTTTGTAAAATTTGCAATCTCATTATCATCAAAGATGCCATTTCAACTTTTTTGAAATCCACTTGTTAGTTTTGAGAAAGTAACTTGTAGTACAAAAATTGTACAAATATAGTACAAAAACGTTAGTGTGGACGAAAATTAATCAATGCGTTTTTGGTGTTGGGAAAATGTGTATAAAGGTCTTAATTGAGCCAATGTTAGCGACTACATTTTTTATGTTTACGCTTATATATATGTTTATACACTGACACACTCACATGTCAAATCACTTGTTACCCTCAATAAAACAAGCTTCCGACTTGACAACCAGTTTTTTAAATTGAGCACTGATATTAGACAGCGAACGTTGTTCTGGTTCTTCGATATCACCATTCTTGGAATTCCCTTCTGATTTCGAACTCTTGAACTCACCCATATGGTTGCGGAGCTTCTTGGAAAATCCGTCTGCAGATTTTTAACCTTCTTAAAAGAGCTTCCGTCGCTAAAACACCTTTTTGTTTTCGGCTTTTTAGTGGCATAATTTTTAATTTTAAGATCCATGAAAACTTAAAATTCTTTGAACGATCTGCAAGAAGCGCAGTTGTAACTGTTCTTTAGTTTTGATTTTACTATCTAAAAATGCAATAGAAAACTTGACACTTTGTCTGGGATGGGGCATGGTTAAATCAGCTTGCTCGTTAATCGATACCTTACATTTCAAAGCGCGTGAAAGCCAACTCAATTAGTCAAAAAGTTCTCTTTTGACAAAAAGTGCGGAAGATAGTTAAATAGTGGTGGAGCTATTTATATATTTATATATATTCAACTTTATTAGTTTCTTTTGAAATCAATTCTGATTTTGGATTTATAAGATATAAGAACAAATGAATTTGAGCCCTTCCCCCTAAATTATTGATCTTCCGCAGTCTGTTGGAACTTCATAACTAATATTGTTCTTATGTAAGTATTTTGATGTGACAACTTAGCCGCAGCTGCTTGAGTTTTTTTCATATATTTAATTATTTTTGGCCCTATTGATCTCATGCAGTTCAGTTAACTTTTTTTACTGATATTCCACTTTGTTTCAGGTTTTAAATGTTTGATGTATAGAACTTTCATTTTGGAATTTTAAACTAGTTCTAAGTCGATAGATTCTGAATGTTATAGTTTCAGAATAGTTCCAATACACCATGCACTAACCAATATACATAGTTATTGAAAATATTATTTGTTGAAAAGCGTAGTGTTTTGTCTTTATTTTCAAGATATCATCAGACGGTTAAATTACAAGGTGTAAAATATTTAAATGTTAGTTATAAGTATTTGCAGCATGTGCTTTTTTATACATAAGACATAAGTAATAACTTACTGCAGTCACCATGAAACTTCAATCATTCTCTTGGTGTCTTTCCCCTCACAAACTTGCAAAGAGAATACGTCTAAGCCTGAGACCCTATATTGCTGTGTCTTTAAGTTGCTTGAGATCCTTTTTGGTCGTGTACGTAAGTGTATTTTAGTTGCCTTTTTGCCTTTTTAACATCTATTCATGTTGTAAGTATATATTCTTCTTGTAAATATATAAGCTTGTTAGGGGAAAGACATGCTCTAGGAAAATGATTAAAGTTACTCGTAACAGACGTAAGTTATATCTCACGTAAGTCAGCAAAACCTAATCCATTTAATGTTCTCAGAAACACTGACCTAATATTTAAAGCATACTGAATGACTTGGCTGGATAAAAGATAATAAAGATAGTATATAAACATTCAGATACGATAAGACGGTATTAAGTTGGACTTGGAGAAGTACATAAAAAATATGGAAAAGACCAGTGAACTTTAATATAACCAGGGGCAAAACTAGAAAGTTGGGAGGTGTGAACATTTATATATTCAGTTCTTCCCTGCAAACTTTCCTTTGCAGTAATAATCGTTAACAAACCAAATTAGTCAAGCAGAGCTGAATATATGAATATTCTCTCCCTTCCCCCCACTTAACATTTCAGTTTCGTCCCTAAATAGAACTTGGTTATTTTAGAGTTCATTGGAAAAGACATACCAGCACTAGAGAACAGACATAATAAGGCTACATCAACTAAAGGCAAATAAAGTATCTCTAGACATTAAGAGAGGATTTCGTTGTGTCAATTGAAGAATTCAAGTGGGGACCACAGAGCCTGCGCTGCGCATTTTTTTCTTTGACCGAAAATTCTGCTTACATCATAGCTTGTGGCTTGTTTATTGCAAATTTTAGGTTGATATTTTGATATTTTGGAAGAAATCCGTTTAAGTACACTTGATAGCTGTCTGTTGTGACTGAAACAATGGAAGAATTTCTTTATTCATTCGTGTTCAAAAACCTATTAGTCCTATTTTATATAATTATTTCAAAATTATATTTCACGAGCTTGATTGGTTCTTAGAAGAGAGCGGTTCCATCACGAATCGCATGCAAAGGGAGTTTTTCAAACTTTCTTCTTTTATTGGAGTTCAATTTCATATTTTATTTATTATTAAAAAATATCACGAATGTCCATGGATTGCGCAGCTGAAACCATTTTTTGCATTAACTCTAAACGTTTAAGCGATGCATATGAACTTACTTTTTTATTTTGCATTGTTCAAGTTAAGATTTTATGAGCTGTTTTAATATTCTGTCATGGGATTCTTCGTGATATTTTATTTTTATTTATTTTTGGTAAAACTTATCTAGGTCTTTAAGGATTTTTGATTCTATAGGTGGCTACACTTGAAATTTTCGGCGTTTGTTAAACTTATCACAACAAAAAATTTACAATTTCATGAATCCTACTGGTTCTTACAAGAGAAATTAATTATGAATTTCACGCAGTTGCAATATTTCAAATCTCCTGCTACTGCAGGAGTTGAATTTATGACAAGAGGTTTTGCTATCAGTCGAACATTTAGTAAGATTCCGCTTTGACTTTGTAGCTATTTATTCGTTGATTCAACTAAGAATTGAAAAAACAGCAATACAATTGTTCCAGCATAAAAAGTAGCAAGATGGAATATGAAATTTTCACAATCAAAAAAGCGGATGAATTTTCCATTATTTTATAGTGAATGCCCTCGATCAACCAAAGTAAAACATTGAAATTTTCTGTTTTTTGATTAGCTAATGAGCTATGCTTGCAGCTGCTTTTTAAAAGTTCACAAACAATTTTCATTTTTATAATTTTCAACAACGAATGTAACGGGTATTATTTGCATATCTCTGAATGCGACGACGCCGTCACACTGGAGCAGGTGCTCGGTAACTATGATCGTTTTAGTCAAAACACAGTTGCCTTGTAAAAACCGAAAGTAGTATGTTGTAACAGAATTATGAATGTTTTCTATATAAGTTGCAACCAACTTTAAAATACAATCTTCAGTACAATTCAACTGGTGCATTCTTATAGTTATGCTTCCCTTTCTAACTATCAAATGTTCAAGATGAAGAAGCTAGCGCCATCGTAATTCATGCTTATTTGTTGTCTAAGAACAGCAACATTTAATTTTTTCATAAGTTTAATAACTTTGGTAGCCACTCCAAATCATTTGATGTTTAAGTCATAAAAATAAAATATTCCCCGAACCTTAAAATTGCACATTTATCTGTGGAAATCAAGCGATGGCAAGTGGTGGTGTGCAAACTTTTTCCTATAGTCATGTGAATTATGTTGAAATTATATGGGTGACTTACCTTTTGTTTAAAGTTTGGTTTCGGTTTTGTGAACAACTGCTCTGTTGAGCGTTTGATATCATGTGACCGTCTATCGTTACATGTTGTAAATATAAAATTCTCCTTAATATCTTAATTCTTCTTTGCTATTGGTTGTTGTCGCAAAACAAAACTGCTGGGCCCCATGGGGAAACTTCACTTCACTCCACATATTGGACTAAGTTTTTCATATGCTGAGCAACTTCTTTTTGAGAGCGGGATGATTTTTGTTGAAATACATAGTAAGCATTTCATTTCATTTTTGACATTTTACAGATCGTTTTGAGCTATAATTACAATATGTCAAAATTTTCGCTCAAACATGGTATTTTTGCTTGTTTTGTTGCAAAATTGACTTTGAGTACGTGACGTTGTTTAGAAGACGGAAGTTCAATTTGAAGCTTTAAGTATATAAACATATTACCTATATATAGATACCACAACTTACCTAACTTGGGGTCTTTGTAAAAAGTCTCACCTAATTTGCAGAAATTGTGCATGATAACGGGGGGGGGATTAGAAATACGCACCGGTAACTAACATTTAAAATCCAACTAACCTTCACAAACTTCTCGAACAAACTACTTAATTTCGATAAAATGGGTGCAGGATATTTGACTCAGTCTGTCGTTTTTAAGAAACTCGCAATTCAGGGGGCGGAGTGACGTTGTCCAAAACTTACTTCCTGATTATCAAATTCCTCATAATACTGCTCGAATTCCATGGTTGCAACTTTGTAGGAGAAAATTAGCATTGCTAATAAATTTTTTTATTAAATTCGCCTGTGTTTTCTTGGTTTTTCTTCCGTGTCTAGAATTGGTAATTCCAGAGTAGCTCACTCGTCGCGCATACGAATTATAGCATTAACTAGTCGTTATTTTTGCCATTATAAAGTATAAGTTATCGAAATTTTGGGAACAATTCACCAAAGTTTTTTAAAGTTTACAACTATATGATTCCATAATTTCGTGAAAACACAATGGTTATTTTATAGACAATGCCCTCGATCAACCAAAGTAAAACATTGAAATTTTATTTTTTGATTTGCTAATGAGCTATGTTTGCAATTGCTTTTTAAAAGTTCACAAACAATATTCATTTTTGCAATTTTCAACAACGAATGTAACGGGTATTATTTACATATCTTTGAACGCGACGACGCCGTCACACTGGAGCAGGTGCTCGGTAACTATGATATTTTTAGTCAAAACACAGTTGCCATGTAAAAACCGAAAGTGAGTATGTTGTAATAGAATTATGAATGTTTTCTATATAAGTTACAATCAACTTTAAAATACAATCTTTAGTACAATTCAACTCGTGCATTCTTATATTTATGCTGCCCTTTCTAACTATCAAATGTTCAAGGTGAAGAAGCTAGAGCCATCGTAATTCATGCTTATTTGTTGTCTAAGAACAGCAACATTTAATTTTTTCATAAGTTTAATAACTTTGGTAGCCACTCCAAATCATTTGATGTTTAAGTCATAAATATAAAATATTCCCCGAACCTTAAAATTGCACATTTATCTGTGGAAATCAAGCGATGGCAAGTGGTGGTGTGCAAACTTTTTCCTATAGTCATGTGAATAATGGTGAAATTATATGGGTAACTTACCTTTTGTTTAAAGTTTGGTTTCGGTTTTGTGAACAACTGCTCTGTTGAGCGTTTGATATCATGTGACCGTCTATCATTCGGTGTTGTAAATATATAATTCTCCTTAATATCTTAATTCTTCTTTGCTATTGGTTGTTGTCGCAAAACAAAACTGCTGGGCCCCCTGGGAAACTTCGCTTCACTCCACATATTGGACTAAGTTTTTC
The DNA here is from genome assembly GCF_021976095.1 of Xenia sp. Carnegie-2017. NCBI lineage: Eukaryota > Metazoa > Cnidaria > Anthozoa > Malacalcyonacea > Xeniidae > Xenia > Xenia sp. Carnegie-2017. Next base: position 647,803 of record NW_025813481.1, read on the forward strand.
ATATGCTGAGCAACTTCTTTTTGTGAGCGGAATGATTTTTGTTGAAATACATAATAAGCATTTCATTTCATTTTACAGACATTTTACAGATCGTTTTGAGCTATAATTGCAATGTGTCGCTCGCAATTCAGGATCGGAGAAAAGTTGCTTTGTTAAGTGAAGAACGCCTGGTTTACTTAATAATTCTTAATAAAAACTCATACTCAAAGACAATTCAGAAAAACAATAATAATTGAAAACCAAAATCTCCATAATCTTAAAACTGTGGCATTTTTGCATTGTTCATGAAAATGCACTTTAAATAAATTGATTTTAGTATGCATGAAAAGAAGCAAACTGCTTTATAATTAGTTAAAATACACTAAACTTTATACTTTATATATTATATATAAAGTGTAAAGTTTTCATTTAATCAGTGTTATATTAAAGGCTATGTGCATATCTTTCTGCTATTAGCTATAATGACCTTCTAAGATCTAAGGAAACGATTGGTTAAAATGTATCATGCATTCCAATAAAAAGTGCCCCACATGTAGTTTTCCCATCGTCCCCCAGCAGTTTCGTTTTGTGACAACAACCAATAGCAAAGAAGAATTGTGATACTAAAAGAGACTCACCCGCAGCCACACGTAACCTCAATAAATCACATAATACCTAACGTTCAAGAGCAGTTGTTCACAAAACCGAAACCAAAGTTAAACAAAAAGTATGTCACCTATACAATTTCAACATAGTTCACATGAATGGGAAAAAGTCGGTAGACCGCCACTTGCAATCGCTTACTTTCGACAAACAAATGCACGATTTTAATGTTCCGAGGGTATTTTATAGTTAGCTATAACTTACTTATGTAATATCGAAGTTATTACACTTTAAAAATTAATAATAAAGAAGTAAATGTTACTGCTGCTAGACCACAAATAAGCAAGAATTACGAACATTTGATAGTAAGGGAGGAAAGCATTTAAGGACACGAATGCACCTGCTACTATGTGATGGCAAGTTGAAAATTGCAAATGCGAAAATTATTACACCTGTGATGTTTTAAAAAGCAGTTGAAAACATAAAATTTCGATTTTTTATTTTGGTTGAGAGCATCGCCTGGTTTGACTATTAAATAGCTAATGAAAAGTTCAATCGCTTTTTTGATGGTTTTATGAAAAATATTCAATCACCTTTTTATGCTGGAACAATTGTATTACCGTTTTTCGATTCTAAGTCTAGTCAAACGAATAAATAGCTACAAAGTCAAAGCGGGATCGTATGAAATGTCCGATTCAGAATTAAATCGCACATGGTGAGTTCGACTCCTCAAAAACAGAAAATTTGAAATAGTCTAGCTACATTCAACTCGTGACTAAATTTCTTTTCTTACAACGAAAATCATGTACAATTCAGTGAATTGTGATTAATAAGCTTTACAAACGCCTACATATTCAAGTGTACACATAGAGCTTATTAAAAGAATCCTTAAAAAGTAAGTTTTAAAATGAACATCAAAAGTCGCAAAGTTGATGGTAAGTTTTACAAATTTAGTTATTGCATTCTAGCTTTAAAATAGCTACTAGTTTCGTCTAAGAATATTTTCCTATAAGTATATGAGTACAAAGAAATTTACCCTTTCACTTAATACCCAAGAGTCTATCTGCCTATAATTTATTTCACTAAATTGATCGATTCGAGCCAACAACTTTTCAAATTGAAACAACTTTTTACAAAACGAACCTTCATCTAACGTATTATTTAATGACCATACGAGCTCCAGACATGTGAAAACCCTAAACCATTTTGTTGACATCACTATTCATCGCTCTAATGGAAAGTTCTTCACGTCCATATACAGAAAACCTACGTTCACTGGTCTTTTTACTAATTTCCACAGCTTCATCACACTAACATATACACGCAGTATAATATTATGTTTAGTTCATCGCTTTTTTAATATTTTCTCCACTTATGAAAACTTCCATACTGAAATCGAAAAAGCACGCAGATTCTTTATTTCCAATTTATTTCCCTGTCACATATTTGATCACTGGGTAAAAATGTTTTCTGACAAAGTCTTTCAACCCAAACTACCTCTTCATACCGTACCCTAAAAAATACTGTATTTCGGCCTTCCATTTGCTGGCTTACACTCATCCCAAATCCGCACACAAATCATTACCCCTTTGACTGGTAAACCTTCTAAACATCCCAGTCATTCCTCCATACTATCACACCTTAAATCCACAGGACACACCGCCACCTTCGAGGATTTTAAAATACTTTCTTCATGCTCAGACTCGCAAGAGCTTCTTAGTCACGAAAGCCTCTTAATCAACAAAATGCAACCATTTCTTAACGTCCAAGGAAACTCCATTGTCCTTCAGTATCTTTAATCTAATTTCGTCCGCCCTCATGTCTGTATACTTTATGATTGTGTGTGTTTTTTGTTTCTGTCGTGTTTCTACTTATCCCACGTCATACCATCTTATCCCATATTTACTTTCACGTTTTCATTCCACCGTGTAATTTAATATTATGTAAATAGCTATTATATATATATATCCCTCTATACTTGTAATTTAATACTGTCTGACGATATCATGACAGTCAAGACGAAACGTTAGGGTTCTAAATAAATATTTCTTTTTATACCTTATTTTTGTATTGAATGGCTCTTTTAAAAGCACTTTGCTGGACTTTAATATTTATATTAAGGACTTTGCTATCAACTTTAAAATATACTCCTCTGGAGCTATATTTCAACTCGTGCATTCTTGTACTTATGCTTCCCTCCCTAAATATCAAATGTTCAAGGTGAATAAGTGCCATCGTAATTTTTGCTTATTTGTCCAAAAATGTTGAACTAATCATCGCTTTTGTTGACATTTTGGGCTATGATCCCATCAGAACGCCTTATCAGGCTAAAATATAAACTAAACAAGCACTTTGTTCAACGGATTTGCTGCAATTCATTATTGATTTTTTTTGACAATATTACCGTTTCTTATAATAAAGTCAGTACTTCTCTTCAATTTTGCCTCGTGAAGTGTTTCTAATTGATCCGAGATCACAACACATATTTAAGTTCAAAATACGATATCGTTAATTATTACTTGCTGTCAAATGTAGAACGTTTATTGCATTGTCACTGAAAGAGCTTGGCGCATTTTATAAATATGTAACTATTTTGGCGGATATCGACTAATTTGAGCAACTATAATTAAAATTTTCGAGTCGTTTGGCAAGAATTGTTGAAATGAATAAGCGCTTTATATGGACGTCGGAATTGATTTTCGAGTTTTTTCAATTTATGCATATTTTCGTAGATCGCAATTCTGTGATCTATTGACAAGGCTTTAAACGAATATAAAAGCTAATACTTGTACAAATAAATGGACAGTTCCAAAAATGGTCATACTGATTCATAAAATGCAACAAGTTCCGATCAGTTACAATGTAATAAATGTTATATATGTTTAATTGTAACTAATATGTAAATTTTTTATAGAATATTAACATTTTTGTTTGTTAAATTGAGCATATAAACAAGTCTCATTTGCGGTTTTATGTTTATAGCTACGTGTGCGAGACATTCGCGATTCGAGACTTAGTTAAAAATTCCTGTTTTAAATGGCATTGACTTCAGCTGTGATGAAACAATACCGTGAAATTATGTTGAAAGAATTGGAATTGGAAAAATATAAAGAAGAAAAATTTATGAAGGTTTTTTAAGAGGCAGCTGATTTAATGTTGAAACATTATGCAAAGAATGTTTCTGATTTTATACCGAAATCAAAATAATATCTTTTGTTTTCTGAAACACTTAAAAAATATAATAAAATATTGTGGAATGAAACTGATGAATATAGATCATCGAAGAAAAAAGAAAATGCGTTAAAACGTGATGTGCAAAATTGTTATGAAGAGCATGTGTTGGAAGAAGATAGTAAAGAAGACTTTAAAAGAAAACGTTTGGAACAAAGAAATACAGCGATTAATATTTCACCAGATGTTCATGAAACTGATGCACCTGTCGAAACAGTAAGTATTGTAGTAAGTATTTCGGATATTAGGACTAAAAATTTTTTGGAAAAATGTTATGAGAACAGGTAAAAAATTGAAGAATACTTTGAGAATGTTGAATTTTATGATAAATGTTTAAATAAGAAAGAAATGATAAATTGTATGTTTGTGGAAAAGGGCTTATAACATTTTTGTCATCGTAGAATATAATAAAGCTGTATTAGTGTTGTATCATAGCACTCAATAAACAGAAGCGACACTTCTTCGAAGTTTTTAGTCATGCCGACAATCACCGGAAGTGAGCACCGCCATGTTTTTGGGTAGTGAAATGGGATACTTATAAACAATATGACAAAAAGTGGATAGTCATGTTCAAAAATGCTTTAATGGAGTGTAATTAGATTTTTAAGTAAAAAGAGTCAACAAAGTAAAAGTATGTTACCTTCTCTTTAATTTTCGGCGTGACCAAAAACTTCAAAGGAGTGTCGTTTCTGGTTAGTTCGATATTCTGTGATAAAGCTGTATAAACATTTGTATCACGGATCGCCGTAGCATCTAATATTACTAATAAACCTGTATAAAACATATTCAGTATCATCGTAGCATATATAATATATAGCTGTATGATCATTTGTGTCGTCATAGAATTTAATTGTAGTTATTGTGAGTATTATTTCTTTAATGAATACTTGTTATTAAATACTTGTATTTAATGAATCGTATTAAATAAAATAATTTTGATTTGTGCATATTTTACAATTTTTATTTTAATCCAAATCCATCGGATGTATTTTAACGTTTGAATATGTAATCTGTAGATTTCGATAACGTTGAGAATAATTTTCATTTTTCGACGTTTTACTGATCAATTTGAGCTATAAGTTGCAATGTGTCGAAATTTGCACTCAAACATGGTATTTTTGATTGTTTTGTTTCAAAATTGACTTTGAGTTCGTGACGTTGTTTAGAAGACGGAAGTTCAATTTAAAGCTTAAGCATATAAACATATTACATATATAGATACCATAACTTACCTAACTTGCGGTCTTTGTAAAAAGTCTCACCTAATTTGCAGAAATTGTGTATAATAAAGGGGAATTAGAAATACGCACCGGTAACTAACATTTAAATCCAACTAACTTTCACAAACTGCTTGAACAAACTAATTAATTTCGATGAAATGGGTGCGCATATTTGACTCAGTCTGTCGTTTTTAAGAAACTCGCAACTCAGGGACGTTGTCCAAACCTTACTTCCTGGTTATCAAATTCCTCATAATACTGCTCGAATTCCATGGTTGGCACTTCGTAGGGGAAAATTGGTATTGCTAATAAATTTTTTTATTAAATTCGCCTGTGTTTTCTTGGTTTTTCTTCCGTGTCGTGAATTGGTAATTCCAGAGTAGCTCACTCGTCACGCATAACAAATATAGCTTTAACTATTCGGTATTTTTGCTATTATAAAGTATGAGTTATCGAAATTTTGGGAACAATTTACCAAAGTTTTTTAAAATTTACAACTATATGATTATTAACTACAATAATTCCGCGAGACAAATTCTAATATAATTATGAAACAGTTTGCTTCATGCATGCTGAAACAATTTACATAAAGTGTTCACGAACCAGCAATCCCTCTGAATTGAAGATTCGTGAACCATATACTGCAGTTGAAAGAATGTATGAGAACTTTAGGTGTCCAGTTTCTGCATCAAAGCACTCCATGATTAAAATAGTAGCGAAAGACTTGCCGAGCGGAAATCGAATTCGTATAATAAAAACTAATGCCCAACATAAAGTTCTGATTAGAGCCACAGAATAGACCAAAAAACAAAAGTAAAAAAAAGACGAAACGTTACAATAAATTTAATTTTACAATTTGTTCTTTGGTCTATTTCTATGGCTCTAATCAGAACATGATGTTGGGCATTAATTTTTATTACACGAACTCCATGATTAACTTAGAAACCTTCAGGTCGTAGCCAGAGATGGATTTATCTTCGGGATTATATGTTAGTTTTTTGTATGGTTCATTAATTTCTTCCTTTTCCAATGCTGCATGGTGCTCGGATTTCTATTATTTTAGAACGTTTTCATTTATCATCGTAAGTGGTTACTCTATGCTTCACAGGTTTCTTACGATATATGTAAGTAGCAAGTATCGTGCTTCCGTCAAGGAAAATAAAAAACAAGAAACTTGGCATTACGATTCTCGTCTTTGATTTGGAATGATTTTCATAATTTACCTTTGCTATCACAAAATGCCACTGTGAGACCGTTGCTTCCAAAAACCTCGTAAAAGGCAAAAACAATAACATCCTTTGGTAATTTGGCCATGAATAATTTTGCAGTATCAGGCAAGTTTCCAAGAACATCCAAAGTAAACTGATGATCAACTTTATACTCTTCTGAGTTGTTGACTCTATCTCTTTCCATCTTGTAAACTGTTAACAAATAATTGATATTTTTTCCCAAAATAACGTACACTAGTTCATTCTTGCTCATTGTTACACGTTGTACTTCGGACGACTTTACTTGATCGAGTGTATTCGAACCTTTTTCGTTTGTGGAAATGCTTCGTGAGTAGGCTGCACCTGTTCGTGAGGTAATGGTTCGAAGACTGAAATTTTCAAAGGCAACTTGTTCCCCTTCTGAGTTTAAACAGGTGCGTTTCTTGAACTTCAAAATATTGAATGAACCAGAATCGTAGAATCTTCATTAACGTCCACGGTATCGCATGGTGGAGTTACATAGCCAATTTCATCTATATATCTCTATGATGCATTGGATGAATTATTTGCTCATCACAGCTGATCACTGGCCAATCAAAAACAGCCATTTTATAATTTATGTATTTTGAAATTAAATTAGCCTAGACTAGGTTAATTGTGAGTACAGTTTTGACAACACTGCATATCTCGCCAATTTGAGTAAAACTTTGATTTTAATGAATTCTTCATTACAATGGAGAATGATTTCTTAACTTCTGGCAAGGAGTTTAGCTCAGCAAGAGGTTGCATGAAGTCACATCTTGCTTGTTCGATGTCATCTAAACCATGTAAAATGGCGTTGGCAATGTGGACCTTGCTTGCTATTGTTTTTTCTTCTGGTGTTAGAACAGTGGTATGGAAAGCTCTTCGGGCTTCGCTTCCTGCTTGCTCAAAGGATTTTTTGCAAGATTTATCCGTTGCAACGATTGTGTATCTGTAGTACTTTCTGCAAACATTTCGGTATATCTTGATGCGTCATCTACAGATTTTCCTTGTAAATCTTCTCCTCTTAAGTCAACAAAGATTTGTTGTTGTGACATGAATCCATTTTAAGATGGCTCTTCAAAACTGAGACATCGTCTTCGAACACCCTGCTTACAGCAACTTAGACTGCCAAGGAGATCATTTCTTGCTATGTTTTCAAGAGTTTTTAATTTGCTGTCAAGCGAACCAAGATAGGGTAGGACTGTTTATATATTAATATACTAAGAACGCCTGCTGCTATTAGTGCTTCCGCCATACCTATCACAACACTTTGGTTTGTGTCGTTTCTGCAGTCTTCCTTTTCGACGTGTATCAGTCAAATCGCCATTGAACCAATCTACAACGTTGTTTTTATTCCTTCTAAGAATTGTACTTGCATCATATACAATATTTCGTTATTTATAATTTTTCGTTCCCTTATTGCATTTATATTCAATATACAGATAAACGAGGTAAGATTTTTTCCACCATGATCTACTTTAATCCATTAACAAAATTTTCTTGCTTGATTAAATTCTAGCTGCAGAAATAATGTCTACAGTGGCTACTAAGCGTACTTTGAAACTTTGAAACTAAATAAAATATTACAGTTGCTTGTGTAGGAAAAAGTCTGCAAAGTCTCATGTTTATGCATTGATGTCAATCGAATGTATGGTGACCATATTCATATGTTCTGCTATTCCAGGCTGATTTCTTTTGATTGTAAAATTATTTTATAACGAAATTAGCCAGGCATAGTAAAATATATGAAAATGGCCTCCCCGATTCATGTTCGATTAATACCAATGTGTTAATATCAGTTAGTTGATTCTGGAATAATGGAAGGGTTATAGTCATTGAAAAACCGTTCAACATTTTGTAGACACGTAATCAAGAACAGTGAATTTAACGTAACAATACCAAATATTGTAGAGTGTAAACGACTACATAATGCTGATAAAAACATTTCTATTTGAGATACTACATTTAAATCTGCAACGCTGATATTTATTGATTATTTCCTTTAAAAGTCCTCTTTAATAAAATAGGTAAAATTTTCTCACGTAGAATGTTTGAAATTAAAAACTCCGAACATTTTGGCAGTAACTATGTTTAAGTATTCATTAAAAATCATGTGTATTCTGTTGCATATAACTTTAAGAAAAATGTAAATCACTCAATAAAAACACGAGAAATCGCAATCGAAGGACTCCATATTTAGAAATTTCGCAGGGAGAGTATGCCGAAGAAAGGCTCACGCCTTTGACGTTCGAGAATATGTGCCATGAAAAAAAAAACGTTCCTGTCTTGCTACGCCATTGAAATGTACATGATGCATTTGCTTGATTTGTCAAAAGTTTTTTTGTTGACCGCATTGACGACAAAAATTGGTTGCTACACTTGTTACATTTGCCACATTTGTTAGGCTTGCTACATTTGCTACACCAAACTTGCTACACTTGCTACATTTCCTACATTTGCCATATTTGTTATGCTTGCTACATTTGCTACGCCACACTCGCTACGTTTGCTAAATTTGTTACACTTACTACAATTCATACACTTACAGCAAGCCATACTTAATACTTACTGTAAACGTTCTTGTCTTTGGCAATAAAACATCAAGGTTAGGATAAGGTTTTTTGACACGTATGACACTCGGCCTCAAAAGCAGAAAATTAGGATTGTTATACAGAAAAATGTGCTCTCTATAAAGTGTTAGTTGTAGTTAGATTATGATCACGTGTAATATTTTAGAGGTGAATTTACATCATTGCTTCAATGTTGTGCTGTCAATATTATGTGTTAATTTAACTGGCAGATTCATGCTTTTCAACATGTTCATTCTTTTGGTCATTAGATACATGTTTTGACTTAATTGAACATGCGCCTTACCCGGATGTTAATGGCATTATATTGCTTTTAAGTTTTCGTGAGCTCTGTTTACTTCCGATTCAAAATTCAGTCATAAGAGAAAGAGCTCTTGAATTTACTCTCTGATATCAAGAATTTCCTTTTTATCGTCTTGTGGAAAGACTAACACGTGTGTTTTAAAGCACACATCCGTACACAGAATGAAGCTTCAAAATCTACTCCTAAATTCTCGAGGAGTGTATAGTCACTTCAATCATTGCTACACTTGGAATTTTTGGAAAGAATCATGCTGTAATTTGCGAAATGAGTTTGATATTGTCCACGGGTGCATTGCCAAAGTTTTTACAAAGGGGTTTGTATAAACAGTTAAAATAAACAGTCATGTTATAATGATCTAATAGCTTGCATTTACTCGTTACATATAGGAATGATCAAGCGTTTAAAATAACAAAATCATAAGCTTATATTGGAGGTGAATCATTTAAATAAGTGCTTTACAAATTGAAAGTATGGCCTGTTTAATACGTCGCATTTTACATGAGCCGAATGCATTCAAAACAAAAGATAATGAGGAATTTTATCTTCATTTTCGTCTCTTATGCATTTGGCCTATGAAGTGCTGAAGAATTATAAAGAAGGGGCAGAGCCCCCCTAACTTGACAAAAAATTCTAACAAGGGGAGCCGAGCCCTCCTGAGCCCCCTTTCCAATACACCCCTGATATTGTCCAGTGAGTCAACGACAGACTAGAGCTTTGAAAACATCTTACATAATCTTATGAATGTTTTATACAGTGCGGTGTTTGAAATTAAATGAAGATATGATCTTCGCACTTTGCTGGACAATTTAAGCAATCGTCTCAGGACCTAAAAAAATCAGGTGACTCAACGGGATTCAAACCCATGACCTCTGCGGTGCCGGTGCAGTGCTCTAACCAACAGAGCTATGAAGCCACACAGTGGTGAGCAGGTCAATATTGTTGGGCTCATGTTTTCTCGTGAAAGGAATGTCGTATGAATGTTTTATGCAGTGCGGTGTTTGAAATTAAATGAAGATATGATCTTCGCACTTTGATGGACAATTTAAGCAATCGTCTCAGGACCTGAAAAAATCAGGTGACTCAACGGGATTCGAACCCATGACCTCTGCGGTGCCGGTGCAGTGCTCTAACCAACAGAGCTATGAATGTCCTTTCACGAGACATTCCTTTCACGAGAAAACATGAGCCCAACAATATTGACCTGCTCACCACTGTGTGACTTCATAGCTCTGTTGGTTAGAGCACTGCACCGGCACCGCAGAGGTCATGGGTTCGAATCCCGTTGAGTCACCTGATTTTTTCAGGTCCTGAGGCGATTGCTTAAATTGTCCAGCAAAGTGCGAAGATCATATCTTCATTTAATTACATAATCTTACATAAAGTATAGCATAAGAATGTTGAAGAAAAGCGCGGGAAATTCGGCCATCTTTTATAATTGCTTATTGTTTGATAAAATAAAGCGCAATATAAAGGTTGGAAGTTGAACCTGACGAATTCTTTATATGTTTGCTGTGTGATGGCAAAAAATGAGTGCTTTGAAAATGTGATTTCTACTGAAAGTAAGTTCAAAATATCAATACTTTTAGTTCGCCAACAGACGGTTTGAGAACATTGTTTCATTTATTTATAGATACTGATTTGGATGAACATGTCGACCAAACTCACTCAGGCTCGCACTCAGGTATGCGTTCATTTTTTGTTCTGCATGTTTAAGTTCACTTGTACAATAGAAAACTTTGAATTCTTAGATGTTGAGAAAGTTCCTATTTTAAAAAATATGTTTCTCATGAAGTCTAAGATTGGTGAAGGTAAAATGTCATTACTCTTATATTAATCTCAAAAATATCAATTCTAGCATGCACTGTGAAGCAGCTTATGGAAGTCTATTGGTGATTGTTTCTTTATAAAGTCCAGCAGTAATATAATGCATTGTAGTAATCATAAATCTTTATACATTAATAGGTACATTTAGCAATGTTTACCAGGCTCATCTTGTTGAACATCCAGATGAATTGTTTGCCTTGAAGCACATCATACCTACAAGTTCACCAGATCGTGTTGAAAGAGAAATACGATGTCTACAGGAAATGGGGTAAGTTCTTACATGCTTTGCAAGTTGCAAGACTTTGGCTATCTGATTTTTTTGTAAACTTAAAACAGGAAGACATGATCCAAACTATCTTAGTGTTCATTTTCCCATGATTAACTTTGTCAACATCAGATGGCTATTTATGCTTGCGAAAGGGAATTGGAAGCTGCATTTAGCAATTGTGAAAATTGACTTTTTGATACGAATTTGTCACACACGTTTGAACATTATATTTTTCAGATATAAATCTCTTTCAGCCCATTACTCATTCTATTTGTTTTTGCTAAATGCAAATTTCACCTTGTATAATGTTGTCTTCACAAAAATGTTCTTTTTGTTGTTCACATATCAAGTGTACTTTTACGAATTTTCATGCAAGCTTAACAACATTGGGCATCTGTAAGTTTCTTATAGTCTTGGTTTCAATAAAGCCAACAGTATTTAACATCTACCATATCCCTTTTTGTAACATAAGTCAAAGTCTTATGAACTGTAAAATTTTTATGTCTGTGTGCACGGTTTGATGTATGTACATTGAAAGGATAAAAATATGCTGAATGACATATTAATGAAGTTTGCTTTTTTTTTGCCAGTGGAAAGAATAATGTGATCGGCTACAAAGGAGCTGTACGACACTATGATCATACTGTCATCATGTTATCATATTTTCCTCATGATAGATTTCAGGTATATGCTTTGCAGCATGTGAGAATCGTTGAATGCAAAATATTTTGTTCTATGAAAGTTTAGCTAACATTTGATTGAAAAGGTTATGTCAATATGATAGTTTGCACTTTTATTAAAAACTATAGCTTTGAGTCAAAGTTTGTTTATTGATTTTTTATAGACCTACTTTCTTGAGATGACCACATCAGACATAAAAGACTACATGAAGAATCTTTTCATTGCTCTGAAACATATTCACAGTTTTGATATAATTCATCGAGATATTAAACCTGGTAATTTTCTACATTCACGACAATCTGGAAGGTATAGATTTCACATTTTTAAAAATCTTGTGGATTATTTATAATTTTTTCCCACCAAAATAAGCTATAGTTTTGTATATTTCTTACAGATATAATCTTGTTGATTTTGGTTTGGCAATGCATGAATCTCAGTCTAAAAAATCATGGCAGATAGAAAAGAAAAATGGTAATTTGGACTTGATGCTCACCATCTTTATTATTGGAGGGGGAAGCAATATTCATACATCTATATGTAAAAAAAATGATTTCTTAGAGACGTAACACGGGAAAAAACATGATTCACGATTTTTCAATTTTTTCCTTAGATAAATACAATCCATATCCAACAGACAAAACTACAAGACCTTCGTCACCAAAAAGGGCGAAGAGAAACGGCCAACCAACGAGAAAGGGACGAACAAGTCCAAGATTTATGAAGATCTCGCACAAACTTAATTCGCGTTCTCATGTTTTCGTTCCTAAAACGAAAGCAAAATGTACGAAGTTGAAAGACATCACGTTCGTTGCGTCCAACAAACACGCAAAATCAAACCTAAACCACGAAACGAGGAAAATTTCTTATAAACTTCCCGTAGGACTGTGTCAGACTAAACACAAATCTTATGAAATATGTTCTTTGTGTAGTAAAAGGTTTGTGGATTTTGTATCAATTTGTGAGCTGAATGTTTATTTACACGAATGTAAGTGTGTGGAATTTTGGTGCAGCTTAACGTATCGTTAATGTTAACGTTTCTAGAGCAGTACAAAACGCTCCTCGAGCTGGTACATCTGGATTTCGGGCTCCAGAGGTCTTGTTGAAACATCCGGAGCAGACTACAGGTATTTTAAGGAGTTTCATTTTATAAAATTACATCTGTATACTTACCTTGTACAGCCCCTGTTGTTAAATTGGCATGATCGTGTTTGAGAGGTTTCACTCGTAAAATTTATGGAAAGTGTAACACTGCATCCATCAAATTTTTTGTCATGTAGAAATGTTTATGGAAAGCTTACTGTATTGTACATAATTCAAACGAAACTCGCGCAGAACCATTAACATACTTAGGCCCTGTTCACACGATACCGGATTCGTTTGATACCGGATTACTTTTCGTACCGGATAGGCCTTGCGTTCACACGGCTCCGCTGCTATCCGATACGCTTTGTATCGTTTTTCCGGAGCGATTTGACTCCGCCGTGGAAGTGGTATGAAAACCAATCCGATACGTTCCGTTGTCGTGTGACCGCTCGAATCCGATACGTTCTACTTTGGCAACTAAGAAGTCCGTGCGATTTTTCAAAAATGAGAGCAAACATAGCGATACAAACTATGTTTTAAATGAATAATCCGCCAGCAAATATAATATATCTTCAACATGGCATGTTTAAGCTTTTAACAATGTATTATCGCAGTGTGAAAAGCTTCTTTCTAGTATTATTGTAATGGCAACATATATTCGGTCGTATTTGGACTTTACACTCTTCCAGTCCTTGCGCCCATTCGTAAAAAACCTTAATACGCCTAAGAAAAAACTCTACTTAGTTATCTGTCAAAAAAATTCTCATTTTCTTACGAAATATTTGAATTAGCAACCATCGTCGTTATCGCTTGCACGCACAAGTACTGGGGCGATATAAAAACTTGTGTATCGTCTTACGAATCCGGCATCGTGTGAACAGAGTGCATTTTTCGTATCGGATTGCTCAGCGAATCCGGTACAAGACGAATCCGGTATCGTGTGAACAGGGCCTTAGTTTAACATGTAATCACATATATAATACAATTACAATATTGGTCATGTTTTTCTGTTAGCCACCATACACAATATGTGGTATACTTTAGATAAGTTCACAACAGTTTGTGCTCCAGGAAATTTACAGTTCTCGTTGTTTATTTAGCTGTCGATATGTGGTCAGCTGGAGTAATACTGCTATGTCTTTTGACTGGAAAGTATCCTTTCTTTCGCTGTGCAGATGATATGACTGCTTTGGCTCAGATAATGACCGTCTTTGGTAAGCAACGTGTTGTTGAAAGTGCGAAATTCCTGGGTAAGTTTATACAAGTGATATAAGTTTGTGCTGGCGTATGTGCTTCTGGCTTTTTTTCCCTTATTTTCTTTCGAAAAAAATTATATTCGAACTGTATGGTTCTTGATCCGCAATACAAATTAGTTGAAATCTTTGGAAAGATCTTTTCTGCCATGATGATACAACATATTTTCAACATTCTTCTATGTATGTATGAAAAAAGCATTACCACAGTTGCTTTCACTCTCTCTGCTCAAAATTAATAAACTTGGGCTTCTTATGAATTGCTGAAAAAATTTTTAAGCTTATCATATTACTTGGTGAATTTTATTTTCCATTGTAAGAGCAAGAAATTGCAAATCTTTTTTCTTAACGATGACAGAACATATACATAACTCAGTAAAATTCCAATCTAATCAGGTAAATACATGGTTAGCAACTACACGTGCCCTGGTTATGAACTAAAGGAACTTGCACAAAGATTACGAGCATCAAATATGGAGGAAGAGCGACCTATGAACTGCTGTAAATCCTGCAAAGCAGGTTCAACTGCAGAGCAAGCGTTTACCTCTACAACGGATAAAGCAAATATCAACGGATTGGATGAAGAAGAAACGTTTTGTGTTACATTGAATAATTGCAGATGTAGCCACGATGTAAATGATCATGCAACTGGCAGAAGAAAATTAGATGTAAAAATGAATAAGAAATAACGTACATGCATTCAAAGTAAATGCATCGATGATTCTGACTCAAGAGTTGGAGTTCTCAATGATAAAGATGAAGATCGTATAATGTCGGAAAGTGGACGGTCCTTTTCGAAAGAGACGACTGAACGCGAAGGAGGAAAACTTTCCGTGAAAGAACATCTTGATGGAAGCCCATGTTTTTGTGTTTGTGGTTTATGTAAGAATTACGTTCCTCTGACCGTGTATCATCTTCTTGAAAGGTGTCTGGATTTAAATCCAACAACAAGAATAACTGCAAGCGAAGCTCTTAGTCATCCTTTCATTTGCGAAAACATCAACTCTTTAGAGTGTGCCAAGTTATATTTTATAGTTTATTTTTACGCTCTGATCAAGATCCGAACTTGCGCAGAACCATTAACGCTTTTAGTTTAACATGTCATCGCTTATATAATACAATTACAATATTGGTCATGTTTGGCTGTTAGCTACCATACATAATTAATGGTATACTTTAGATGAGTACACTACAGTTTGTGCTCCAGGAAATTTACATTTCACGTTGTTTATTAAGCTGTCGATATGTGGTCAGCTGGAGTGATATTGTTATGTCTTTTGACTGGAAAGTATCCTTTCTTTCGCTGTGCAGATGATATGACTGCTTTGGCTCAGATAATGACCGTCTTTGGTAAGCAACCTTTTGCGAAGAGTTGGCCTCGTGTGTTGTTTGTCGTGATGTTGTTTATATGTTTATGCTTTTGCTATTTCTATTCAAATTTATATTGGCCGTGTATCTTTGGCACTCAGGGGAATAAAACTGACGTACAAACCGCGTGAATATTCGACTTTAAAGGACTGAAACGGACGTACAAACCGCGCAAGAGACTAGGACTTTGGCTTCAATTTTATATCTATAAAATGTATTGTCGTTATCATTCCAATATATATATATATGTTTAGGGCAGTGGCTAGACTTAGCTTGGAGCCGGTCTAGAATGGAGCCGTAAGGCGCCTCCTTCCCTCCACTAGCCTTTGGTGTGCACCTTAGGCAAGTGCTAGTACACCCTTTGCCTCCCTTGCCAGGGTCACGGCTGGGCAGATGAGCTACTAGAGTGCTAGCATTGGCAGTTCTGATAGTCAAATCGGCTTCAGTTTCGGCAAAATGCAACGAGCTTCTCTGTGGTCACCGGCCAGGGCGGAAGGGCTCCACAACGAGCTCAGCGGCCATTATGTCCTTGTGCCTCCGAGGTAGGTTTTTGAGCCAGAGGCTAGGACAAGGACAGTCTGATGTAAAACCTATGACCCGTGGATCGCGCTGTCACCGTCCCAGCTCGCTGGACCATGACAGATGAACCCAGGTGTAAAGGGTGGGGACAGTACTGCGCACACTGCACTTCACTTTAAAATTCATCTGCGCAGGCTCGAAGGATACGTTCACGTCTGCGACGCCTTCAAATCTATGCAGTCCTGTAGCGATGGGAAAGGTGCGAAACCGGAAGGTGAAAGATGCCACTGGAAGCCGCAGTCTCAATCCTGCATGCAGGCGGTTTGAGATATTGGTCGCCTGATGTTGACCCGAGATGACAACATCACTCGGCAGCACCTTGAACGACCAAGAAGCCCTTTTTAGGGACAGCACTGCTTGCTCCACAAGGAGAGGGGCCTAGAATAGGTGGCCTAACCAAAGCTCGTCTCTATTCCCCCCAGTTGGCTTGCCGTGGTCAACGGGCATCTTTACTAGCGGTCGAACAACAACAAAGAAAGGAAGGTATGCACCCACCGGTATGGGTGCAAAAGCACTGAAACTGGCATGTTGGAAC
The DNA here is from genome assembly GCF_021976095.1 of Xenia sp. Carnegie-2017. Lineage (NCBI taxonomy): Eukaryota > Metazoa > Cnidaria > Anthozoa > Malacalcyonacea > Xeniidae > Xenia > Xenia sp. Carnegie-2017. Next base: position 664,551 of record NW_025813481.1, read on the forward strand.
ATCACAACCATGCTTGACAAAGCTGACAGCAACAGACCTGAACGTCGCTCTGCTTTGATTGCACATGAACTGTCCAGGCTAGATGTCGACATTGCTGCCCTCAGCGAAGTTCGCTTCCAAGAAGAAGGCAGCCTTCAGGAGCATGGCGCCGGATATACCCTCTTCTGGTCAGGAAAACCTACAACAGAAAGGCGTCTCGCAGGCGTCAGCTTCATGGTTAGAACCTCCATCACTTCCAAGTTGGAAAACCTGCCAACTGGTTATTCTGACCGCATCATGTCCATGCGCCTCCCTCTGAACAACGAAAAGTATGCCACGCTCTTCAGTGTGTATGCCCCAACTCTTCAAGCTGTGCCTGCAGAAAAAGACAAGTTCTACTCAGAGCTCCGCAGAGTTCTTCGAAGCACCTCCGTAGTCGATAAGAGGATAATCCTTGGCGACTTCAACGCCAGAGTGGGACAAGACGCTGTTGCCTGAAAAGGAGTGCTTGGCAGACATGGCGTTGGTAACTGGAATGACAACGGGCGCTTGCTGCTGGAGTTTTGCATGGAGCAGCAACTTGTCATCACCAACACCATCTTCCAACAAAAGGGCAGTTTGATAACAACCTGGATGCATCCTCAGTCCAAACACTGGCACCTTATTGACTACGTTCTAGTGCGCCAACGAGACCTCCAAGACGTCTTACATACCAGAGTGATGCCCAGCGCAGAATGTCACACTGACCATCGCCTCGTGCGCTGCAAACTCAGACTTTACTTCAAACCTAAACCAAGAAAGGGAGGGCCCCCAAAGAAAATGTTGAAGCTCAGTAGGCTACAATCAGCTGTAGTGAGGGCTGACTTCCAGACGTGCTTGCAGCTCAAGCTTGAAAACGACGGCTGCCCAGAAGATACCTCACCTGATTCACTTTGGCTTCATTTGAAAAGAGCCATACTGCAGAAATCAGAAGAAGTCCTGCGGTTCACCACTAAAAATAACAAAGACTGGTTTGAAGAACACAACAAGGAGATCCTGGAATTGCTGGCTAAGAAGAGATCCGCCCACCAGGCTCACCTGGCTCAGCCGTCCTGTCCCGTGAGGAAAGCTGCCTTCCCTACACTTGCAGCAATCTACAGCGCAAGCTTTGAGAGATTAAGAAAGAGTGGTGGATCAACCTCGCAGTGGCTTCTCTCAAGCAATGGTGGATCAACCTACAGAGGCTTCTACGACGCCTTTAAGTCAGTGTACGGCCCTACGCACCACGACCAGAGTCCTTTGCCAGTGCGGATGGTGAGGCGCTCCTCACAGACAGGACGTCTATCCTGAGTCGCTGGTCCGAGCACTTCCACGCCCTCTTCAGCGCTGATCGAGTCGTTCAGGACTCAGCAATCCTTCGAATCCCTCAGCTCCCAGCTATAGTGGAACTGGACGAACCACCCTCTATGAAAGAACTCACAGAAGCCATAGAGAAGATAAAGAGTGGCAAGGCAGCAGGAGCTGATGGTATCCCACCAGAAATCTGGACTGGAAAGATAGAGGCCCAGCGTTGCACAGAAAGCTCCACGAACTCCTCGTCTTTTGTTGGGAACAAGGAAAGCTTCCAAGAGACCTCCGTAATGCAGTCATCGTTACCTTGTACAAAAACAAGGGGGAAAGTCAGTCTGCTCCAAGTACCGGGGGATCACTCTGCTTTCGATCGCAGCAAAAATCCTTGCTCGTGTGCTCCTGAACAGGCTAATACCTACCATCGCAAAAGACCACCTCCCAGAAAACCAATGTGGCTTCAGAGCAAACAGGGGTACCACAGACATGGTCTTCGTCCTCAGGCAATTCCAAGAGAAGTGCCGGGAGCAGAACAAAGGACTCTATGTAACGTTTGTGAACCTGTCGAAGGCCTTCGACACAGTGAACAGGAAGGGATTTTGGCTCATTATGGAGCACCTCGGCTGCCCCCCAAAGTTCCTCAGTATGATCATCGAGCTGCATGAAGACCGGAGCGGCCAAGTCAGGTTGAACAGCACCCTCTCAGAACCCTTCCCCATCGTAAACGGCGTGAAACAGGGTTGTGTCTTGGCTCCGACTCTGTTCATCATCTTCTTCAGCATGATGCTTAGGCAAGCCACAGAAGACCTTGACGAAGTCCCAGCTACGTTGGGCAGGGCACGTTTCCAGAATGGATGATCAGCGCCTGCCCAAAATTGCCTTGTATGGCGAACTTTCCACAGGCCACCGTGGCAGAGGGGCACCTAAGAAACGCTACAAAGACTCTCTGAAGAAGTCCCTAGGAGCCTGCCATATCGACCACCGCCAGTGGTCTATTCTTGCTGCTGACCGTGATGCCTGGCGTCGTACTGTCCACCCGGCTGTCTCCTCCTTTGAGGACTCTCGTACAGAGAACTTGAGGGAGAAACGCCGCAGGAGGAAGAACTGGGAAGCTTCAGCAGCTGTACCTGACGTGACCTTTGACTGTAGCCGCTGCGGCCGAACCTGTTTGTCTCGCATCGGACTTGTCAGCCACGAACGTGGCTGTAGTTGACGTGGACAGCCCCCTTCATAAAATCTTCGTTCGCGAAGCCAAGCCAAGAGAGAGAGATATATATATGTGGAGTTCACTAGCCTGGACTCAGTTGTCAAAAACATGGCGATGTTGGCGACTTTTCGCATCGAACTTAACACAACCATTGAGTTCTGTAATAACTGGAGCGGCTAACTGTAATGGGGCGAAGACGACAAAAAAATGGTAGCAAACAGATGTATTTCCGTTGAAATGATTGCTTTGCAGAAAAATTATAACAAGGTTAAATAGTTGGAATGTAATTAAACAAAAAGAATGATAGCACAACGCTATAACCAACAACTACAAACAATAACGACTTTAAATTAACCTTCCACTCCTCTTCTTTATAAACGAGACAGGTCTACTCAAAAGCAGCGAGCCTTGTACGCTACAAGTCCAGGGGCTTGTGACCGGTATAGCAGAGTTAAAAGGTGAAAGGTTTATCATAGATTAATCAACTGAATATTCCTGCTCATTTTTGTTTGGAAGCATGTTGAACAGTTCATATGGTGTAGTGATTATTACATGAAGTCATGAAGTACATCCACCTTAGTAACCGCGCCTAGTTTAAGATAATTACTTATAAAGAGACATTTTGTAGATTTTAATTTAGTGTTGAGTAAAGCCTTATTTCGAAAGGTTGTTCTTTGGTGTTTACTTGAATTTAAACTTCTACTTCAATTTACTCAACACTACTCCTTATACCTATGGATAAAGTTTTGAGACCTGAACGGTTTGATGTTATTCCGAACTCGCAAGGCGCTGCAAAACGTTGGACGCACTGGCTCGCGACATTTGAGAACTTCATCGATGCAATACCGTCCATTCCTGATACGCGAATAAATAAACTACACATTCTGGTGAATTATGTCACCTCTGATGTTTATCAACTGTTCTGTGATACTGAAACCTACGACGAAGCCATCACCACGCTGAAAACCTTATATGTCAAGCCTCCGAACGAGATTTTTGCTCGGCATAAATTAGCAACACGAAAACAACAAGCGGGCGAAACCCTTGACGAATACCTACAAGAACTGAAACACCTAAGTAAAGACTGCAACTTTCGTCAAGTCTCTGCTGTTCAATATCGGGATGAAGCAATTCGGGATGCTTTCATTAGTGGTCTATTGTCGGGAAGCATTCGACAACGTTTACTGGAGAATAAACAGTTGGATTTACAAACGGCATTCGATCAAGCTCGAGCTTGGGATTTGGCACAAAAATCATCGGAGACATACAATTCGAATCCCTTCACAAGCGCTGTTGTTACGGCATCTAACGGACATGACGAAAATAATGAAGAAGGACTAAGCGAGAGATATTTAGCCTCCACTTCCTACTTCATATGGACAAAGCTTGAATTCCATATTAAATATCAGTAACATAATCCGGTGTTGATGTTGGACAACACATCATTGCCCTTCAGTGGAAAGCGGATGCTTATAACAATCTATGTTTAATATCGATATTAGATTCATTCTTTTTCAGTGAAAAGCGGGATGCTTTCACTGTAATGAGAACAGCTTCGTTTTTTTATAAAACCCTTAATGTTATTATTTTGAACTACATGCACAATTTCCTTCTTCTTATCGATTCTTTCACGAAGCTCTCTATTAGCCTCATTCAAATTCAAGGCAAAGCTCTCCAACTGATCTCCACCAAAGTGCTTGATATGACGCCCATCACCGACAAGAATTTTAACAATATCCACTTCGCTATCAAATTGACCAAACACGCCATCTTGAAAAGAAGGAAATTGAACTTCCTTTTCACTACTTGGCTGTTTGTAAAAATATTCAATTCGTTCATTTAGGTGTTCCACTGCAACACGAATTGCCAAAAAATTTTCTTCTATACTTAAAGCAAACAGATCATCAACGCCTAGAGCAACGTGGGCGCATGTCAAGGCGAAAAAATCATCATTCTTGCGATAGAACATTGTCAATGTACCATGAGAACCTCTGGCATTTTGGTTTTCATCCTCAATATCATTCAAAACATGTATGAAATTTGATGATTCATCTATTCTTACAGCACGAAAATTTGATAAATATCGAATCTTTGGTTCTTTGTAAAGTTTACGTCGAAATTCGATAAATTTTGATGCCGCCATTTAAAAATTTCGTCGATTTCTTTCTTCAAATCTTCGTCTGACTTTTGTACATCGCCATCGACTGTGATGAGCATATGGGAATATGGTATAGCCCGGTTTTCACCAATTGGTTCATAATCACCACATATCCATGGCAACCTTAAATATGATGTACTTTTTCAATTGACGACATTATTTTCATATTAGAAACATATTTATAATGTACGTAGGGTATGTAATGTCAAAGTAATCAAAAAATTTTAATTGGTCTAATCGTGATAAAACTGGAAAATCAGCATGCGAAATTGATCTTAAAAAGAAGCCAAAACTTATTCAACAAGAGCAAGTAAAACAGTACAACAATAGTTATCTTAACGGAAAATTATTCCCTTTACGACATTCATGCTTTTTTGTTTGTTCAATTGCATATTTAAATTATATATCTTATCAAAATTATAATGTCGTAATTCCTAACGCATTTATATTACGTTAAGAAGACAAAAATTGTTGTTGATCTTTGTACACGCAGATGAAGCATGTAAGGTTATTACTTTGACAATCATGATGATTGAAAATTTTGTCCATTTTGTTTGACTGTTTGAAGTTATATTGAAAAGTTTCCCTCACAAACACTCACAAAAGACCATGCATCGGCAAAATATATAAAATAAGACAAGCAATGGTGGTTATAAACTGCAACCAACGTTTTTTCATGATGAGAATACTTTGTATTTTCTCAAGAAGAAAGAAGAAAATTTTGCCCCAATTTTGCAAACCTTTAGAGTCTTGTGTTATTGACACAAGACCTTAGGACCTTAAAGAAACCCTTATTTTTTTATGTGTTGAACTTAACATCCATTGAAATTTAAAATATTTCATGCCTGGTATCAAGGACCTTTGGAGAAAATTTTGCTCTGGATCCCAAAGTTTTTCTCAGTGGCCTTGTTTATGTCATTACATTTACCATAGAAAATGAATAAAATACCTCTCGAGTAGATCGTGCACTTCATCTCCAATGTTGTAATCTTTATCAAGAAATTTGTTTTCGAAAATATCTTCCATATTTGCCACTTCTTTACAATCAACATCTACAAGGATATGTCAGATTTTAAACTACACGCTTGGTCTTTATGTAAAATTACAGTGAAACCACCGTGATCATGATGTCAATTGATAAAATGACATGATGTCAATTGATAAAATAATCTGCACTGAATGCATATAAGAAAAACTTATTTACATACCAAAAAAAATATTATTTAGTGCCCCTTCTTGTGTCTTCTCCGGCAGATTCTTCTTTATCTATAGATAAATGGTTTGTGGAGTTATTTATATATTCATACATATTCCACTTTATTAGTTTCTTTTGAAATCAATTCTGATCACGGATTGATTAGATATACGAGCAAATGAATATGAGCCCTCCCCCCTAAATTATTGATCTTCCGCGGTCTCTGTTGGAACTTCATAACTAATATCGTTCTTATGAAAGTATTTTGATGTGACAGTTTAGCCGCAGCTGCTAGAGTTTTTTTTTTCATATATTTAATTATTTTTGGCCCTATTGATTTCATGCTGATCAGTTAACTTTTTTACTGATTTTCAACTTTGTTTCAGGTTTTAAATGTTTGATGTATAGAGCTTTCATTTTGGAATTTTCAACTAGTTCTAAGTCGATAGATTTTGAATGTTATAGTTTCAGAATATTTCCAATACACCATGCACTGACCAATATACCTAGTTATAGAAAATATTATTCGTTGAAAAGCGTAATATTTTGTCTTTATTCTCAAGATATCATCAGACAATCTCAAATTGGAAGGTGTAAAATATTAAGTGTTAGTTATAAGTATTTGCAGCATGTGCTGTTTTATACAAAAGACATAAGTAATAACTTACTGCAGTCACCAATAACTTCAATCATTCTCTTGGTGCCTTTCCCTTCACAAACTCGCAAAGAGAATACGTCTAAGCCTGAGACCCTATATGGATGCGTACTTAAGCTGCTTGAGATCCTTTTTAGTTGCCTTTTTGCTTTTTAAACATCTATCCAGGTTGCCAAGGTTATTACATATTCTGCTTGTAAGTATATAAGCTTGTGAGAGGAAAGACATGCTCTAGGAAAATGATTGAAATTACTTGTAACAGAGGTAAGTTACATCTCACGTAAATCAGCAAAACCTAATCCATTTAATGTTTTCAGAAACACTGACCTAATATTTAAAGCATATTGAATTACTTGGCTGAATAAAAGCAATATATAGTAAGCAGACTAAATGCTTTTAAGCTATTTCATGCAAAATGGGAGCAATGGTTCATCTGGATCCACACAATTACAAGACAAACAAGTCAAGCTGGGTTGCTTGATACCTCATCATAATTTTCTTCATGATCAGCTGAATTACTCGGAATGTCTGGATTCACATCCTTGTTGATGGTTCTGATGTTGTTGGAAGTGACACAAGAATGTGTTGTTAAAGCTGATGACCCCTATTAATAGATGAAGCCTGAAATTTTACTTCTGGTGAAATTTTACTTCTACTTTTATAACGACACAATCAAAGCACATGGCAGAAAAAATATTATCAACAAACCAATAACAAACCAAGTATTTTGAACCATTTTATGAAGAAAACCTGTAAGGCTTCAATTTACCTTTTGAGTAACGACATTCCAAATACACGTAAGCTTCTTGCGAAGTTTTATTCGAGGAATCATCTGATAAATATCATGTGGTTCTAAATTGAAAAAATCCTCGCCGTCGACTTGATTAGCTATAAAAGCAAAACGTCAATGAAATTACGTTATTGCTGTTGGTATTTTCTAAAAGCGCTCGACCAAATCTGCCTGCTAGCAAAACGTAAACAAGGCAAGTCATCTATAAATCTAATTTTGAATTATTTTCTACACTAGATTTATGCACGAGACAACAACCCTTACACATGCGACCTACATTTCAGGATGAGACAATACCTTCAAAATCTTCGACAATTTGATTCATTTTGTTGTTTTTCTAAAAAAGAATAATGTCAGCGACAGATGATTGTTTGTTGATTTCCATTTTGCCCACAATAGAAGAGTTTAAACGCTCATCATCATCATATCTTTTCGCGCCAGGGCGATCCAAACTCGGGCTGAAGTTTAGAAGTGTTGCGCGTGTTGTAGCAATCAGTCGAAATCAAGGACGGCACGTGAAGCCTTGCTACTTGTCACCGTTTAAACGCTTAAAATGCACTTCAACAAAGCTCAAGAAGTTTAGAAACACGCCACGCGACTACATACATCAGCAACAGGCAGTCAGGCATGGTTTTGTAGCACCTCAAGATGGTGACCGGAAGTTGATCGGAAAGTCCAGATTTACCTATGGATACTTCTCTAATTTTAGCAGGATGACTACAATAAATATGGTTTAAGCACGCATCAGAGGCAGGTCTTGTTACTCTATTTACCATCTGCGTTAATCCAAGATTGTTCAGTGCCTTTGCGAGAAAATGTTTTGAATAACAGTTGAAATCAATATAATCTAAATTGAAGTCTCCCAGAATAATCAATTTATTGTGTTGGAGATGGGCATTTTCAATATTTTTACCCAAGCTCTCATTATAATCTTTGTTGGCTGAAGGTGGACGGTAAACACCAGATATCAAAATCGGTGTCTTTGATTTATGAGGACAAATTTGAAGGCAGTGAGTTTCAAGATCATCCAGTTCCAAATCTCTTCGATGTGAAGCTATAACTTTCTCATTTAAATACGCAATTATGCCGCCACCTTTCTTCCCGATTCGATCTTTTCTGTGTAATGTGTAGCCTGGTATCATGTAAAAGCTGTCTGGAATTTTACTTGATCCGAACGTCGCAGTGAGAATTAAGACGTCGAGTTTGGCAGCACTGTTGTTGTTCGGGGTGAGCATTAGAGATAGTTTTTCCAATTTGGTGTCAGTCAGTCTTTGGATGTTCCAGTGGCAGACTGATAAACCTCTGAAGCCTACAAAAGGTTGAAGGTTATTAGGTCCTGGATTAACGGCAATATCGCCAGATGGAAGAATACACAGACAAGACTGTAGAGCGATCGAATTCAGGTGTAATTGAAGTAAATAGGCCAAGTAAAACGCTGATAATAGTCAATAGAAGCACGACTGCAAAAACATGTCTGCACGCCATGACTAATTTATGAATATGAAAGCTCTTCGGGCTTCGTTTCCTGCTTGCTCAAAGGATTTTTTGCAAGATTTATCCGTTGCAACGATTGTGTATCTGGAGTACTTTCTGCAAATATCTCGGTATATCTTGATGCGTCATCTACAAATTTTCCTTGTAAATCTTCCCCTCTTAAGTCAACAAAGCTTTGTTGTTGTGACAAGAATCCATTTCGAGATGGCTCTTCAAAACTGAGACATAGTCTTCAAACACCCTGCTTACAGCAACTTACACTGCCAAGGAGATCATTTCTTGCTATGTTTTCAAGTGTTTTTTATTTGCTGTCAAGCGAACCAAGATACGGTAGGACTGTTTATATATAAGTTAATATACTAAGAACGCCTGCTGCTACCTTTACTGCTATTGGTGCTTCCTACATATCTATCACAACACTTTGGTTTGTGTCGTTTCTGCAGTCTTCCTTTTCGACGTGTATCAGTCAAATCGCCATTGAACCAATCTACAACGTTGTTTTTGTTCCTTCTAAGAATTGTACTTGCATGATATTCAATATTTCGTTATTTATAATTTTTCGTTCCATTGTTGCATTTATATTCAATATAAAGATGAACGAGGTAAGATTTTTTCCACCATGATCTACTTTAATCCACTTAACAAATCTTCTTGCTTGATTAAAGTCTAGCTGCAGAAATAATGTCTACAGTGGCTACTAAGCGTACTTTGAAACTTTGAAACTAAATAAAATATTACAATTGCTTGTGTAGGAAAAAGTCTGCAAAGTCTCATGTTTATGCATTGACCTCAATCGAATGTATGGTGACCATATTCACATGTTCTGTTATTCCAGGCCTATTTCTTTTGATTGTAAAATTTTATAACGAAATTAGCCAGGCATAGTAAAATATATGAAAATGGCCTCCCCGATTCATGTTCGATTAATACCAATGTGTTAATATCAGTTAGTTGAATCAGAAATAATGGAAGGACTATAGTCATTGAAAATTCGTTCAACATTTCCTAGACACGGGACCAAGAACAGTGAATTAAACGTGACAATACTAAGAGTGTAGACGTCTTCATAATGCTGATAAAAACATTTCTATTTGAGATGCAACATTTAAATCAGCAACGCTGATATTTATTGATTATTTACTTTAAAAGTCCTCTTTAATAAAATAGGTAAAATTTTCTCAAGTAGAATGTTTGAAATTAAAAAATCCCAAACATTTTAGCAGTAGCTATGCATAAGTATTCATTGAAAATCATGTTTTTTCTGTTGCATATAACTTTAAGAAAAGTGTAAAATTACTCGCTAAAAACACGAAAAATCGCAATTGAAGGACTCCATGTTTAGAAATTTCACAGGGGGAGTATGCTGAAGAAAGGCTTACGCCTTTGACGTTCTAGAGTATGTGCCCGCAGAAAAACGTTCATGTCTTGCTACGCCACTGAGATGTACATGATGCATTTGCTTGATTTGTCAAAAGTTTTTTTGTTGACCGCATTGACGACAAAAATTGGTTGCTACACTTGTTAAATTTGCCACATTTGTTACTCTTGCTACATTTGCTACGCCACACTCGATACGTTTGCTAAATTTGTTACACTTACTACAATTCATTTACTTATTGCAATCCATACTTAATACTTACTGTAAACGTTCTTGTCTTTGGCAATAAAACATCAAGGTTAGGATAAGGTTTTTTGACACGTATGACACTCGGCCTCAAAAGCAGAAAATTAGGATTGTTATACAGAAGAATGTGTACTCTATAAAGTGTTATTTGTAGTTAGAACATGATCACGTCTAAAAGTCTAGAAGTGAATTTACATCATTGCTTCAATATTGTGCTGTCAATATTATGTGTTAATTTAACTGGCAGATTCATGCTTTTCAACATGTTCATTCTTTTGGTCATTAGATACATGTTTTCACTTAATTGAACATGCGCCTTACCCGGATGTTAATGGCCATTATATTGCATTTAAGTTTTCGTGAGCTCTGTTTACTTCCGATTCAAAATTCAGTCATAAGAGAAAGAGCTCTTGAATTTACTGTCTGATATCAAGAATTTTCTTTTTTATCGTCTTGTGGAAAGACTAACACGTGTGTTTTAAAGCACACATCCGTAAACTGAATGAAGCTTCAAAATCTACTCCTAACTTCTCGAGGAGTGTATAGTCACTTCAATCATTGCTAGATTTGGAAATTTTGGAAAGAATCATGCTGTAATTGGCGAAATGAGTTTGATATTGTCCACGGGTGCATTGCCAAAGTTTTTACAAAGGGGTTTGTATAAACAGTTAAAATAAACAGTCATGTTATAATGATCTAATAGCTTGCATTTACTCTTTACATATAGGAATGATCAAGCGTTTAAAATCACAAAATCATAAGCTTATATTGGAGGTGAGTCATTTAGTACGTCACATTTTACATGAGCCGAATGCATTCAAAACAAAAGATAATGAGGAATTTTATCTTCATTTTCGTCTCTTATGCATTTGGCCTATGAAGTGTTAAAAAATTATAAAGAAGGGGCAGAGCCCCCCTAACTTGACAAAAAATTCTAACAAGGGGAGCCGAGCCCTCCTGAGCCCTCTTTCCAATACACCCCTGATATTGTCCACTGAGTCAACGACAGACTAGAGCTTTGAAAATATCTTACATAATCTTACATAAAGTATAGCATAAGAATGTTGAAGAAAAGCGCGGGAAATTCGGCCATTTTTTATAGTTGCTTATTGTTTGATAAAATAAAGCGCAATATAAAGGTTGGAAGTAGAACCTGACGAATTCTTTATATGTTTGCAGTGTGATGGCAAAAAATGAGTGCTTTGAAAATGTGATTTCTACTGAAGGTAAGTTTCAAAATATCAATACTTTTAGTTCGCCAACGGACGATTTGAGGAACATTGTTTCATTTATTTATAGATACTGATTTGGATGAACATGTCGACCAAACTCACTCAGGCTCGCACTCAGGTATGCGTTCATTTTTTGTTCTGCATGTTTAAGTTCACTTGTACGATAGAAAACTTTAAATTTTTAGATGTTGAATTCGCCGAACTATTTGAGAAAGTTCCTATTTTAAAAAATATGTTCCTCATGAAGTCTAAGATTGGTGAAGGTAAAATGTCATTACTCTTATATTAATCTCAAAAATATCAATTCTAGCATGCCACTGTGAAACAGCTTATGAAAATCTATTGTTGATTGTTTCTTTAAAAAGTCCAGCAGTAATATAATGCATTGTAGTAATCATAAATCTATATACATTAATAGGTACATTTAGCAATGTTTACCAGGCTCATCTTGTTGAACATCCAGATGAATTGTTTGCCTTGAAGCACATCATACCTACAAGTTCACCAGATCGTGTTGAAAGAGAAATACGATGTCTTCAGGAAATGGGGTAAGTTCTTACATACTTTGCAAATTTAAGTTTTTTTGTAAACTTAAAACAGAAAGACATGATCCAAACTATCTTAGTGTTCATTTTCCCAATATTATTTTTGTAAACATCAGATGGCTATTTGTGCTTGCGAAAGGGAATTGGAAGTTGCATTTAGCAATTGTGTAGAATTGACGCTTTGATACGAATTTGCCACACAAGTTTAAACATTATATTTTTCAGATATAAAGTTCTTTCAGCCCATTGCTCATTCTATTTGTTTTTGCCTAATGCAAATTTCACCTTGTATAATGTTGTCTTCACAAAAATGTTCTTTTTGTTGTTCACATATCAAGTGTACTTTTATGAATTTTCATGCAAGGTTAACAACATTGGACATCTGTAAGTTTCTTATAGTCATGGTTCCAATAAAGCCAACAGTATGTAACATCTACCATATCCCTTTTTGTAACATAAGTCAAAGTCTTATGAACTGTAAAATTTTTATGTCTGTGTGCACGGTTTGATGTATGTACATTGAAAAGATAAAAATATGCTGAATGACATATTAATGAAGTTTGCTTTTTTTTGCCAGTGGAAAGAATAATGTGATTGGCTACAAAGGAGCTGTACGACACTATGATCATACTGTCATCATGTTACCATATTTTCCTCATGATAGATTTCAGGTATATGCTTTTGCAGCATGTGAGAATCGGTGAATGCAAAATATTTTTAAGCCATCTTTTGTTCTATGAAAGTTTAGCTAACTTTTGATTGAAAAGATTATGTCAATATGATAGTTTGCACTTTCATTAAAAACTATAGCTTCGAGTCAAAGTTTGTTTATGATTTTTTATAGACCTACTTTCTTGAGATGACCACATCTGACATAAAAGACTACATGAAGAATCTTTTCATTGCTCTGAAACATATTCACAGTTTTGATATAATTCATCGAGATATTAAACCTGGTAATTTTCTACATTCACGACAATCTGGAAGGTATAGATTTCACATTTTTAAAAATCTTGTAGATCATTTCGAAGTTTTTCCCATCAAACTAAGCTATAGTTTTGTATATTTCTTACAGATATAATCTTGTTGATTTTGGTTTGGCAATGCATGAATCTCAGTCTAAAAAATCATGGCAGATAGAGAGGAAAAATGGTAATTTGGACTTGATGCTCACCATCTTTATTGTTGGAGGGGGAAGCAATATTCATACATCTATAGATAAAAAAAAAGATTTCTTAGAGACATAACACAGGAAAAAACATGATTCACGATTTTTCAATTTTTTCCTTAGATAAATACAATCCATATCCAACAGACAAAACTACAGGACCTTCGTCACCAAAAAGGGCGAAGAGAAACGGCCAACCAACGAAGAAGCAACGAACAAGTCCAAGATTTATGAAGATCACGCACAAACTTAATTCGCGTTCTCATGTTTTCGTTCCTAAAACGAAAGCAAAATGTACGAAGTTGAAAGACATCACGTTCGTTGCGTCCAACAAACACGCAAAATCAAACCTTAACCACGAAACGATGAAAATTTCTCATAAACTTCCTGTAGGACTGTGTCAGACTAAACACAAATCTTATGAAATATGTTCTTTGTGTAGTAAAAGGTTTGTGGATTTTGTATCAGTTTGTGAGCTGAATGTTTATTTACACGAATGTAAGTGTTGGTGCAGCTTAACGTATCGTTAATGCTAACGTTTCTAGAGCAGTACAAAACGCTCCTCGAGCTGGTACATCTGGATTTCGGGCTCCAGAGGTCTTGTTGAAACATCCGGAGCAGACTACAGGTATTTTAATGAGTTGCGTTCTATTAAATTACATCTGCATACTTACCATGCACAGCCCCTGTTGTTAAATTGACATGATCGTGTTTGAGAGGTTTCACTCGTAAAATTTATGGAAAGTGTAACACTGCATCCATCAAATTCTTTGTCATGTAGAAATGTTTATGGAAAGCTTACTGTATTGTACCTAATTCAAACGAAACTTGCGCAGAACCATTAACACTTTTAGTTTAACATGTAATCGCTTATATAATACAATTACAATATTGGTCGTGTTTGGCTGTTAGCTACCATACATAGTCAATGGTATACTTTAGATGAGTACACTAAAGTTTGTGCTCCAGGAAATTTCCATTTCATGTTGTTTATTTAGCTGTCGATATGTGGTCAGCTGGAGTAATATTGTTATGTCTTTTGACTGGAAAGTATCCTTTCTTTCGCTGTGCAGATGATATGACTGCTTTGGCTCAGATAATGACCGTCTTTGGTAAGCAACGTGTTGCTGAAAGTGCGAAATTACTAGGTAAGTTTATACAAGTGATATAAGTTTGTGCTGGCGTATGTGTTTCTGGCTTTCTTGTCCCTTATTTTCTTTCGAAAAAAATTATATTATTCGAACTGTCTGGTTCTTGATCCGCAATACAAATTAGTTGAAATCTTTGGAAAGATCTTTTCTGCCATGATGATACAACATATTTTCAACATTCTTCTATGTATGTATGAAAAAATCATTACAACAGTTGCTTTCACTCTCTCAGCTCAAAATTAATAAACTTGGGCTTCTTATGAATTGCTGAAAAAATTTTTAAGCTTATCATATTGTTTGGTGAATCTTATTTTCCATTGTAAGAGCAAGAAAATGCAAACCTCTTTTCTTCACGATGACAGAACATACATAACTCTTTAAAATTCCATCTAATCAGGTAAATACATGGTGAGCAACTCCACTTGTCCTGGTTATGAACTAAAGGAACTTGCACAAAGATTACGAGCATCAAATATGGAGGAAGAGCGACCTATGAAGTGCTGTGAATCCTGCAAAGCAGGTTCAACTGAAGAGGAGGCGTTTACCTCTATAACGGATAAAACGAATATCGACGGATTGGATGAAGACGAAAAGTTTTGTGTTACATTGAATAATTGCACATGTAGCAACGATGTAAATGATCATGTAACTGGCAGAAGAAAATTATATGTAAAAATGAATGAGAAAAAACGTGCATGCATTCAAAGTAAATGCATCAATGATTCTGACTCAAGAGTTGGAGTTCCCAATGATAAAGATGAACATCGTATCATGTCGGAAAGTGGTCGGTCCTTTTCGAAAGAGACGACTAAACGTGAAGGAGGAAAACTTTCCGTGAAAGAACATCTTGATGGAAGCCCATGTTTATGTGTTTGTGGTTTATGTAAGAATTACGTACCTCTGACCGTGTATGATCTTCTTGAAAGGTGTCTGGATTTAAATCCAACAACAAGAATAACTGCAAGCGAAGCTCTTAGTTATCCTTTCATTTGCGAAAACATCAACTCTTTAGAGTGTGCCAAGTTATAGAAAAGTTGATAGTGAGAAGTTAATATGATGAATTGTTGAAGTTAAAATGTGTAAGCCTGTGTCTTGTTAGTTTAAACTGACTACTATTAAATATTAGCTAAATAAACTGTAAATTACACGGCAGATATTCAGGCATCTAGGAATTTTAAGTGCTTCATCTGTGTTTGTCATTTCTAATACAATGCCATATCTGTCTAGGATTGCTATATTTTTGTTCACACCATGAATAGAAGTCAGTATTTGAATTATAAAAATGCATTATTTTTGTATTAATTAACAGTTATAAACTTAGAACTAAATTCTCATTACTTCAATTAGATGCATCTCCGTAATCTTATAATGATAGCATATTAGTTTTTTCCATATCCAACATATTATATAGAAATTTATACTTTGGGTTGTGTTATCTTTAAATCTACGTCGTATTTGACAGTCCACATCATGACAAGATTTAGATTTTAAGAGGTTTGAAAGCATCAGAATTTTTGCTAAATTGTTAATATTAATCCTCTTGGAAACTGTGATATAAACAACTCTATAGCAGGTTGTCGTGGGACGTGATGTGGCCATTTTGTTTCGTCAAATTTTGGACACTTAAAAGAACGTCATCTCTTGCATGAGGTCAAATTAGTTTGCCTGCTAAATTTTCTCAGTATGTTTTAGAAAGAGTGCATTCTGACGACTTTCCCAGAAGGGAATGATCATCAAATAAATAGGTGAGTATAACTATGTCTTGTATAATTCTCATCTTCACCAAGTATTAAGATATCCACATTTTGTCGGTTAAATGAGCCCAGTTTCATTGCAAGAAACTGTTGTCGTAATATATTTCGGCAACATCCGGTCAACTTCATCCTACTCTAAGTTTACAGTGTTTTTTCAACCATTGTCTGCTGTCTTGCTAAGCCTTGCTTTCTTTTTCATGATTTCTGACGTAACAACGATTTGCCACCTGTTTTAACTATTTTATACATTCAACCAAAAGACAGCTTCGTCAGCGTTGGCATTTTTGGTCACCAGCGATACATCTTCGGGCTTAATCTTCTTTATTTCATCCACCATATAGGTCGGTAGAAGACATGGAACTGATTTATCTCTTGGCAATGTCCATTGGCCTGATTTTCATCTTTCAACATGGCAATTGTGCCCCAACGTCGAGTCCCATAACAGGTATGTTAGAGCTTTAGCGTGTTTTGCGTTACAAGATGCAGTATATGCGAAGAACAGGACACAATGTTGGAACATTTGTTGTACATTGTATTAAGTTTTATTCGTGGCCCTTTTTCCGGCAAACGTATTTTTTATTGAAGTCTTTCGACATTTTATTTTATTTTGAAATTCTCTGGGAAAATTTAGCCCCCCCCCCCCAAGCGTGATGCTTGACAATACGCTTGTGTTCATAATTCTTTTTGCGTGAACTATTAAAACATCAGTGGACTACCGCCAGCATAACTTATCGAAGCACTAAATATCATCAATAATTTTTTGAATCATTGTTTATGGCGCTGCTCTCTTGGATTGAATCATCCAAAATTGAAACATTATTGGATGCGTGGAACAAGTCTTTGAAGAATGAAATTTGTTTGGCTTTAAATCGCCTTCTGACATTCTTAAATTGCATTTGGAAAACTTTAGGGAATAACATTCTTATGCATTTACTATTGTTTCCTTAATTTACTGGTTTTCATAGGGTCATTGCGGAAATATGCTGCTTTTGCTACTATGTCAAATATTTTGTATTGGTTTTTACCGATTTGAATTCACCTTAACGTGAATTACATCCTGCTTTTTGTAAACAGTTTGAGTGTTTTAATACTGGAGCCTGCTGGTCAGGGACGAGACACTGGGAACTTTTGTGGGCCCCTGTAACATTATTTGTCCCTTACACAATGAATAGAAAATTGTTAAGTCAAGAAATTACTAAATGAACATGAGTTAATAATTCAAGCAACTTATGTAAAAGAGTTGTATACTCCTTATATTGTGTTTGTTTGAGTTTTAAACCTGCAATCATCTGTTTTAAACCGGCTCATCTGTTATTCTTTGTGGAGGTCCAGCACGCCCCTGTTGTAATTTTGTGATACCATATCAACCGAAAGTGCATACTGTACACACATGCCCTGCTCTGTGTGTATATGCCCTACACTGTACATATATTCCTTCGTTTTTGATTGGTCGATAAGGTTGCCGCCAATCGTTTTGTTCGTTCTAAATTTCCTGATATTGTAAGTGAAAGAAAGTTCATTAAATGAAAGGAAGTTGTTTGTTACATATTTCTTTTGATGGGTATAGATATAACTCAAACACATTTAATTCGCATGGCCAAGATATTTTATGTCGTTTATATAATAACTAATATAGGATTGATGAATGCAACTAAAACAGGATTGATGAATGCAACTAAAACCGGATCGATGAATGCAACTAAAACTGGATCGATGAATGCAACTAAAACAGGATTGATGAATGCAACTAAAACCGGATCGATGAATGCAACTAAAACCGGATCGATGAATGCAACTCAAAACAGGATCTGATGAATGCACTAAAACAGGATCGATGAATGCAACTAAAACCGGATCGATGAATGCAACTAAAACAAGATCGATGAATGCATCTAAAACAGGATCGATGAATGCAACAAAAACAGGATCGATGAATGCAACAAAAACAAGATCGATGAATGCAAATAAAACAAGATTGAGGAATGCAACAAAAACAGGATCGATAAATGCAACTAAAACAACATTGATGAATGCAACTATGAAGAGTTTAGTTAATGCGAATGTAAATAGGACTACAGTGGGTAGAGAAGATCCTGGTCCAAGCTCCATACTATATCCTGGTAAGTTATGATACTTTTGTAAACTGTTTAGTTAATGCTCTTTCTGCAACTTGATTAAACTCATTTCCATCTTGAAAGGAACGTTGGTGTTTGTTTCATCTTGACGAGAAGTGCAAATTTCGGTCTTTTAGACTTTCGTATTCTTTGTAAGTGCAAGTTTCCTCATAGCCGCCATGTTGGATGATTTTAGCAAAGGATTTTCTTTATTTACAATGCAAATGCCATCCAACATGGCGAAACTTTCATTATCTCACTCCCACCTATAAGGACCCCAAAAATTTGTTTTATTTTAAATCTTTTGATCATTTCTGTTGGCTTATGATGCTTTAAATGTCCCCTGGGTTGCGTGTTGCATCTTCCTCCCTTTTCAGCAAACTTTCTTCATTGCTCAAAGAATTCAATGTTATCAACCAGCTGGTATGTCCGTACGGAAAATGTTTTTTAAGTACGTACCGATCAAAACAGTAAATAATATTTTTATTTTTTTTTATTTTTATAATAAAGCAATTTTTAAAATGGCCGACATGTTGCTTGTTTATTCTGATATTGGATTGTTTTCTACGAAGTTCGCTTCGTCTGAATAGTAAAATTCACTCTTGCTATGATAACTACCATCCGAATATATTTTCTCTTTGAACAAATTACGTCGCTTTCAAATCAATTTTAAAATTCAAATTTCACTTTATAAAAAATACATGATCACTTCCCAGAAATATCAAAATATCATCAGATTGCAGAAAATCAAAAATAATAAATTATAATATAAATTATAATTTTTTTTTTGCAGTATGCAATCAGTACCTCGGTATCAGCGACATGAGGCTCCTCAAAGACGACCAAATGACCTCTAATCTCATGAAATACAACGAACATACGTTAGACTCACAGGAGCGAGTGCACAATAAGACCTCCACATCATCTTCATCGTTCAATTTTACTATCAAAGGAAATAAAACTGCTCCATCTGATGGGAGGCTTGGAAACAACGAGGGCTCCTGGTGTACGAATCCTTTAAAAGTGGAGCGTTTGGTTGTCGACCTGGGTATGCTATAGTAGGGGATGCATGTGTGTGGCAAAATAATTATAACCGCTGATTTAAAATGCAAAACAACGCAACAATTTCATTGGTTATAAATTTCTAAAGGCTAAAATCTGACCAATCGATGAGCTGTTGTAATATATTTTGCGTAACAATGGAATGATGGATCCACCAATAGTTTACACCATTTTCTTTTATCAATGTACCTGTAAACGATGGTATTGAAATGTTTGGGAAATTGGTGGCTATTGTATGAGCTTTTTGCTTGCGTATTATAATTGATTAACCAATTTTAATCCTACCCCTAACTTGTTCAATTGCAGATCATTTAATTCGTGTTGCTTTCATTGTACAGGTGATATTTACATACTGGAAGGAGTATTAACTCAGGGAAGATCAGATTCTGACAATTGGGTGACAGAATACAATATTGCATATGGCGTTGACGAGCATCCCAGACACTGGGATCATATCAAAGAGGTATGATGCAGATAGAGGAAAAAATGGTTCAAAGTTGCGGCTATAGTTTGAGCAATACAATTGAAAATGATTTCATATTTTTCAATAGGTATTCAAAGGGAACAAAGATCGTAACTCTATCGCTGTTGCTAGCTTTCCTACACGAATTGTGGCACGATATTTGATGTTCACACCAAGATCTTATCATGGAGAATTGATTTGCATGAGAGTTGAAGCTATTGGTTGTCATCCTGATGCTGGTACGTACTTAAGGATCGATAGGTTGTCACCTTTATGCCGGTACATAGTACTCCATAGGTTATCACCCTGATGCCGGTATATAGTGCCCGATAGGTTGTCATTCTCATGCCGATACATGATACCCGAAAGGTAGTAGCCGACTGGGCTTAAGACAATAAACATTACCGAAAAGCAAAAATACATACCAAGCTAATCTTCAGTTGATTTCCAAGCACGTTTGTGAAACCTGAAACACTTTTCGTAGAAATGTTATTAGTTTGTCAATGCTAAGCAATACTCATTATTTCTCTAGTGAATGTAGCAAAAAACCAACCCGTTTATCTCTCAAGTATCAATGGTAGCGCAAAACTGTCACCAGAATTAGTTGATGGAAAGTTTGTGACAAATTCTGTCAACGGTAAGTTTGATGAGTAAAATTATTTCGCTCTTTCCGATTAAGTACTATTTCATTTTGCAATGAAATTATGTTTACTATTGCTGATTGGTAAATATGGTGAGTTTTACAAGAATTTGTCATTAGATGACAGAATGACATGTGGAGTGTTGCAATACATACGAATATCTGCCATTGCATTATTGATGATTTTGTAGGGGGCACGTTCAAATAGGACTTTGCAACTTTAAAGTACTTAGAAATAAAAGGCTTAATGATTTTCATCATAATTTTCATTTAGAAACCTGTGCACATATTCTTAATGAAACCTATCCATGGTTACGCATCGATCTGCGTCGTCGTTATTACGTGAAAGAATTATTCATTTCAAACCATGATCACGGAAATGACTTGGACATGCGTGAATTTGAAGTACGTGTTGGAGATAGCCTTGAGAACAACGGAAACAATAATTCTGTTTGCTGTTTCGAGAACACCATACGGCAATCCCAGATTCGTACTGTTGTCTGTGGAAACAATAGTGTTGGACGCTATGTAAATATAAGGGCCTCGAAAGTGCAACTGGCCTTGTGTGAGGTGACAGTGATTGGAATTGGTAAGATATGATTTTTTATAGATTGTGTAGGTGCTTCTTGTAGATTCTAGATTTTTCTTCATTATTCATATGCTACGTGGTTATGAAAAAATTTTCATGTACATTGCATCATACTGATTATTTATTAGTCAGTTTTGTGGGAATTCCTTCACGAACCATTTATCACAGAGATGAATTTAGTGGAGGGGTACCCACCCACCTCTCCCTAGCCTTGTCTAAAATCACGCAACAACTCCCACAAACCAACCACCAAAGTCAAATCCAAACAACACTGACCATCTTATAAGAACTAGAGCACCCCTCGCCCTACAAAATCATTCTACACCATCCCTGGCTTATCACAATTATTAACTATAAGCAGTCGCTCACCAATCCAAAATAATTATTTATATTTAACGAGCTTTCGGCAGCCAGACTGTGCTTTTCTACTGGATCAAGATTAATGTAAACAGCTAACGTGTGTACTTAGAATATACATATTACATCATAGTTTTGAAATTTCAACTGCTTTTGACAAGGTGATTAGCGTTGGTTTGTTTGTTTGTTTGTTTTTTTTGTGATTTTGATGTATTATTTTGGTAATGGTCTAGAATAGTAATCTTAGTCTTTAGTAGTTTCTTCGTTCCAAAAACTCCAAAGTTTTTCTTTGTCTGAAATTTCCTTTTTCAATTTAACCGCATTTCATCCATATTCACTCTCAAGTATTTTATTAAATTTACTTTCAAAGCTGATACAATTGTCAAACTCAAACTGGATGACATCGCCGACAGTCTAAAGACAGGAGCGCGTATTACTGAAAACGGTGAAAAAACAGAGGCTTTCGTTGGAGGTCTTATTGGCCAGTTACAGGAAGGACAGCAACAATTAGGTAACAGTCTTCATGAGTACTATGTCGTTTGCTTTATTCATTTTACAAACGTTGAGAGTTTCCTGTTCCGTGTTTGTAGGTGGAATGTTCTTTGGCCAAGGCATGAGCTTTTTGAACAATATTGGAGGCCAAGGTCTAAGTATGTTCAACAGACTTGGCAAACAAGGAATGGGAATGCTAAACAATCTTAAAGAGCAGGGTATGTATGTGCTAAGTATTAGTTTTTTAATCGAAAAGGGAAGGGCAGATGTGGAGAGGAGGAGCGAAGATGTTGCGTGAAGGAAAGACAGCTTGTAGATTAGACTGGATCTTGATATTTGCCTCACAGTTTCATTTTTCTGTGTCGCAAATCATTGGTGACGACGAGACTATGCCCCATTTTTATTCAGGTCAAGATCTTACCAATGTCAAAAAATTAAAACAGCAAGGCTTCGATTTGACCAATCAGATGAAAGAACAGGGAACGGGGATAGCTAACCAAGTGAAGGAAAAGGGGGTGGACATTGCTAATCGGGTGAAGCAAAAGGGAATAAAAATGACAAACAAAGCAAGAGAAGAGGTAATGAAGGTGGCCAAGGAATTACAAGGACAAGGTACATACATATGTTAAGTTAACAGAAGAAAAAAATATTTGCTATTTTTTTCTCATGTGTTTCGAGACGTGAATTTATGTTTGACTGTATATTTTTCCGAGGTCTTAACTCGACTCTTTTTCTAACGAAAATTATCTGTTACCTTAGTTATCGTGATTTAACGGCGTACCTCAACCAATGATAACGGTCATATTATGTACATCATAACTTCTTTGTTTCGCCACGTCATTATGTATTGCCATCTCCCAATTAATGATAATTATGATTAAAAAGTCATGATATCCTAGGTGAGAAGTTGACTAAAGATTTGCGAAATCAAGGTTCAGTTGTGGTCGACGACATACAAGGACAGGCGAATGAACAAAAAGATACATTAAAAGACAAGGTATTTGTTGATGTAATTATAGAATATACGTTCTCCGTAACCTTTATTTTCACTAATTTTGTATCATACATATATCATCTTCTGATTCATAATCATTCATCACACACCCACTGAAGGTTACAGTTTTTTTAGTCGAAAGTTCGTGAAGAAAAATCAATAAAATTTAAAACTAGAGAATGTTGATTTTATCATTTTATCTGCAACTGGTTACACTTCATCTGAATTATTGATGTTTGTGCATAGGATGAAAGAAAAATTGTTATTTTATAAACAGACACAAATAAACACGCCTTTTAGGTGGAATTTTCAACATTTATTGGAATATTTTTATTTTAGCTCAAAAACTCTTGGATAAGGTAAGTGTGGCCACGTTTCGTGCACGAATGAAAAGTTTTGTTTCAGAAGTAGACCTCTGGTGAACTTTTTGCGCAGCCGTTGAAATTATAAAATAGGAGCATGGAATAATATTTTTGGATCTTGAAAATAAATATAAGTCAAATTAATATCACGGTAAATGTATCAAGACATTTCAGATCTTGGAAGTCTTTCAAATGAAGGAAGTTGAAGAGTTCTCATACTTGGAGTAATAGAATATCCTGCGTTACACTTAATTAGCTACCTACATGCCCGTCCCTCACCCATAACCTTAATTATTAAACTTCGTAATCCTAACCTTGCCCGAGTTGTTGTTTAGAGTCCTTTGTTCCTCTGTATTCTATTTTCTCGCACTCTGCTGGTTATATAACATACGAAAAATGTCGACTGATAATTGTTATTGTTAGAATTGTATTCAGGCTTATTTATAATGCAGGCTAAAGAATATTACGAGAAAGCGAAGGAATATAAAGATAAGTTTATGGAGGAAGGATATTTAAGCACGGGAAAAGGTATTGTTTACATCAGACCACCTCACTTTGTGTGGGGATTTTCAGGAGCATAGCCAGCCCGCAAGTTTTAAATGTTTTTGCAGTGAGTGAACAAAGAAAAATATCTTTGGCAGGATAAAAATTTGCATTTTGGCTACGTCACTGTTTATGATAACAGCAACTGCATCTGAGCTATAGTAGTTACAAAAATTATTTTTGAATTATGTGTGAAGTTAACTTGAAATTGACTTTGCTAAAGACAGAATTATAAACAATTGTAAATTTGCTTTTACGGTCCATAGTTATTAATATATAGCTTATGTATGAACAGCTCTAATTTAAAGTGTCTGTATATCAGGGGCAAAGAAATAACTTTTTCGATAGCGTAGTCGATTTTAAGTACATTTGCAATATATCTCATTTTAGGTCACTTCCGGTGAAGAGTCACCTGAGCCCTATTTACACGACATAAACCCGGGTTTAACCGAGGTTAGTTTTTTTGCATGTAAACACCACTTACCCAGGTTTTACCTTGGTTAAACTCTACCCATCTCAAGAGGTAGGTTGAGTTTATCCTAGGTAAAACCTGGTTAGTAGAGCTTACTCGCAAAAAAATGCACCTTTGTTAAACCTGGGTTTATGTTGTGTGACTAGGGCTTTATGCTAGACCCCAAAAGCATATGAACATAAAATTTTCGACGCATGAAATTTTCCTAAATTTAACTTCTAAAGAAGTTATTTCCTGACCCTGACATAGGTACTTTAATTGTTTATACATGCTGAATTGTATTGTTTTGGTATTATCTCTGGAGTGGAGATTTAAGAAATCTATAATGGTGAAAGTTGTCAGTTCATTTTTTTAACCTTCAACTCAAACTGCCGTTTTATTCAACAGAATATCTAGATATTGGTATTAGTATGACGATGAAGGGACTTCGTTATTTACAAGAGAAACTCACAGATTCATTAAAAAATATTGCCGGTGATTTGACGGGTCAAATTACGGGCAATATAGACGAGTACAACACTGACGGTGTTAATGGTTTGCTTGACAATGTGGACACTGATAAGGTCAGGGATATCGTCGAGGAAGCGAAACCAAAGATCAATGATTTCATTGATGAGATGAAGAGGTTGATAAAGAAGTACACGGAAGTTGTTATCGATAAAGCTAAGGAGTTGAAGGAGGATATAGAAAGCGAGGTAAGAGGTTGATAAAGAAGTACACGGAGGTTATTATCGATAAAGCTAAGGAGTTGAAGGAGGATATAGAGAGCGAGGTAAGAGGTTGATAAAGAAGTACACGGAGGTTGTTATCGATAAAGCTAAGGAGTTGAAGGAGGATATAGAGAGCGAGGTAATAGATTTATTGACGATTTCATTTCAAAAAAGATTTTAACGCAGTCGTCTGCAGATAGTTTTCTTGTCTCTTTTGAGACCTCGTGAAAATATTTTTCAGTACGAATCTCCCCGACAGTAAATACGTAACGCATATATTGTTGTTTCAGGTTGACAGTGCGCAGAAAGATGTAAAAAGTATTGGGGAAAAGGTAGCTAAACAGGCTAAAAATACGGGTAAAAATATTGCGAACAAGGCCAAAACTGTTGCCATCGATACTGTGTCTAAAGCGAAAACTGCTATCACAAATGCCACGAACAAAGTGAAGGATGCTGGGATGAAAACGTTCAATACAGCACAAGAGACTGGAAAGAATGCCGTCAATGAAGTTAAGGATTCTGCCAAGGATGTCGTTGATAAGACAAAGAAAAGCGGCATAGATGCTGTGGATAAAAAAAGGAAAAGTGTCATGGATGCCATGAGTAAGGCAAAGACAAGTGGCGTGAATACTTTTGGTGAGTTTAGATGGTGTCTACAAAATAGTATTATATACAGAAGGTAGAACTCAGACTGTTTAGTGAGTTTAGATTGTGTACACAATAGTATTATCTACAGAAGGTAGAAAAAAGACTGTTTGGTGAGTTTAGATAGTGTACACAATAGTATTATCTACAGAAGGTAGAATTCAGACTGTTTGGTGAGTTTAGATAGTGTACACAATAGTATTATCTACAGAAGGTAGAATTCAGACTGTTTGGTGAGTTTAGATAGTGTACACAATAGTATTATCTACAGAAGAAAGAACTCAGACTGTTTGGTGAGTTTTGATGGTGTACACATTAGTATTATCTACAGAAGGTAGAACTTAGACTGTTTGGTGAGTTTAGATTGTGTACACAATAGTATTATCTACAGAAGATAGAACAAAGACTGTTTGGTGAGTTTAGATAGTGTACACAATAGTATTATCTACAGAAGGTAGAACTCACACTGTTGGGTGAGTTTAGATAGTGTACACAATAGTGTTATCTACAGAAGGTAGAACTCAGACTGTTTAGTGAGTTTAGATTGTGTACACAATAGTATTATCTACAGAAGGTAGAAAAAAGACTGTTTGGTGAGTTTAGATAGTGTACACAATAGTATTATCTACAGAAGGTAGAATTCAGACTGTTTGGTGAGTTTAGATAGTGTACACAATAGTATTATCTACAGAAAAAAGAACTCAGA
Source organism: Xenia sp. Carnegie-2017 (assembly GCF_021976095.1). Lineage (NCBI taxonomy): Eukaryota > Metazoa > Cnidaria > Anthozoa > Malacalcyonacea > Xeniidae > Xenia > Xenia sp. Carnegie-2017. Next base: position 690,978 of record NW_025813481.1, read on the forward strand.
CTGTTTGGTGAGTTCAGATGGTGTACATAATAGTATTATCTATATAGAAGAAAGAACTCAGACTGTTTGCTTTTTGGCTTAGATTTTTTATCAACTTGCGCTGTAAGCTTCGAAATTTTGAAGTGAAAATCAAACGAATATAATATGGCGTGAAATTTGGTGCAATTAATCGAATTATTTTATATGAATTGTTTTATTTTAGTCTATAGTCATTTTAACTATCTAAAGTTTAGACTGAATATCTGTATTGTGACAATTTTCTGTTATTGTTTGTTAAGATCAGGCAAAAGATGTGGGAATGGGAGCGTTTGGTAACTTACAGACCGCTGGCAACAATGTTTTTGGACAGGCGAATAACCTGGGAATGGGTGCTTTTGGTAAGCTCAAACAAACAGCAGGGAGTGTATTTGGTAACGTGCAAGGATTTGGCCAAGGAATGTTTGGAAAGGTGATTGCAGTATTGATTGAGTCTTGAAGCATATTTTACTAAACATTAAAATGTCGACCTTTTTTGCCGTTGCACCCTGTATTATACAACAATTTTCATACAAGAGAATGGCCACCAACGTCGTGATATTTTTGCCTTTTCTTTTTTTTGCAATTATACACCGGCCTAATTTTTTCTTTCATTGCTTAAATCTTAAAAATTTATGTCGAAGCGATAGTTTTGGGTGTTAAAATCATTCGCCTTAATAACCCAGTTTTTATTTTTCCCTTTTTTCAGCTCAGCGATGCAGGAATAAAATTGTTGTCCAAAGTTAAAGATGCCAAACCAAAACAAGTGAAGGAAATGCAGCAGATCTACACGCTTCAGCAACTCAAGCAGATTAAACACATGCAGGATCTTGTGAAGGAGTTACGTATGAAAGAAGATATACAATGGCAAAAGTTGGAGGAAATTATTGCTGAAGTCGAAGAAAGGAGGAGGATGGTAATGGAGAAGACTAAAGTGAAAGGTGCGTTTCAATGAAATTTTTACTCCGCTTACCTTTTTATAGTATGTTGTTTGAAAGGAAGTTAACTTATTTATGATTTTCAAAACGAAAATTTTGTGAAAGTTTGTGTTTAACAATGTTTTTTCCGGTGTGGAAAATTGCAGTGTTAGGATGTTCTTTTGTAAAAGGCAGATAATCCCAGTTTTCTTGAAATTTGTCTCGATGGTATGTTTTTATCGGAGCAACAGCTGTTAAGTGTTTTGCTAATCCAAGGCAAGGATGGGTGCACTATGGTTTGGAAAGAGGTTCCTCTATTTTGGATTAGATTTCGGTGGCCACTTTTTTTAGTAGTATGTCAAACTTCTTTTGTTGAGTTGTTTTTGTTTAATTGTTTGGTATATTAGTATTTTGTACGGAAATTTTCTCTCTCCAATCCCCTAAATCTATTCCTGATCCTACGGTGTTTTGTCTATTATTGTTCCTCCTATTGATTCAGTTTGAAAGGGTGTGCTGATTCGTTCTATAAGAAAATTATTGTTGTCAACTTAGCCTTATGTGAATTAGTTTTTCATTACAGATACAGACTAAGAATTTCACTCTTTTGACGAAGACTTGTAGGAGTCACGGCTTAAGCCTAAAGTGTACTAAAGTAATTACATTTATCAAAGTTATTGTGAATTATAAGACAATCTTTATATTTGTGTACTCTGTCGAAGACCTTAGTATCAATCGTGATAAAAACTAAAGTTGAACATTTTTAAAATGTTGTCATGATTTTTCTTTGCTTTTGTAAACTAAACTGGGTTTTATGATCTTACGTTAAAGATTTTTATTGTATTTATTGCTTAAATAGTAAAATTTTAAACAAATCATAAATTAATGTTTAGCTTGAGCTGATCGTTTGTAAATTTATGAAATCTCTTGCTGTAAATTTTAATGTCAAAAAGTATCAAACCGTAAACTAAAAAGCCAAGAGTAAAAGAAGGAATTTATCAAAATATTTTGTTTTTCATTCTTTCATCAATATTAACAACTCTAATGCAAAACAATCGTTCACTATAAACAAAAATAATTCATTTCGACGAGGTTTCACAAACTACATTACATTATACCTTAACCTATACTATACAAACTGTGCTTCATTCGTATTAACAATACTCTTAAACTTCCTTCAGAAAGGTGTTTCTGTGTTTATCATTATTGTGATTAAACCGCCCATTCTTTTTAAGAGTTCCTATTCTGCTACCCCATGTATTACTAACCTTTGCTGTAAGGTGAGTGGTTTGAAACCGGGAGTATCGTTACACGTTTGTAGATGTAGATCTTCCAAGATAGTGAAATCCTAACGAGGACTGTTGCTGTTTATTTCTTACTCTGAAGATGACTACCGCTTAGCAAGGCGTCAGTCAACATCAACACCATCAGACCTTCTCAGGACTCCAGTAAACTGGAAGATTTACATTTACAAACATGTAAACCTTTGCTATCAAATGCTTGGATAGTTCTTGCTATATCCTGCTACGGTGTGATATATGATCTTCTATGTGGGACCAAACAACATCGAAATGGACAAAACGTTCCACATTTTGATCTACACACATCTGGGCATATCCATCTCCTTGCTTTAGATTGAGTTAATTTTGAGGCTGAGACTCTTAATATTTTATTTCTTTTGTAAGGCATTGTGGAATCGACTGGATTACTTTTTGGTATCCTGTTTCTTCGGTATGGAAGATTGCAGCAGTATGGTGGACATTGGGCGGTACAATAGGTTTTACAAGACGGGATACAGTGGGTCGACTGTCCCAATTGAGCTATGTTTTGGCCTAAGTTTCTTATTTTTACCGAAAATTTATTGATTTTCTGTTTCAGTTTTGTTAGTTTTAGAGCTTCTCTTGCTGAAGATCCACCCTTGTTAGTGTTGATGTAGGGTATTGTTTTTCCTCGGAACACTCTTGTGTTTTGATTTAAAATGTTTTTCATGTTTGCAATCACGTTTCCGTGCTTTGCTACAGAGCTCTGTTTATAAGGTTGCATTATATTTCGAAATTGCTGTGACCTATAGGAGTTAGGGAAACTTTTTCTTGGAGCTGGTGTTGGCGGGTTTACTTTGGAGGTGGAATTTTCACCTGTTTGTTTCCATCCTGCCTTGTAAAACGCAGGTTTTGATGGTATTGACGATCGCTTGGAAATGCAGCAATGCCAAGGACAATCATAAGTACAACGAGAATTGCACATGTTGGGACATGACACTGGACTAACGACGTTTACACGAAGTGGGGTTCTACAGCATTGCGTCGCACAATGCGGAGAACATTGTGCCGAGCATGAGGGGTGACAAGGTTTTTGGTATTTGTTGATTCGTAAGCGAATTCTACAGCACACCTGTGGACATGATGCCGAACAGTGGTCTTTGCATGTATTGGGACACCACGAGAATATTGTTGGACTTGTTGTGGTTGCTATGATAGAGGGTGGAAGTGTTGGTTGGGGCATAGGAGAAGGAGGAAGGGGCTGCGGAGGAGGAGGCGGTGGTGGGGGAGGACATGGTGGCGGACAAGGAGGAGGACATGTTGACGGACATGAGGAGACATGGGGGGGAGGAGGACATGGTGGAAAGGAGGAGGACATGGTGGACATTGAGAGTTATCTGGAGAGGGAGGAAGTGGTATTGAAGGAAGAAGACATGGTGGACAAGGAGGAGGACATGGTGTTGGACATTGAGTAGTTATCTGGGGAGGTAAGGAGGAAGTGGTATGAAGGAGGAGGACATGGGGACAAGGAGAAGAAATGGATAAGGAGGAGGTAATGGGATAAAGAGGAGGTAATGGGAGGAGGAGGTAATGGAAGGAGGAGGAAATGCAGGATAAGGAAGGGGGAGGAGGTGGTGGGAATGAATGGGGGAATGGTTCGGAAGGATAAGTCTGTGGTTGATAGTATTTCTTGTATCCAGTTTGTAGGAAATTTCTGACCTCGGGACAACATTTCACCGGGCAATCTGGCATACATGATTCTGTACACACTCTGGGACACGGAAGTGGCACGGTCAAAGGCTCTGTCGATGTACAACATGACTGCGGGCACACTGTGCTGCAGTGTGTATAACAGCTCGGTGAGCATATGTTTGATTGAGGTTCACTTGGTGTGTAGGACTTTGGTACCATGTCAGTTGATGGTTTCTTTGTTGTTTCATAATCTGTGTGATGAAGAACTTCAATGTTTTTTCCTGAAAAAGATATTTTATTATCTTTCCGTGAGAGTCGTTTCCTGTCCCACACAGTTACACTACCTGCGCAATACGCCCAGACACCGTCATTGTCGTAGTCTTTGGTTAATGAACACCACGGTCGGGATTCACCGTCAGTAACACAATGATGATGTAGAATTTTCTTATAGGTGAACGGTAACTGACAACATTTTTCATTTCCATTACCGCCTTCCGTGTTCATACAATCTGAACAGGAATTTTTTGTCACATGGATGATTCTATCAGATTTTGGGTGCCATTATACATCTTATGTGAGTGACAAGCATTCATGATTGCTTATTTAATTGGCTGTGCGATCGATTGGAAGAAATTGTTTGTCCCTTCTAGTTACGTATAAAGTACTTTAGTGTGACGTGCTAGGCCTGTATTGTAACTTGAAATGAACTAATCCTAACTTACCCTGTCTACACCCCTACTTACCCTGGCAATACCCCCATTGTCCATCTCTATCATAATCGATTGTTGTCGCGCACCATATCCTGTCATTGTGCTGAGATTTTGTACATCGATCATAAATTTTGTCGCGATATATGAAGGGGAAATGGCAACAGGCTCCCATTGCGTTTCCATCGTGAGTGCTCTGACATCCTGTTGATATTGAATTACGGGATATGAACGTCGAATCTATCGTGATTTTGTTTTTGTGATTTTATCGTCAGAGAAAAAACTGAAAGAATGATCTACCGTACGAGATTCATTCATATTGTATTCCGAGTCTTTATTTAGCTATAAATTCATTTTCAATATTGCCTACTACGAAAAAAGGTTTACTTCCAATACACGTAAACAATCAAATTTTAAATTATATGCAACTGAACCCAACCTGTTGAAATGTAAATTAATCAGGTGAGTGAGTTGGTCATCAACAAATATGCCAACCAATCATGTTCTTTGTTCTTTGCTGATAGACTTTATACAATAACAAAAATAAAACGCGTGCGATGATTGGTCTATAGCTGAGTCTGCATTAGCCTGTACAAACGATCTTAGCTCAATCAATTAAATCAATCAAAGAGAATTTACTAATCAATCACCAGCAACTGAAAACCCTCGACCTTCGGTCTTGAGTCCCCTGGATTTGCACGAGTTGTGCACATCCGGATATTACTCATATCTTTCTTACCTTTCTCACTGGAGGGCGTCGTCTTTATTGGATCTATATGCGTGACATACACATCTGGTTTAAATACATTTGACACTTTGCTTTGTAAAACTCATAACTTCTTGCCTTCTCTCACCTAGATTGTCTCCCGATGGCGTACTTATTTGTTTTGTTGGTACGCTGTTACCTGAAACTTGACCGTTACTTCCTGGAAGACTGGTATCTAAGAAAATGGCATCTTGTCTGCGTGGAGGACCTGTTGACAGAAAGTGTTGACATAAGGTATGCATATTGAACTAAAATACATGGAACGCTGTCTGTAATGCAAAACCCTAATAATTTTTCGAAGCCGTGACTTTCCCCAGACACGCGATATTTTACCCCAGACACGCCTGTGTAGTCAATCAATAGAGAGACTTAGCAAGAGTACGACTACGACGACGAATACGAAGTTTGACCGTTTAAGGGAATGGCACGTGGTAGTTTGTTGTCGTTGTCTCTTCGTCAAAATTTTGTTTTAGTTGTAAACAACCATTGAACTAAGATACATGGAACGCTACCTGTAATACAAAACCCTAATAATTTTTTGAAGCGTGATTTTACCCCAAACACGCGAGACTTTACCCCAGACACGTGTGTGTACTCAATCAATTATTACTCCGTGAGAGAATAACGAAACACTAAACACGCGAGTCTAGGGTAAAATCTCGCGTCTGGCGTAAGATATGGCTTTAATTATTTGCTTGAGGTAGCGTTCCATGTATTTTAGTTCAATGAAAACAACAGAACGAGCCTCTTTATTGTATAAAACACCTAAGTTTGCGAAGCAAGTACGGCTCTATTTGTCAATAATGATATCAACGAATCGGTAATACTGATTTTGCGAGAATGTAGGACTCTTTAGACTGAAAAATCTCCACTATTTTAAGTTTTATGTACGATATATGTGTACTATTTTGTTGTTTGTCTACCTTTCACTTTGCGTAGGAAATGCATGAAAGTTTTCAAGGTCACATTTTCTTTTTGATGTACATCTGCGCTCAAAAGGTTCTAAATTAAAGCCTGGATGCTCGAAAATAGTACTGTAAACTAATTTCTTACACAATGAAAAATGTGCCTACTTTCTTTGCTTAAAAAGACATCATAGTCGCGACTACGAATTATTTACAAAACATCGTACTCAGATTGATGACGGCTACGTCTTTTTGTTGTCGCAACAATGTTTTCGCGTTAAAATGACGTAATTCGCACTCGTAGTCGTACTCGTAGTCTTTGCTAAAGCTCGCTAATTATTACTCCGCAAGAGAATCTCGAAACACTACACACGCGATTTGGCTTTAATTATATGCTTCAGGTAGCGTTCCATGTATTTTAGTTTAATGCGTATGTATCATAACAAGTTCCTATTTTTTTGCGACATTTTTTAAAACGTGTGTTTGAGAATTGCGATAATCTGCAAAATTGCAGCGATTGATAAGGCAATGTGAAGTTACTGGATTAGTAAGTCGGACATTACAAAAACTTCATTATCTTATGAACCAAAAATAGATATGACTAAATTCTTTTTGAAAGTCCGCAGCCATTTTAAGGTTCTCATGTAAACAACAAGTTTGTGTTTTACTATAGTTTATTAATTGTACGTTATTTATGTTATTTGTTTTTAAATTGTGTTTTGTGTTAAATGTTACACACTTATTCTTTGTATAAGTTGTTTATGGAATGTACGTTATTTATGCTATGTCTTTTTTATATATTGTGTTTTGTATTAAATGTCACACACTTTCTTGTTGTATACGCTGTATATTGGATGTGCGTTGTACATGTTTTCTGTTTTGAAACGTTTATGCATGTTTTTCTGTTGTGCATGTTAATTCAATCATCTTATATGTAAAATGTATACTTTGCCATCATGAGTTCATAGATAGTATATTACATTATATCAAAGACAAAGAAATTGTAGAACACACCTTCTCTTGCTGTGACAATGACATCAGCAAAATTGTCGCAGTCATCCTGTGGTGACACGGATATTGTTCTCTCTCCATCCAGTAAGATTTCTCTGTTTATGCTGTCATCGAATCCGTGAAATATGACGAAATGCCTTAGCTGCGAATGTCTGAAAACTGTTTTGAGTTTATACTCGTCCGTGTTGATCATGTATCCTTCTGGCTTCATTGTCGAGATGATTTTGAAATGTCCCCCAGCGTGATTCATGAACCGCAAGGCAATGCATTTGTCTAAGGAAATATTATCATGAATAGTTGGAGTGGTTTGCAGCCGAGGGGGGGTTGCTATTCATATTCGTTTCTGCATGCACGAGAACAAGATTAGTTGGAAAGCTGCTGTTTCTTTACCTGCTGCTCGCCAAATTAAAGCAAGATTTTGATCATTCGCGTATTTTTAAATCAATTCATATTATATGGTAAAGGGATTAGTTTATGGTCTTACATTCCTTGTTTTCTCTCGTCAGAACGGATCCATTTCCTTTGTGCAAGTTTAAACATAGTATAATTTGTATGAAAACAAATCTATTCCACGCTTCTTGTCTTTTATACACCATTGTGTGCTGATGAAATCATTGCAAAGAGGATTTCCTTTTCCTAACGCATTGCGGGCTCAATTTTTGTAGATGTTTCTATATGATGTGATATTCTGTTATGATTTAACACCAAGTCTTTGTAAGTCGCGACCAGGTCAGGACTTGATATATTTAAATGCTCTCCATTTTTATATAATCGTGTTTGTCTTCGTCAACAGGTAGAACGGCAGGAATTTGGATTAACCTTTTGTTTACCAAGTGAATTATATCTAAACATGTACAGGTGGCAAAACTGTTCACCAAATTAAATAATTTCTTATGATGGGCTTATATACAGGAAGTTTTGAAACAAGGTTATTTCCACTAACTGACTTGGACATGATACTGACTATTTATTTCACAGAAATGCAGCAGCATTGAAGGACAATGTAGACTACAAATTCAGTGTGTCGTTTAAGCAACACTGCTGTTATTTTTCATGAAACCTAATTTTAAAGTAAATGGTTTGAACCCGGGAGTATCGTTATATGTTTGTAAATGATGATCGTCCAGGTTAATAAAGTCCTGAGAAGGACTGTTGTTGTTGACGTTTCGAACCTTAGCGGTAGTCATCTTCAGAGTCAAAGAAGATGACTACCGCTAAGGTTGTCGAAACGTCAGTCAACAACCAAAACAGTCCTTCTCAGGACTTTATTAACCTGGACGATCATCATTTACAAACATAAAACCTAATTTTATTGGTCCTTTTATTACGATGTGTTATACGATGGTAAACTTAGCACTTAACACCTTTGATGTTGGTAATCACTTTTCCAAGTGTTTCCACATGATATTTTGAAAGCTTATGATTTTCGAAATGGAAAAGGGAACTTTTATTGTTGAGACCATGCTACCTCTTATGGATGCTTAAATTTGAGGCGAGTTCTATGTATGCATATCTTAAGCGATTGCTTTGAGTTGTTAGAGTTGGTGATATTTTTGTGGTAAGACCGGTTGAAATCAGTGAAAAGGAAGAGAAGTGAGTTTCAAATATACTTTTTGAAAACATTTAAGATATGCATAAAACTTCTAGATAATGCTTTCAAAGATGCAGAAATCCTTGACATCTGTCTAATGAATGATATATAATGCATGTTCATATCGCTTGTCGTATGTCTATGGTCGATAAAGTTAAACGTATATGCAATGCAACAACATTAATGTGCAATCTGCATATTAGTAGATCAGATTTTATCACAGCAAGTGGTCTCTATGCTTGAGTAAACACTTCTTATCAATTATGGAGCGAAATAGATTTATAATTCAAGTCCTGTAATTTAATCAATGTAGGAGTGAATGTTGCAGCGTGTAGAAAAATTGATTTGATAGAATATAGAATTTCTTTACTTTTTCAGATGCGATTGTCAGGGCTTTAAATGAAGATAACTAAACTATTGACCTTGTGATCGCGGTCAGAAACGGTCATGTATTTCTGTTAGAATACCATCTTGTTGGTTGTTGTCGACAACTCACAGACATACGTTTTATGTTTGTAAATGATGATCTTCCAGGTTAATAAAGTCCTGAGAAGGACTGTTTTTGTTGTTGTTGACTGACGTTTCGACAACCTTAGCGGTAGTCATCTTCAGAGTCAAAAATTTTTTTGAACAGTCCTTCTCAGGACTTTATTAACCTGGACGATCATCATTTACAAACATATAACGATACTCCCTGGTTCAAACCATTTACTTTATTAGACATACGTTTATTCAACTAAATATATTGTACTCATGCAACCCCAAGTTGCCGTTTTGAATACAGTCACCGCGGACGAACGTTTGCTCTTATTCTAATCACAGTACAGATACTAATGAATAATCGTAATGGTACATCACTATTTCACTATCATAAAAAACAACCCACTTCTAAGTCCCTCCCAATAAATGTCAATCATATTTACTACGGTATGTCCGTTAGTCCCGACACACTCCCCTATATATTAATTTTAAAATATATAACAGAATAGACTGACTTCGTTAAAGTTCAAAAAGGGATTATTATGCATGCAAATGTTTAAATATAATTTTATAAATGTCACCACTCTTCAGTTTCCACATGTTGTTGCATTGTCACTTCTGCAGCGACTGCTGCATCACGTCGTGGTTTCGGTTGGGATTCAGGAGCTGCAGGATTCAATTCGCCTTTGGGATCTAAGTCACACGATAACTCTAGAGGGTAGAGTTGCTGCACAGCCCGCTCGAGTCTTCCCTTCGCTGTTCTCAACCTTACTCCCCGTACAACTCCGTCCCGTCCACGGATCAGGTCTTCCAAAATACCTATCTTCCACATATTCCGGTTCCTTTCTTCACCTTCAATTGTTACCACATCCCCATGGTTCGGATAATCTGATTGCTTTCCACCATTCCTTTGCTTGTGGTGCTCTCTCAATCCTCTGATGTACTCTTGCGTCCATCGTCGCCACATCTGATCTTTGTATTTCTTCAGCTGTTTAGCTCTTTTCCGTAGATCGGTCGATTCTTGATGATGAGGTTTGACTTCAGGAAGATCATTTGGGTTTATGTGCAGCAGCTTGTTGGGAGTGAGCACTGGTTGCTCAATTTCGTCTTCTACGTAGCTTAATGGGCGATTGTTAAGTGCTACCTCAACGTCCAAGATGACTTCAGACAACTCCTCCCATGTCAATCTACCATTTCCAACGCTCTTATAAAAGCTACGCTTAAAAAGACCAATCAGTCGCTCAAATGCCCCCAACCACCAAGGAGCTCGACTTAAGTTAAACCTCCATTCTATCTTTCGTTTAGTAAGAAACAAGTTGAGCTTTTCATCTTTCTGGGCCAATCTAAGCCACTTTTCTGCAGCCTTAAATGTAGTAGCGTTGTCCGAATATATTATTTCCGGTCTTCCTCTTCTTGCAATTAATCTCTTCAGGCTCGGGACGAACTCTGCAACTTCCAGTGATTTCAACAACTCCATGTGCACTGCTCGGGTTAGACTGCACGCGTAAAGAACAAGGTATGCCTTTCTTTCCATTTTTCTTTTCGCCATGTATCGAATAGGGCCAGCGAAGTCGACTCCTAGCACTTGAAATGGAGTTGACCCTTGGGTTCTTGTAGTTGGCAATCTTCCTTCCGGTGGGTTTTGGAATGACTGTGCTCGAAACTTTACGCAACCATAGCATTTGGACCTCACTTGCTTCACTAGTCGACGCAGTTTCGCGATCCAATTTCGCTCTTGCACTTCGGCCATGGTTGCTGAGACTCCCCATGGAGCGTTGTTAAATGTGCTTGTTCCACAATTCTCCTCGTAAATGTGGATTTTGTCGGTAGGAATATGGGATACTCCCCCTCTCTTCCACCGCGACACTCTAGTGTTCCATTGCTCCTTGGTTGAAGGTTTAATTCCAGCTTTTGGGTTTGATAACAAGACTGCTCTCTAAAACTATTTTGTTCACGTCTGATCCACCACAGTGTGCAGTTTTCAATTTCGTGGTACTTTATAGGACCTGTCTTTCGTTCATCGCGTGTGCGCCTGCAATTGTTGATGAATCTTCTTATCCAAGCGCAGATACGAAGGGTTTTGCATAATGGATACGATTCGACTAACTTGTCGAACTCGTTTTTCTCCTGGTCTTCCGCTCCAACCATGACGTGTGCCGAAGATTTTTCTTCCTTTCTTACCTCCTCAGTGACTACAGGAAGTATCTCTTGCGGCCAATTCCCTTTATTGCTTAGCCACATTGGTCCACGTCTCCAAAGCTCGTTGTCGACAGCATGCCCACCGCGGCTCCCAATGTCGGCTAGATTTTCAGTTGTTGGAACATGACGCCAGACGATGTGATGGTGCTGTTGGATCTTTCTCACTCGATTTGCTACAAACTGGCGATATTCACCCTGACCGTTTATCCAGCATAACGCTACCGTGGAATCGAGCCAACAATGAATTGATGTCACTCTTTCTTTACCAATTGCACGCTCTACATTGATCACCAGGTTTGTCACCATATGTCCAGCAACAAGTTCTAACCGTGGAATAGTAAGATTTCGTTTCGAGATCCGCGATTTAGAACTGACGATGCCTTGAGTGAGGTTATCTTCTTGATCCGTTACAGCATAAACTACCGCAGATACACCATCCTTGCTAGCATCTCCAAATCCGTGTAGATGAATAGACCGTACAGGCACATGAAAGGGTGCTAGTGGACGATTGACTGTATATGCAGTAGGCAGTCTGTTGTACCAATCCCGCCATAACTTTCCCATGACATCATCAATCTCCTGATCCCAAGATAAACGACTTTCGCACATTTTCCGATACAAAAGTTTCCCAGTAAGCATTGTCGGAGATATAAGAACAATTGGATCGTAAATCTTTGCTAGTTGCGACAATGCTCCTCTCTTTGTCGTCGCTGCGCTTCCTTCCTTTTCTACGACGACACTGAACGTATCTTGCAGTTTATTCCAAGTCAGGCCCAGTATCTTTGCTACTGTGTCCACTGTTCCGAGTTGTTCCTTTGCGTAGGTTGCGTTTGTTTGTTCTATGTCTTGTTCGGGTAGATCATTGTTGGATTTCTCCAGTTCAGCTGCATTGGAGTGCCATTTATGAAGCTTAAAGGTAGCATCACTAAAAATTTCTATCGTTTTCTTCTTCTTCAACAACACTTCGCCAACATTTGTGCCGCCTTCCATAAGGTCATCAACGTAAAGACCGTCCTTCACAATTGTTCAAGGTCATTTTGAGAGTTTGTGGTTATCGTTAGTAGCATCATATTCTGGTCAACTTCAACGCCAGGGTTCATGATGATCCATCTCAACTTTGTCAGCTCTGCTATTGGGTCCCCTTCGTTACCAACCAACGGTTTTGTCCTGGTTTTTATGCGAGCATACTCGCCGCTTCCAAGCACGAGATGTAACCTAGCCTTCGAATAAACATCGTCCGTTTTTACCGAATTTAAATGTTTGTATTCTCTCACGAGTTTTTCATATTGGGGATTACTAGTAGTTAATAGTTCTGGGCGTTCTACTTTGTTCAACTTTACCCTCATCACTTGAGAACCGTCTAGTGCACTAATCGTCGCGCGATGAATTTCGATACGTTTAGTTTGTGATGTCATGAGCATGTCAATACGCTGGTGTTTAATATCGCTAGGTTTTGTTTGAAGTGCATCAATTAGCTTTGCAGAGGCGTATGAGCTTCCAGCACCGGAATCAATCAACGCCCTACACTTAACATTGTTCACTTGAACTACAACAACAGGAAATATACCCTCGGCATGCACGCCATCGGTCATTAATGCTTTACTGTCACTTGCGTGTTTATCGTCTTGTTTTCGAATATTGCGTGGCTGTTTACAGATTGACGTATGATGACGTTTGTTACAGTGCCGCACGCAATCTTACTTTTACACTCGGATGCCCTGTGAAATCGTGGCACAATTGAAACATAGCCCTTCTTAGCTAAAATTCGTTTGCGTTCATTCGGCTTGACTATTTTGTGGCACTTTGTAGCTTTATGATCCATATCACCGCAATAAACGCAGCCGGATAATTTCTCTTCGTTTTGTCTGGCATGAAATACTTTGTGCGTTCTATTTCCTTCGTAACGCGAGTCGTTATTGACTACTGGATTTCGTTTTACCCACTGTCTCAAAGCGTCAGAAAGCTGACCAAAACTCCAAGACTCCCAATCTGTGTCGGTACGGACTAAATCTTCCCTTATCCCTGATAATTTTTCTAAGTTCATGGACACGTTTCCGTTTATCTCATCAAGCTTCTATGTCAATATGTAAGTTTTTTGCTAAAATCTGCAATTTTACGCGGATTGTTGCCTGAAATGTGCGGCAGTTCGAGGATTTCCTTGACATAGCATTTTACAATAGTAGTACATAGCATTTTACGTAGTCCTCGACAACTCACAGACATACAATTTATCAATTATGGAGCGAAATAGATTCATAATACAAGTCCTGTAATTTAATCAATGTAGGAGTGAATGTTGCAGCGTGTAGGAAAATTGATTTGATAGAATATAAAATTTCTTTACTTTTTCAGATGCGATTGTCAGGGCTTTAAATGAAGATAACTAAACTATTGACCTTGTGATCGCGGTCAGAAACGGTCATGTATTTCTGTTAGAATACCATCTTGTTGGTTGTTGTCGACAACTCACAGGCATACGTTTATTCAACAAAATATATTGTACTTATGCAACCCCAAGTTGTCGTTTTGAATACAGTCACTGTGCACGAACGTTTGCTTTTATTCTAATCACAGTACAAATACTAAAGAATAATCGTAATGGTACATCACTCTTTCACTATCATAAAAAACAAAACACTTCTAAGTCCCTCCCAATAAATGTCAATCATATTTACTACGGTATGTCCGTCAGTCCCGACATTGTCTTGCACACTTGGGAAATTTCCCTAGAATTCCACACGTAACGAAGCAAGTCTGTTTCGTTTCACCTGTTAAACAATTCTGGATTTATTAAGGGAAAATAAAAGTTTGTCATTTTTCAACGAGATGGTACGACGCAATATATATGGTAAGCAAAAGTTTTGCGATATGATGTCTAACGAAAAATTGGAGTGAGTTGCGGTGATTTAGAGAAATTTTGATTGACGAGATTTGTAAATTTTTCTTAAACTTGTCCGACAAAATTAGATGGAATTCGTAGTTTGGACCCAGATTAATGGTCTATTTCTTATTAAAGGAATCTATTCTTTTCCGAGGTCTCCGTTCATCACTGACATTAAAAGCAGAAATTATAGTTGGGTATTTTTGTCGCTTAAAATTGCATAAAATTTTAGTTTTATCCTTTTTCAATAAGCTAGCGTTAATAAAAAGAAAGACCGAAATCGTTTTTAAAATATTTGTGGAAAATTATATTCATTTCACAATTCTCATTTTTACACGTGGAGTTGTGGGAACGTATCAAGCTGACCTTTACTATAAAAAAAATATGTGACTTTGTCATACATAACTGTGTTAGGTCGTCATTCTAAAAAGGAAAACTTTGCTGGATAATAAAGCTTAAAAGACTAGAAGTAACTATCGCAAGGGAGGAGTCCTGCCCTGACCCCTTGTCTGGAGAAGATTGCACTGTACAGACCGTACACCCCTTAGAACCACCTCTTCGTTTACAGCAATCTACGTGGTTTCATACATACGTTATGATTGGCTGATTTTAATGATAGACAAAGAAATTCTACATGTGGGTCTTTTTAACTTTTAACATTGAATTGGCTAGATATATTTCGTCATGTTTAAAGTTTTCTTTCTATCTTAAGGCCGTTCACAGGCTCCAATTTGTCGGATCCGATTGTTTTGGTTGCTTGTTCAGACGGTCAGATAGTTTTCTTGATATTTAGGTATGTTTACATATTTTTAGTGTTGTTCAGTATCGTACTGTGCAATCAGTGGTATTTGATGGATGAACTGCTAGGTCCTTTGTATGTAACATTGACAAATATGATGGCTCATTCACACATCCATAACGGCCAAACAGAACCATTTATGTAGTTTTGGATGTATGCCACATGTTGAAGCTAGCCCGAAACAGCTTGGGAGACAAAAAATATTCTACACAGCCACTGGTGGGAAAATCTGCTGGAATCACATCATAGAGTTGTATAATGTTAAAAAAATGATGTATTGCTTATTGGACACAAACTAAAAACAAAACATATAAAGTGGCATAATCAAAAAATGAAAGTTGCTATAGCAGCACATACCCTTAGTAATTCTGTGTCAGCTGGATTGGTGTACCTCAAAAACATGAAAGTATCACAGTGCCTAGACAGTGATGAAACAACAGAATTTGTTATGACAATCAACAACTTGTTTGACGTTCTGAATTCAAAAAGTAAACATTATGGTACACATTACAAGAGCCCATTACTTTTCAAAACTTAAATGAGCTTCAGTACTATATACATGACGCATACAGCAATGGAGTGAAACTAATGGTTGTCCTAGAAAAACGTTCATCTTAGGGTTATTCTTGAGGTGAATATTTCTTAAGAGACGAATTTCTCTTTTGTCTCTGGGAAAGGGAGAGTCAGAAACCCTTGGGTTGAAATTAATTTGAAGTTCTGAAACGTGACCAATTTTATATCCATGAAATATTCCATATTTTCATCAATGTCTAAACAAATTCTTTTGTGCAATTGTGAAGACGAATATTTGGTGCCTTTCAACAGGGCTACTTATTTCATGAGGGAAAGGGCTGGGGAAGTAAATTTTCGGTAGAATGGTTATGCATAGTGAAAGACCAAACAAATTTGAATTGGCAGAAATTTTTTAGGGTTTTCATATAATATGACAGTTTGTGTTCCTAGGCACCAATCTGAACTCCTCTTGTAGTGGTGTGAAAGACCAAACCAGTGGACTTGGCAGAAATTTCTTAGGGTTTTTCATATAATATGAAAACCAGTGGAGTTGGCAGAAATTTCTTAGGGTTTTTCATATAATATGACAGTTTGTGTTCCTAGGCTCGCTGATGAGACAAATATTGTCGACTTGATAGTTCTTAAAAGTGTCAAAAATGTGATGACTAACTATGTCACATGACACTATACCGAGCACAGTGCTTGGGCACGCACGGGCTCTATTGTGAACGATGGGGCAACAAACTATGGCTAGTGCAAATTGCACAAACGAAACAAAAGCCGCACGATGAATATAAAATAGATAAAGACAGCGGGTACCGTGTAATGTGAACGGCCAACTGATCTGTGATTTAACTCGAGTTCTGCTCTTAGACACTTATTTTGAACGTGCTGCAATTCTGACTATTGAATGACTATTTTGACTCATTTAACATCATGACTATTTTCACTTAGAGACCACATGCTCTCCGTCGTCTTTTATCATCTGGTTTTTTTTTGCATAATGATAATTTTTGGTTTATCTTTGAGTTGATAACCTCTTGCTCTTTGTTCAGTGCTTGTACATTTGGATGTAACTACATTTAATTGCTAAGACTGTATCATACATTATATATTCTCAGATGCTACAACAAGTCAGATGTAAATATTCTCCAATATTTATACCTGACTGGCTCTAGTCGTTACAGATCATTATGCAATAATGCAAAGAAATCAGATGCTGTAAGTCAATAGCGTTTACCGAAAATAGATTTTATCAAGTTTTATATTTCATATACTACGTACAACAGCCCATTGATAAGCCATTCATTATTGCTCATACATTTAAAAAAAGTAAATACTACGGTGAATGGTCAAATACTAACGCAATATAGTTCTTAAAAGAATTGTTTAAGCCAGAACACTTAACGAACATTTCTAAAAGAACTGTTTCTTAAGCTTGAAATGACAGCATGCATTTCGGCAAACTACTCATCACGTGTCAACGACTGCTAGATGAGAGCTACAAAATCATGCGATATTTATAACATTACCAAAAGTCAACGTCATCTGTAAGTTTAGAGATGATGCTTAAAGAAGAAATAAATTAAACACGTAATCTCTCTGCTAAGAGACGACGGGATTTGTCAACTTAATTTATACAGACTCAATGACGCGTAACTGAGATAAAAAGCAACATTTTTAATAACTCTAAAGTTAATGATCTAAAAATGTTTTTAGAGAACTAATTTTAGCTTGGTCAAAGGATGTAGAATTTAGCTTTGGTGACACAAAGTATAAACAAATAGATGGGGTGGCTATGGGTTCTCCACTTGAATGCAAAATGTTTTCCTCTTCACAACCTCAGGAGGGGCTTTGGTATAAACGTTACGTATATGACACTTTTTCTTTGTTTGGTAATAATGAAATTCGCAAATTATTTCCACAAAAACTTTCTTCTCTTCACCCTGTTTTAAACTACACCTCTGAACAAGAGACAAACGATCAATTAGCTTTTATAGATGTTCTTGTTCATAAACGCAACGGTCAATTCTTAACATGCATTCATCGAAAAGCAAATTTCACTGGTTTGCACACACCCTTTGACTCTTTCTCTTCGCACAGAGAAAATACTTCTTTAGTGAGGTGTTTGATAAAGCGAAATCATGTAGATTGTCGTCGAGTGAGTTTATTGCGAGTATATCTAAACTCATTGAGGAAAATTTTTGCTTCGAATGAATATCCGGAAAATTTTCTAGACAAACATTTCTTATCAACTATTAATGAACGAGATAAACCTTTTGGACCGGTAAAGTGTCCTGTATACTTTAAACTTTCCTGGATGGGAAACGCCTCAAATGACATCGAGAAGGGAAACTAAAAGTATTAGCTACTGAGATTTGTTTTTCGCCTGCAACTTTATCTTCATATTTTTGAAAAAACAATTACACCACCCACCCCCAAAAAGTCTTTGCCTGTGCAAATGTCAAGCAATGTAGATACACTATGTTGTTCTAATGTGTGTTCAATGAGCTCAAATGTGAAAGTGATGCTCGCTATGTAGAAAGAACTTCTCCAAGTTTGAGTAATAGAATAAAACAACATGTACCAGCTTCTATTAGGAACAAAACTGTTTTTTAAGACAACAGTCAAAACGCAACTTTAAGATTGAAAAAATTCGATTTCATGGGACTCAGCGATTGGAAAACATCTTTTGACCAACACTCACTGGTCCAATTCATATTCTGATCATAAATTTAAAGTTATTAAAAAATATCGCTCATTATTTCAGTTACGCGTCATGAAGTCCCGTCCTCTGCCGACAGAAAGATTACGTCTTTCATTTATCTATTTCTAAAGCGTCATCTATCAATTAAGAGATGACGTTGACTTTTGATTATAATATAAAAATCTCATTTTGCAGTCGTTGACACTTGATGAGTAATCTGCCGAAATGCATAGTGTCTTTTAAGCTTAAAAAACAGTTCTTTTAGAGTTTTTGGTTTAGTGTTCTGCCTTAAACAGTTCTTTTAAGAACTAGTACGTTAGTATTTGACCATTCACGATGGTATTTAGTCTTTTTGAGACAATTTTTAAATTTTCCACCACGACAAGTCTTTGTTTTGCTCATATATTCTACTTATAATTGATCTTTCTTCCTAGTCACGACTATGTCAACCACAAAATAGAACTCTTCGACTGACTACCTTTGTTTGATCATTTGCCTAACTGACGTTTTTTATACTCTGCTTAAAATAAAAAAGTGTTTGTTTTTATGGGCTCATATCGATGTTTTCATAAAAAAGTCTAAATATTTGTTTTTCAGATTTTTCCTCGGCAGGCTTTTTTTCAATATCAATATTTCAACTAACTTTTTGAAATTTTTCATAATTTATTGGCGATGTCACATCCTAACACCCCTTCTAATATGAGTTTCGCACAACCTGTACGAAGTGCTGGTTCACTGCTCTCGAGACTTCACTCAAACGATGGGACTGTATTTTGACAATTGTATTTTAACACTTGATAGGATATTTACAGTGGTTTGTGCAAGATTTGTGATACGGAGTTCCAAACGTTGGTTCTTTACGACACAAATATGTTATTGAAACGTTGAGATTACGGCCAACCGTCAATCTTAAACTTGAAACTTATTCAAACGCTATCGCCTCCTGCGATACGACTTCTAACTTTCACTTTTGTACATCTAACAACGTCTGTTTTTCCGAACGCCGAACCAACGCTTGCAAGCTCTTATTTATATTGTAATTATTCGGACATCATTTTTGGGCGTTTTCACGACTTGCAACTACGCCATTGCGTTTATAGAGTACCGTCGTTACCTACATCCTACCGCAATGCCACATTGGGTAGAAAAATTGTTCCTAAGTATTTTGAATTTACGTACATGATTTCCACTGAAACCACAGTTTAATAACTATATACGTATTTTCCTATTATATGACTAACATTTTACAATTTATATGAGTAATATATGACTAACATTTTACAATTTATCATACGGTATATTCACACACTACACAACATAACATGACAATTTACAACAATGTGCCCCTGCATGCTGTGTGCATATCATGGTGCATTCAATACCACTGTTGCCTCCTTTGTTTTGTGACATGGATTTATATTTAGTGGAATACGTAATAAAGTGCTGTTTTTGCAAATTAACATGAGTTGGTTCCTCTACTGAACATTCGCAACGCGTTATTGAAATCGGTAGCTTTATTACGCGGTGAGCCTTCTAGAATTGCTAATCCCCAACGCGCATGAAAACTCTATCTGTTTATGAAAGATTTTGACGTGAAGTCACTCGTTTGTTGAAGGATGTAACCATTCTGCCTGGGTTACCTAACTTTCATGTTAAACAGGCCCTTGCCGGTTCGAAATTTTGTGAATGTTTTGACCTTTGTGAATGTTTATGAATTTTGAAAGTTTCAGATTTTGACTTCCGTTTGAAAAATTCTGTCCTGGTTTCAAGATACAGCATACCTTTTAAATATCTTCGCAGACTTGACAAATAAGTAATTTGATTTTAGAGAGGTTTCCTATTCTGGAGAGGTTTCCTGTCTAATTATACATTAGACAGGTATTGCATGCATTAATGAATATCCGCATGAAAAAGTATATTTTAAATGCATTCATTCCTCTGTGTTCAAGAAATAATATATATAAATATCGTCAAAGAAGAAAGAGTCGCTTCTCCATTAGGTATCCATTTACTCGTAAATCATCTGTTTAGACTCAGCAGACTGAATTCTTCAAACGAATAAAAAGATCTTTCTGTGTCAACAGAACAGCAAAAGTAAACAAGAAGATTCAACAGCAATTTTTTTGGATCTTGTGATAATATCTGGTCAGGGCTTGTTAATGATCTTAGTCAAAATGTGGGAACACATAATGCTTAAATGAATCTTAAATGTTTTATTGTGTTAAGGTTTTATATTTTTTACAAGTATTACATGACACAGGCGTCACGTTCGAAGCGTCAACATAGATATTTCTTCTTGAACGTCGTTTGGTGAAATAAACATCGTGCCTTTGTGAATGGAATTATTGAAAAAACATAAATGAATTAAGTGCTATGTAGGAAATAAGCTTTTAGGAAAGCTAGTTAAATTGTAAAACCTGTCTTTCAAATTTTTGTGTAATCATCATGTGCGACGATCGTATATAAATAATAATGTTTATATGTTTTTTTTCAGAAGACAGCCTGTTTTCATTGTTTGAACGTCAAACAGATACCATAGCAGATTATGATGATTACTATTTGTATCGTTGCCTTATTTGTATTGGTGAATTTTGCTGAACCAAGTGAAAACTGCAACACTAGATATGAACGGAAATACAAACGTAAAAACTGTAGCTGCTCAATACCGGTCAAACAACTACCAAAAAACTGTATAGATATCAGAAAAGAGATTCATAAGGTAAATTTACTAATTGAAGAGATATATGCACAAAATTAAAAGCCAATAGTTCTAAAATGACCAAAGGGTAATGCAAAACGAGAATACGACGGCAGGACGATCAATATGGATGAAAAATTACGGACGGATGAGCATACAAAACGTGAATTTCAAGGCTCGTCCGTGTGTGTGACTTTCTTTCTGTTTCATTTTTTAAGTATTTTTTGATAATTCTAATAGCTATGATTCATTGCTCTTATAAGTTTTTCTTAAAGTGCCCCTTCCACCAAATTTTTTCGCAATATGAAATCTGCCTATGATTTATGCATCTCTGTATGAGTAAAAATTTTTGAATTTTGTCAAGTCAACAAGCTTTTATGGCGTCTTGAATTTGTGCATTTTTGGCCCATCGCCGTTGTTTTCTATAATACGAAAGAAACTGGCACTAGAAGGTATTTCGATGTCATCTCAGGTGGTCGGAATTAGGGCATATTTAGTTTAATCAGCAGTGTTCCATCAGATGATTGTGACAGAAACTTTTTACAGCGATACGCTATAGAAAGCTCGGCAGGCAAAGAAAACTTTAGCAATTTTGACCCCAAAGCGTGAATGGTCGGAAAGACACAAATTTCAAGCTTATCTCTTTAAGCCTTGGAAAATTAGCGTTCTTTTCAATCGGCAAACTACTAAATCGACGCTCAAAATCCTCTGGTCTTAAGTGATCTGAACAAATTCTTGAAACTCTTGACGGCTCAAATACGCTCTTTGATTTAATAGAATGAACCCATATTTTCTGCCTTCGCTTAGCCTCAGTCATCTTATCATTATAATAAGGTATATAGTGTGAAGACTTCCACCAGAGCTAAGGCTTGATATATTCGTTCAATTGGCCACAACGCAAGTATTTACCATTTTTCTGGTCTTACTAGGGCAAGAGCAAAGCTATTAGACGCTTATAGACTTAAATATGCCTCAGCAATTACTAGAAAGCAATTGAATACATAAGAAGAGTACTTTGGATGACGTCAGAAAATTAACTAGTTTCAGACTCCTCATTGTCACGGACATGGTTCACAAGAATATACGACTTTGTGAAAATTTTACACTTTACAAAAAACAAACGATTTTATAAAATTCAAAAATTCCTTCTTAAAGAAGCTTAAAATCATAGACAGATTTCATAATGCTAAAAAAATTTTTACGGAAGGGGCATTTTAAACATATGATTGAAAAAGCTCGCAAAAAATTATATTTCGTTTTATAATATGTCAAGAATTATTCAAAGGTAGTTTGAATTCCATAAATCATTCAATTGTTTGAAAACCATATCACTCAAGTAGCTAGTTCTCAGGTGTAGTTATAAAAATTGTGTTCAAATTAACATAAGTATCTCCAATTGTCTTAAGTACGAAATATGTTACGGTGAGAATTATGGCGTAACCCAAATGTTTACTTTTACACAGCTGAGGTGAAAAAAATAATGTAATGTTGTATACAAATGCATTTCACTTTATTGGAAATAGACGTTCCCTTTTTATTCAGTTTTCGCATGTGATAGGATGAGTGACCGTTCGAGAAATTTTGGTATGGTTTCAGTCTTTTAGACATTCAAAACAAACTATGTAATGATCTAAATAATCAATTCTAACACATAAAATCACCACAGTGATGTATCGTGTATATTCACAGTGGGAGGGGTCCCAATTCTTAGTTATTTTGTTAGGAATGACAGTAAATAATGTTTTTTTAGTTAGGAAAGAACAAACAGTGATGATGAACATGCAAATTGTATTGGCAATGCCTCCCCCTTTCCGTCTTCTCAGTTGCCGTGAGATAAAAATGTTCCCAATGCAAAAAGTGATTTTTTGTTCCTGGAAAAAAGATGACAAACGAGTTCAGCGAAGAAATAGGAGCTCAAATAATTCCTCTTAAGAACGAACGTATGTCCCAATAAAAACTTGCAGAGAAGATGAAAATTACACAGAGTGCAGCACAGCTAACTTTTAAAAGGTTGTTGAGTCAGCATCTTCCTCTATAATGAAGTGATTTTGGAGGCCAATAGAGCCACAACTCCAAGACGACTTCTTTGCCTGACAGAATAGCCAGTTAAGGATGGTAACATCCTGTTATTACAAACTACAACACATAAAAGTCAATTAGTGAATAAATATAGTCTAAACGGACGAGTTTTAATTTCGAAACCATTGCTTAGAGCCTGCAACAAAATAACACGAAGGGTATGAGCTCGAAAATATAAATTTCACCCTTAAAAGGATTGGGATTTTCTTTTTAAGGATGAATAAAAATTCAAAATATGCAGAAACAAGCGGCTGGTTTACATGTCAGTCGTCGGAAGAATTGAGAAACTTGTCGCTTCTTGCATTAAACCAATAACTAAAATGGTGGTATAGAAATACTCAGATCTGAGGAGCTTAAGTAGCTATAAAATGGCGTTGGTGATCTCAATAAAAATACAAACCATCTGGACAGAAAGCAAAACCATATTTAATTATACAGAGATACGTCATAATATTGGGTTGAAAAGTTTTGTGTTGTAGCAAGATAATGATCTCTGACAAAAATCACTTCTCAAATTCCTAAAAAAAGGAGATCTGAAAATTATGGCTTTTTTGTCTTAATCTCTACAACTATAATCTGACTGAGAATTTATCGCATTGTTTTTAGCGAGATATATGGAATAGTGTTAATCCATGAGTACTCTAGAAACTTGTTCACTCTAAGCTCACCAGAGAAGGAAGACATACACAATATTAAAAACTTAAATTGATGTTAACTCACTCTAAATGAGGTATATTTTTTATATAAATACATATTGCTTGCATTTATAGTGATTTGTTGAGTGACAATGTGTTGAATTCCAATAAAAACTCAATCGTGTTGACTTGACTTAGGCCTCTGACCCCCCTTGTAGTTGCAAAATGAATGAAAGTTGAAACAAAGATAATTGAATAGTTGTGAACCAGCAGAGGACTCAATTCTTTGACAACAGAGAGACAGGATTATACGCGCAAAGGAAACAATCGTTTGGAATTATGGAAGATTACATTGTTCATGCTACATCTAGTTTGAGCATATAGATCAATGTAATTGATGAAACTCAGTCATTCGATCGGTCAGTTGGTCGTTTATGTTGATTTGTGTAGCTCATCTTTACTTTGAATAATTCATTAAAAATATGAGATTTAAATTAAAATATACTTTTTTTGCATGCTTTTTCATTTCAATCAATTGTTCAAGAAAAACTCATAAGCATGAATCATAAATTATTGATACTATTCCTTTCATAAAATGTTTGAGCAAAGAAACAGCATGAAATTCTCATCTTAAACCACATCAGATTTATGCCCTTTCGATTAAAACACGGTAGTCTACAAACAGCGTAAAAGTCACATTTTGAAACAACTGCTTTATACTATTTCGAGTAAAATGCGGATGACACTTGAGATAACGCGAAAGTGATATTTTACAACGTCTATAACATTCTTGAAATCCACGTTTATAGGAACTAAGCTCTTCACTCCGCCCGTCCGGAAATGCTATCCGTCTGTGATTGTTTATCTGCAGTGATAATATCAGTCCGTTCTTTTTGACAATTTACCCTGTAGCTTTCATAAATAAAAATAAATATGCACTAAGTTTTTAAGGGATTCAGTTATTAAATTTTTCAATCAAAGCAAGTCAGAGAAAGAACTTCAAAATGATTTATTCAGTGCAATGTTTTCAATGAACATATCCTTCAGGTTGTGCATAACAGAAACTGCATATAACCTGTTGAAAAGTAGGAGAGGCGTGGTAAAAGAACCGAAAAGCATACTTTTTTGTTGGATACTGAACTATATCTAATAATTGTGTGGTCTATGTAGAAAGTAGTATGTCCACGCCCTCACCCAAGCTCGGCAATCATTTCAATGTATCGTATGAACAAACCTAAAGATTTAGGTATATTTATACTATATGCAGTATCACTGATGTTCATGCGATCTTTGATCAATGATTTACATTTTGAGTACTCGTACAAAAATAATTGTCTTGCGAATGAGCATTAACGAAGTCTAGTCTGTATCACTCAATTTTCGATTTTGTCTTAAAAACTACTCACAACGTTCTTTTTCTTTCGAAATTCAGAATGAATGGGAAAGGACTTACGGAAAGGTTCATTTAGCGATTATAGCTGTGGGACCAGTTGGAATTATTTTAAACACTTTACTGGTTTTGGTAATGCTTCGTGATCCCATGAAGATCCTTCATCGTGGAGCATGGATAACAATCCTTAATCTTTCTTTGTCCGACACAATGGCTTGCTCAGCAAGAGTGGCATCTTCAATTATCGTAAAATGGTGGGATATTGAAGTAAACAACAAGTCCAAAATTTATACAGAGTTCTTCTGGCAATTTGGTGTAGTTGGCTCATTCTTTTTTCTTACGCTCCTCACAGTCCAAACTTTCATGATAGTTAAATATCCCATAAGAAGCCGCCTTGCCATGACAAGAAGAAGAGTTTTACTTATCATTGGGATTGTGTGGGTTATGTCGTTGGCGCTTGCTCTACCTGAAATCGACGACATTTCTAAAGATAAAAGACATTATTTTTTCTTGGCAACCATATCTGTTTTGGAATTTGCAACAATCATTCAGATCATAATGAAAATATTCATAATAAAAGAAATTCTCTCACCTATAGAAATGATGACAAACGACTTCAGAAACGAGCAGCAAAGAGAAGTCGCCAAAACTGTTATCCTACTCAATGCTATTCTTATGGTTACAGCCATTCCATACTTTATTTTCAAACAGGTTGAGTACATAGACAGATTAAATGGTAGATTTGATGATTTGAAGGTTAAACTTCCATATTACTACGAGCCCATTGCCATGATCAATTTTGTCGCCAATCCATTAGTTTATTCACTTCGTCTGAAAGATTATCGCAAAAGTTTACTTCACTTGTTTTTCCGTTTTAAAAAAAATCGTGTTCCTTCAGCGAAGTATAGCAAGAAAACTATGACTACAAATATGTAAAGTATTTACGTAAGTCATTCTTTTTCTTCAGCGTACATTTCTACTGCATTTTGTTGAAGTCTAAATGATGGATGGCTCTACAAAATTCAACTGTTATTTCTCGCATTTCTTCATTTTAACAATTCTTGTTTATGTCATAGATATTAATTTCACTACTAAATTATTTTGTTAGCAACATTCATCATTGGAAGTGCACTTGAGGCACTATAATTTTGCCATGGTCCATGTATATATGTAATATGTGCGATGTAAACGGATTCTATTTATATCTTAAAGCTCAAACCAATCCCAAACTTGTACAACTGTTTCATTTCTTTGATAATAATGAAATGCTCATACGTTTTATTCATTCCAGCATTTATGTTGAAGAAGAGATCTAAAGTGCAATAGTATACAAAAAAGTATACAACGCTGCATGACCAGTATTAATGTTTCGCCTAACAATTACTACATATTCTTACAATGCATTAAAACTTTTAAAAAATTAACATTAAACTTAAATAAACGTGCAAAAAAGTTGAAGCTGGGGCCATACAGGATCAATAATTGGGGATGGGGCTCATTAATATATTCGTTTTTTTTTAATTTTAATTTTGTTAAGCCATGGTCACAATTTATTTCAATGAAAAACTACTGAATTAGAACACATATGAATGTTGGCCCTCCAATGATCTAGCTAGCGTGGCCCCTGTGCAATGCAATGTCCACCAAAATTGTGTAGCTTTTACAGCAAGTATTTTAAACATGATAATATCAGAATTATAACGAGCATACATGGTTGAATTAAAATATCAAGAGAAATTGTTTTAAGGACGATGCAAATCCAGAAGACATGAGGGTGGCAAAGACCTGAGCAAGCGCAGATCGCCACATTTATCTCAGCCATCAACGCTTTCTCGAAATTATTCTTAAAGAGATTTACTACTTTGGTTGATAAACTAACCCGATCTATTAGATATAGAGGTTTTAAATACTTGTCGAACAAACAAGAACATCTTCGACTTCAGTGAGATGAAGAGCATTAGTAAAGAAGACAATATTCTATCTAACAAAGAAACATACAGCACAAATATTAAGGGGAAAAAAGGCAAAACCAAGAACAAAGTATGATGAAAAAAAAGTATCATTAAACATGAAACGCATTGTTATACTCTTGAACACTAAGCAATACATTTCATGTTTAATGAAAATTTAACTTTCATCAAAATTAAAACACTTCTACAGCACCTCAAAAATTGCTTGTTATGATTTAGGAGATATTATAATTAATGTCTTTTCTTTAATTTGAGTATAAAGAAATTTCAAAAGATCGATCTCCAGATGTTTGTGAGCTGCATACTATATTATAATGAATAAATCGATGACTAATTAAAGGCGTGTTATTATCCAACTAAATTTCAGCATAAAATTGAATTGATATTTTCCTGTTTATGACCTTGAGATACTTTCTCCCTAAATATTTTTGGTTCCCACTTTTGCAAAAATTTTCAATAAAAATAAAGAAAATAATCTTAGAAAAGACTATCATCAATGAAGACACGACATAAAAATAAACTTGGAAAACGGAGAGCATGAAAGACACGAGGTGAAGGCAACCAGAAGCTCGAGTTCAGAAATAATCGATATTTTCAAAGAATACAATTTATGGAAAGAGAAAGAAAAAACGAAGAGCATATATTAGACTATCATGATGAGACGAGAAAAACTATTTTAACAAATGAAGGACTAACTGATCAGTTTTAAGGAGTTTACAATATCTTCTCTACTTCATTTTTTATGTGAAAAAAACAACTTTTAACGTTAATTGCTTAAGAGAATTTTCAGAACATCTTTGCAACTTAGCAACGTCTCCAAGTGCTCTGAAAGGAAGACTTTTAGTTACAACTTTAATTGACATATCTACCACTACGTCATTAAGAAAAACGTAATGAATATTTTCCTAAGAGAAAAATGGACTGTTCGGCATATATCAGCCCTAAAACACCTGTTAAAATAGAAAAAAGTTTTTAGTGTTTAA
The DNA here is from genome assembly GCF_021976095.1 of Xenia sp. Carnegie-2017. NCBI lineage: Eukaryota > Metazoa > Cnidaria > Anthozoa > Malacalcyonacea > Xeniidae > Xenia > Xenia sp. Carnegie-2017. Next base: position 719,172 of record NW_025813481.1, read on the forward strand.
AAGACCTTTTAAAACATTATACTTTTTCTCCTCCAACTGTTCAAGTCTCATATATATATATATAAAGGCAAGAAAGACTTTTAGTTTTAACGTGAATAAAGCCAAGTGTTTTCGGTATCATTTTTCACAAGAAATTTACGACAATGGCAGCATTGCAAAAACTTTTGGTAGTTGTTTTCCTCACTCTTGTTGTCCATGGAGTATGTTTGGAAGCACATCAAAGAATTTGGGACGATTTGTTCCACGGTGATAACAACGAAGTAATCATGAAAAATAAAAGAGAGCACAAGCCCTTTGCTATACCTGGATGCACAGGTTCCGTGTCTTTGTGTCCTTACAGTAAAAGACGTAGTTATGGTGACTAGGCTACAGATATTAACATTAACCCAATCGCTGAATATTTTTAGTTAGAACATACTGTCATATAGACATATTTAAAACAGTCATCGTTTTAGTTAAAATATGCAATGTATAGTTGAAGCAATAAAGTTACAAATATACTTGTTGCTCCATAATTTGCGTTGTTTTGTTTTAAAGGAAGATCAGCACTATTTTTTTAAAAAAATTAAAGTACTAGGCTGATAATATGAAGAAAAGGAACGCGGAAAACTCGTAGAGATCATATTTTACACTTGAAATTTCCAAACATGCATTCTCGGCTCGTATCTTTAGACAAAAAGCGTGCTAGCAAATGTACCTATAGTTGAAAATTTACTAAATAGCTAAAGCAAACGATATAGCCATTAAATATTACCAGTGCTGTATGATAAAAAATCAGTTTTTTGTGATCTCAGAATTATGATTCTCATTTAGACTGCATGACTTATGATTTTAGTCGATTTGAAGAGAACTTTATTTAATGCTTTGGCTACATCTGTTAAAGGTTCTCCTTTTTCCAACTCAAAAAAGGAACTATTTTAATTGAGATATAAAGAAAATTTTATTTGCAAATGCATGCTGAATATTACATATTTTCTTCGATATCAGCTTTTGAAAAGTTTGTTTTTATTAATTAAAATTAAGAAATTATTCTCATTCCATTCAAAAATTAATAGCAAAACTAAAATTTCGACACTCGTTAAATTAAATAAATTATTGAACATTGTTTAGCGTATGACACAACCCAGGGATAAACTTGCCATTCATTTGTTTTTGAAATGGCAGCGAAGCCTTGCTGCTCTCAATGCCCAAAGGTGAAAAAACTCAATTTGGACTTGCAATCATTTTGTGAGGAGTACTTGGTCATTTTTTTATTATCATGCATGAAAGAAAAAACATAACTTGGGAAAGCTAAGTTAATCGTTTGTTCAAGCGTAAAACACAATATTAAATGCACAATAGCATATTGAAGTTCGATTCAGTTTTTTCTTTACACACTGTCGTTTTGTGCTCATGATGACAAACTGCTCTGGCAAGCATTATTTCTTTACCTGAAGTTAAGAGGAGAATACGCACTAGAAAGAATAATCATAGCTTTAGTCCTCTTGCTTGTGTCAAAGAATAGTGATTATACTGAGGGTCACTTAAGTGTGCACCGCGTCCTCATGGCCGCCATTATTCGAGCAAAATACTTTGGGTTTTTCACTTGTTTCCAACCACAGCAATTATATGACATCGTTTCTTCGTAATGAAATTAAAAATATTTCAACTTAAGAAATGACGCCGGGTCGTTTTAGTGGTTGGGAGCAAGTGAAAAACCCTAAATGTCTTGCCCAATTAATGGCAGCCGATATGTGCGGCACAACCATTGAGTTCTATAAGACCTGGAGGGGAAACGTCATCAAAATTACTATAAATTATAATCGCGCGGCCGCGTGGTCAAAAACATGGCGGTAATGGCGGATTTTGGTTGTCAAAACTTCCACTTTGAGAAAAATTTTTAACATTCGCTCCCTCCCGAATCCTGATCTCTATTCCTACTTATATTACGACAACCAGCGAAAACAACCACGATACCGTAAACATAAAATATTGAAAATCACGCTTCAGATTTTTGTGAAATAGACACACACATTTAAATGAGGTAAATCTACTGTAAAATAACGTATATTTTGTCAAGTAATGCTTTAGCTATATTAGAAATAAATATCAAACGGCAATCTTTACACTGTCAATGTGTTGTTAAGCTTTAATGCATAATCCCATGCGCAATACTTGTGTTTTTGACTATTTGTAAACAGCTTGGTGGAACTGTCTTTCTTGAATAGATGGGTAAATCTTAGTTAAAATGTCCAAAAAGGAGTTAGAAAAAGTTAGCTTACCCCTACGACTTAAGTCGACTGGAAATATATTATAATTAGGTATGTAATTTTTTTGAGTTTTTTTTGGTAGGATTGATTCTGGGTGTCTTATAAAGTATTATGATATTCTGATAAATCTACTGAGAACTTATGAGGAAAATATCTTGAACTAGGAGAGCAAAAGAACGAAATTCAGAAATTCTATAATCATGTTGCTGGTTCTGTTTTGAGCCAAGATATTAGAAACTGGATTGTCATTGACATAACACTTTTCTTATTGCTGCATGAAGGCAAACCTGTTTAAATAATAATAATGTAGGTGAAGATTTTTAGCATGTTGTATAATTGTTATTGTACAGTCATTATTTATAATATTATGGCCTTGTGTAATGTATGTCAAGAAGAACATATTAATTCTCAAAAATGCTAACCTTCTTGCACTACTTTTCTCTTGTGTCCTTACAAATTACAGTTACCTATACTAATTTTTTCTAGGTTCAAACAACTTGACAAACTTTTGAATTTTACATTATGCCTTTGAATTTTTCTTTTTGTCTTTTGGTAAAAATATCAGTGAATGACTTTAAAATCAAGTTTATCTAAAATAGTATTTTGTACAAAGTAACTATACATAATTGAAAAGTCTCATGTTGAAGGCAGATGTGGCTTCTTTTACTAGATTGCTACTCTTATTCTTTTAAATGATATTGTAATTCTTCAAAAGACATAAAAGTTCTTTGCCATCAATTTTGCTTCTTCCACATTCAACTTCATTGCAACCGATGCATCTTATGTGAATTTTAATCACCTGGAATTGAAAACGTATGGATTTTGTCAGATGATGCAGTACTGTATTTAATGTTTCATGCATGTCATGATAAGCTTTTCTTGAGCAAATATTTCAAGGTAGGAGCAAAATTTGGCACATTATTGAACAAAGTAGTTTTTATCTTGATTTTGATGTACTAACCTGTTTACTACACTATGTAACAAACAATTCATTTACAGAAACACCAGATGGCATTTATAAAACTTTTAGCATAAAGCAAACCTTTACACACCATCATTATGATTGTCCATAATCTGTCAAATTGTCCAGGCTAGCTGTTTAATACAGGTATTTTTTATTGTACGACATGTACCAAAGAGCTCACTAATTAATCCTGCACTGCATTTGATTTTAATACAGCTCTGTCCTTAATATTTGCTTCATATTTTCAGAAAAATATGAAAAAATCCTCCATTTCAACTCAGTTGAAACAAGGAGTTTCAACTGGTTGCTTTGCCTCGTCTAGCAAGCGATTAAGTAAAGAAGAAATAAAGCTGGATAAACATAACTTAAATTATAACTTAGGAGTAAAAACATTCACAAAATATAAGCCATCACACTTCAAGTATTGACTTAAAACAAAACACTGAACACTTTAAATAGTAAACAATCTTACGTTGCTTAACGGTGTCATGAAATGTTTCCTTTTCTGGCATTACTTCAGCATCCGTATACCAAACAAGTTTGCAGCATGTTTAAAAAGATAAAATTTCTAACAGTTTTTGTGCTTGGCATTGATATTTTATATAATCGCAATTGTGGTTGTCAAATCCGGGTGGGCGAAAAAAATTTCATTTCATGAGCCCGCGTCTTTCCGCTGACTTTGACAACCAAAATCCGCCATGTTTTTGACCACGAGGCCCAGGCCCCTTTGCCCCTCCAGGTCTTATAGAGCTCAATGGGCACAACATGCGTGAGGACAAAAACATCAAAGGTTGCGACATGAGTGGCCCTTCTTTATCTTGCGTATTCTGTGCTTATGTAAAATAAAGTGATAATATTGAAAAGAAATGTGTTGAATGAAAAATGTTTTATTAGCTAAATACTATCTCATTTTAACGTTGCTGTATAAAAGAAGAAAAAGTTCGTGCACCACCGCTGAAGCAAACAGATTTTAAGGTTTAATGACTTTTTCAAGATTACCTTCATTATTGATGGGATGAAATAACAAGAAAATATAGAAGTTATGCTAACAAAGACATACAAACTATCTCAGCTCTTAATCAAAGCATACAATGGCTTTTTAGTCACCAAATGTTTGAGAGCTGCATGCAATTGAAATGTGAAAAGCGATGACTAATTACAGCAAAATGTGCTTGAACTTATACATCTAGAATACAAAATTTTCAGCACAATTATTATTCATTTCTTTAAAAAATTCCATTCCATTCATTGATGTTCAAATGACTGTAGAAAAAATGTGGATGACAAACACTTACGCATTATATGAAAGATTGTATAGTAAAAACAGGTTATCTTTGCTTTTGTATCTAAGTAAAGGGAATCCACACAAATAAATAAGATGACATTTTCATATTGAGGATTGTGAGATATTTTATCGCTAAAGATATTTACTTCTAAATCATAAAAAATATAGCGTTTCCAAATGTATATTAGTGCTATTGAATGATCTGGTAACTGTTTAAGTTTTTCGATTCGGGCACCAAATAATTTGGAAAGAAATGTTCAACGATGATCACAATGAAGTAATCCTGAAAAAAGAGAAGAACATATATAGTCATAAAATTGGATCTGCAGTTTTTAAAATAATTTTAGACCTTATACACTGGTAACGATGATTTAAGTCGAAAAAAGCGAAACAATGGCAATTAGACTAAAGGCAATAACATTAATCGCATGATTATTGATTAAGAAATAAAAAATGGCTACTGTGTTTGCACAAGTACATGCAAACCAAACAGACATTCAGGAGAACTTGAAAGATCAAGGCAAGCCTGAGGCAACTGCTCGAGAGTTCCCACAAACGTCTGCAACATTTGTAGAAGGTAGTGTATAAACACGAAAAACGTTTCTTATTTCTTCTATAAAATAACAATATTGAGAAACAGATAAATTTAAAACAAATCTTTTTCATCTAACTTGTATTCATGATTGAATTGCAAATTCTCTTCAATATTGAATTAATTGAGCTCAGATCTGCTTGCACTGCTATACACAGTCTAATGCAAACTCAGTTTTAGTTTTTCATAAATATAAATATTCTAAATTCTTGTCAATTAGATTCTTAGAAAAATCATGGCTCATATGAAAATATTCAGTATATGTATGTAGCAGTATAGTTTTTTTATCTCTATATGTATTTTTTCGTATTATTTGAAGAAAGGGCTGGAGCATTTCTACAAAAACCGAGAAAAATGCTTCATTCCAGTTGAGGTTTTTATTCAGCTGCATGATTCTAATGAAGTCATTTACTTTACACTCCTGTCAGCAAACACCGATCAATTTTGCATTTTGCGCAAAAACAAGTAATTCCATGAATTTTGTTAAAAGCTCTGTCATTGGGTCGCATTGCTGGAAAATATTTTGACTAAGGTGTAGGGAAATCAAACATAGACGAGGGTTTGCGATAGTTTGCTCAGTTCATTTTGAGAAAGTACGAATTTCTTCAGGATTATAATGGAAATTTTAAATGAGGAAGTTTAAGATTTAGAATCTCCCTCTGTAGCCTGGAAACGAATGTTAGGATTGTTGAGGAATTTCATTTCGGAAAATATAAAACTAAACAAACTCTGAAAATAAATTCCATCTTCAGCTCGATATTTAAGATAAAAAAGAGAACAAAATAAGATAGAGCAATATTTTTTACAAATTCATTCATTAAAATTCCAGGAAAGTTTGTTTTCGTATGGACATTGCATCAATGATCAATAAGCAATCCTTTATGTTGAATAATACTAAAGTGTGAGGGAGAATACCTTTACATTGTCTGTGTATCTTCTGCCGTAGGGTAATGTTATGGTGTTGTTTTTGGTGTTATCTAAAATTTGAATGAATCTTGTAAAATTTCTTAGGCTTCAAACCATCCCACTTAGTTTTAACCCCCTATCTTCCCCACACACAAAACAAGAAAAAGTCACATCTTAGCGTGTGTGGCATTATTAACTCAGTTAAGTGAAAATATTAAAAAAAATGTGTTGAAAGACAACATTTTTCTTTAAATATTGTCTCGTTTGGACGTTGCAAAAACAAATAAAAGTCCATGCAATCGATTAAAGCAAAGATATTTTAAATAAAGTAAATGGTTTAAATTCGGGAGTGTTTTTTGATGTAGATCTGCATGTTTTTTGATGTAGATCGTCCAGGTTAGTAAAGTCATGTAAAGGACTGTTGCTGTTCATGTTGACTGACATTTTGACAACCTTTTCAAATTTCAAATAATAAATAAATATATATAAGAATATTTTCGAACTTTATGAGGTGAAAAACATATAGACAAAAGGCGACACACAAACAAAGACATTTACCTCGGCACAAGAGTCGAAAAAGAATGGAAAAAATTAGAACCGCATCATGAATTCAAGAAAGATATTTGTTCACGAGCTGACAATCATTGCCAACTAAGAGTAGATAAAAACTCTCCTACCGTCTTCTATGCACTGTAAGATATTTTCTTCTTGAATAAAAAAAAATATTATTAAGCTTGGATTAATAATAAGATGCAATGCCAGTAACGATTCCTGTCTGTGGGAGAAAGCCAAGAAAATTGATTGAAATAGGCAAAAAACTATACATTTTTAGGCCTTGTTGCGCCCCCTAAGAGGACATTAAATTTGGCCCTGTATGACACGGCCACTATAAGTTTGAATTTTTTCACACTAGCGCTATCGCGAAAAGCAACGCCACGCAAACGGACAAGTCACTGCGAAAATAGTTTTTTATCGAGTTTGTTGAGAGAAAGGATATGTTTTAATAAAACTTGCTGAAAAGGCAGTGATAAGTTTTTTCACTTATGCCAATTTATTGCGTTGTGCCTGGGTGCACGAGCAAGCAAAATGGCAAGAAAATACTTGGTGAGAAAATTTCTTTTCATCGGTAGGTAAATTTCTAAAATCATTCGTCAATACCATTTTACACAATTTCTTGGGCTGTTATTTTTTTCTCCTAATAAAAATTAACAAAGGAACTGGTCTCAATTTCTTTGTTCATGAATATTTAATGTTATCCACTGACACGCCCCATTAAGAATTTTAAGTACATGCATTTTTGAAACTCGCGCTCTTAAACCAATTTTTCAAAATAAACAAAGATGGCAAGTATATGAAAGTGCAATCAAAGTGTTAGTGGAATAAAAGACAACGTTTATGGGAAAGCTACTAGTTGACGTGTGTCATTACTTTTATATATGTTCTATAAGAACTGTATTTCAAGCGAGATACGAAATAACTGTAAACATGGTTTGTCAAAAATTAAAGGAAAACAACTGTTTTTCACTTTGTAAACATTTGTGTGTACAGTAAAAAGTGCATTGTATCCTCAAAATTTTGCCGAATACTCACGTTATTCCGAAAATTTTGAATTTTTTATGCGCTGATGATGTTTTATCAGTATAAACGTAATGAAACTTGGCTACCAGTAAACTTGACTAATTTTTTCTAACGAAGATACATCTTTGTTGACTTTTGATATTAAGCAAGTGAATGCTAGTAGTGACTACATGTTTAGATTTGATGGAGACCAGTCAAGTTAGCTTAATCTTTGAAGCAAACTTTTTCATTGTTAACGTAAGACAGTACTTACACAGACTGGCTACTGAAAATGTGTATGATGCATCAAAACTTTGTACAATAATTCTGATATTCTTTTGTCACTAAACTATAATACAACAATCATTTGCATCAAAGATTACAACAAAATGATATAACAAAGAAGAATATAAAATAACAACAAACTTCAATTGTTTTCTAGAATTATATATGTGTATATATGGTTTTAAATATCATTCAGTCTGAGGATGACTTTGAAATAAAGTCGAAAATTTACAGTTTACTTCTCGTCTTGTTTTGATTCATATTTTGCAATCTCAAGATGTCTTGCTTCTTTGGAGTTTGTTTTATATTATACTTCTTTAAATTGTCGGCTGGTCATGGTTTTTACATTAATATATTTATGATAACAGTGTCCATGTATGCATTCACTTTAGGTTTCCTTTAAGGAATACTCGATTGCTTGCTAAATGGGAGAATTCTTTTATAAAAGATGATAAACACAGAAACAAATGGCAAGCAAGCCAGTCCAGCTTCATTTGCAGCAAACATTTTTTAAAACATGATTTTACTCATCCAACAAGCTCAAGACTTAGATTTAATGCCATTCCTTCTGTTTTCCAAAAATTCCAAACTGGTACAAATAATTTCCTATGTTCTCAAGACACAATATCAGATATACATGCAACACCATTTTTAGCAAATTCATTTCATGTCAACCAAGAATTCTTACCACAGTCTAGTGAAGTGACTTCCACTACAAAAGTAACCACAAAGCATCGGCAAGATCTAACTAAGCTTGTCAGTACTCTTCTTGATGATTCAATGGACTTTCAGCAGTTCCAAAGTTTTCAATCAGTACAAAATAACATCCAGGAGTATTTACCACATTCTATTGCAGTTCCTTTCACTACAAGCACAACCACATTACATGAGCAAAGTCTACAAGCACAAGTAAATATTTTTCACAAATCCATGGAGTTGCAGCATTCCAAAAATCAAACATTAGCTGTTGCCACAACTTCAAATGCAATTCAAAAAAAAAAATAAAAAAATAAAATCGTTGCAACAAAAATTACGAAGAAAAGAATCTGTCATGAAGAACACAAAAGAAATAGCTTGCACCTTGAAAAAAAAGTCACCAAAAATTCAATCTGAAATGTCTCAATTACAAAAAAAAAAGTTTTCAAAAAATCAGTATTCAGGAACATGGTCCAAAATTCAGAACTGAAACCAACCAACAGAAGATATAACAATGCAACAAAGGAATTTGCATTAACATTAAGCTATTATTCTCCGAAAGCATACACATATGTCCGATCAATTATGCCCCTTCCTCAACCATCATCAATCCGTAAGTGGGCAGGCAATGTGAATTGTGAACCAGGTTTTATAAGTGAGTCATTTCATATTTTGGAAGAGCAAGCAAAATTGGACAAAAACAAGAAAGATTGTTGCCTGGTTTTGGATGCAATGGCCATCCGTAAACAGGTTCAGTGGGAATCTGCCAAAAACAAGAATAGGGGTTTCATTGATTATGGACCATTAGATGCACCCCAAATTGTTGCAACCGAAGCCCTTGTTTTCTTACTTGTTGGATTACAAGGTCATGGGAAACAGCCAATTGTGTACTTTCTTACGGACAAAGCTTCTGCAAATGTGCAAACACAGCTTATCAACATTGCACTGGTGAAAGCAAGTGATGCTGGTCTGAAAATATGGTGTGTAACATCAGATGGGACAACAACCAACATCAGCACTTTCAAGAAACTTGGATGTAGTTTTGGCAATACCTATGATTTAATTTCACCAAAGTTTCAACATCCTATAAATGGCGAAGATGTGTTTGTTGTATTAGATGCATGCCATATGCTAAAACTTGCAAGAAATGCGTTACATTTCTTGGTACGATCTGTTCAAGTGATGGAGATAAAATACAATGGAAATTCTTTCACGCTCTTAATTTACTGCAAGAGCAGGAGGGTCTAAAACTTGCTAACAAATTATCAAATGACCACATCCAGTTTGAGAAACACAAAATGAATGTGAGTTTGGCAGCTCAAACACTTAGTGCCTCAGTTGCAGATGCCATTGATTTCATGAACATAGTCCAAAAACAGACAGAGTTCCAAAATAGTGAAGCTACTGTTACATTTATCAGAAACATTGATAGACTTTTTGACCTACTAAATTTAAGGAATCCTCATGGTAAAGGTTTTAAGAAACCACTAACATTGTCAAATATGAGTGGATGGCAATCAATTCTCGAATCATTAGCAAAGTATTTGCTTGGTCTTACATCACATGAAGGAGTACCCATTATCAAGCATCCTCGCAGAACATTTGTCTTAGGATTTGTAGTAAGTATAAAGTCCACCTTGGAAATGGTGAAGCAGATGCTAACATTGCCAGAAAATCCTTTTAAGTATGTGCTGACGTACAAATACTCTCAAGATCACATAGAGCTTTTGTTTTCATGCATTAGGGCAAGAGGTGGTTGGAACAATAACCCAGACAGTCTCTAGCTCAAGTATGCACTTCGACAAATGCTTCTTGGAAATTCAGTAACAGCATCACCTAATGCAAATTGTCAAGTTTTTGATGATACTGTTATCATTCCTGTCTTTCGATCAAGAAAGCATGCATCTCCATTAAAACAAGATTCACACTGCCAAGAACACAACAATATCCAAAAAACAGATAAAGAAAGTGAAATGCTTTGCAATATTCTGAAATCTAACCCACATTCTGAGTTCATCCAAAATATTTTGGAATACATTAGTGGTTTTATTGTTGCAAAGTTAATAAAGAAAGTCAAGTGTCCCTTCTGTATTTCCAACTTAACTGGAACAGCAAATCCTTTAGCTCCATCAGAACATGATTATTCTATAAAACCAATGAATGCATCCAAACCATCGCTTCTTCATTTTCTAAATAACAAAAATTTAAAAACACCATCAAAATTTGTTGTTGATGTGGTTAGATATGCCGAGCACATGTTCAAATTATATATAGCAAGCCCAAACTCTGATCAAGTCAGTAACAAGAGAAATATCAAAACAAAGATGCTGGTAGAATTGTCTAATCACTTTAGTCAGATTGCTATAAATTTGCTTCCTCCTCAACACGAAGACTCAACATTTTTTCCCTTAAATGAAGATCATCGATTATGGTTGTTAAAATGTGTGGCTGATGCATATTTGACAATACGACTACACACATATGGAAAAAGTTACACTGAAATAGTTGTTAATTCTGGGGAACCTAGCCAAAGACATCAACTAACAAAATTTATTTTATTCAATAACCGATAAAAATATTATTGTGAATGTGATACCAACAATGTAACCAACCTGCAAGTTTGGTAATGCTAGCTAACATTCAGATTATTAGCATCATTCGTTTGTAATCTATTGTTTTATATAATTGAACACAGATCAAATAGTTACATAGCACAACCAAACTTGTGAGTTGTGAGCTGGCTTTGCCACACCATTGTTACATATATACATTAGATGGGCAGTTGTCAGACTTTTCTTCAAGTCTAAATTGGAGAAATAAGACAGCTCCATCCCTCCACTAGTCTTGGGGTTCACCTTCGGCAAGTGATAGCACCTTCCAGCATCCCTCCCGGGGTCACAGGTTATTATTATAGTTTAAAAAGCAAATCAATGTCATCGATTGCCACTATAGCAAAATTCACATAAAATTAACTACGTTTTCAATGAAAATATAGTTAATCTGTTTGTTTTGTATTTATAGTCTATCGTTAAAACATGCATTATATGATAAAATAATCCGAAACTTTGGTTTAAACAAAGAAGGTTTATTTAACAGTATTAACTTCACATAAAGCAGGCACGTGTAGAAAGCGCCATATATAAGCAAAACAGGAAAGTTATCGAGTTACAGATTATGGAACACATGATTACATTATGACGTAACTATTATATTCTAACACTCCCACTTAATAGTTACATATTGTTCCAGTGTTCTTTAACAAGATTGAACGTTCAATAAATTTCTGAGTTTTTGGAATTGATCTTTAGATAATCCTTTGGTCATTATATCGGCTATCATATCCTTTGATGGACAATAGCAAACTTTTACTTCTTTAGATAATATTCGTTCGCGAACTAAATGGTAAGCAACATCGATATGTTTAGTTCTGTTATGGAACTTTGGATTTCGTGCGATTTCGATGGCACCTTGATTGTCTTCGTGAACAGTAGTGGGCGACACTGGTTTAGATCCCAAGTCAGACAACAATCGTTGTAACCAGATTACCTCTTGGGTAGCTTGGCTTAGGACAACGTATTCAGCTTCTGTTGTCGATCTAGCGACGGTACTTTGTTTCTTGCTAGACCAGCTAATCGTTGAGTTAGCTAACTTAAAAACATATCCTGAGGTTGAGCGACGATCATCCTCATTATCCAAATTACCGGCGTAATCAGCATCCGAGTACCCATGTAATTCATCATTTTTATCACAACTGAATTTCAAACCATAACTCATTGTCCCTTTTATGTACCTCAAAACTCGCTTCACTCCTTGAAAATGAGTTTTGCTGGGATCTGACATAAACTGTGACAGGACTCCGATATATGCAGCTATATCTGGCCTCGTGGCCGTGGAAACGTATGTCAAACAACCAATCATCTGCTGGTAAACACTCTGATCGGATTGTTCCTCACCATCGCATCTCTTTTGAAATTTCTTCCCAGTTTCAATTGGTGTGTGGACTGGATTGCTATTTTCCATTCCAAACCGATTCAGGACACTTTCCAAGTATTTTTCCTGATTTATGATTATTTCCTTTGTCGTTCGATCCCTTCTTATTGACATCCCGTGAACAAAGTGAATTTCTCCTTGATCCACCATTTCGAATCCTTTCCAAAGCCTTTTCTTCTCAGCATTCAGCATTTCGATGTCATTAGAAACTGGGATTATGTCATCAACGTAGATTGCTAGTATCACAAAACTAATGTGACCATGTTCCTTTCGTTCAGTCTTCGTGTATATGCAGCTGTCTGCACCACTCTTTCTGTATCCGCTTGAAACCAGGAAACTATCGAGGGCTTGGTTCCAACAACGTGCGGACTGCTTTAAACCATACAAACTTTTCTTGAGTTTACAGACATAATCGGGGTGTTCTTCGTCAGCAAAGCCTTCGGGTTGAGTCATGTAGATGTCATGATCAATTACTCCGTTTAAGAAAGCGGTCTTTACGTCCATTTGGTGTACCTCTAAATCATGCAAATTTGCCAAAGCGAGCAATGTCCTGATGCTGGAATACCTTGCTACAGGTGAGAAGACTTCTTCATAGTCATTACCATGTGTTTGGGAGTAGCCTTGTTCTACGAGTCTTGCCTTATATCGGTCGATATTGCCATTGGCGTCGCGCTTGACGTTCATCACCCATCTTGATCCAACTATATTGCCATCTTTCGGTGGCGGCACCAATTCCCATGTTTCATTCGTCAACAGAGAATTGTATTCTGCTTCCAATGCGTGTTTCCACTTTTCTTTGTTAGCACTTGCCATTGCTTCTTTTAGAGATTGGGGTTCATCATTTTCAGAAGTCAACGAATTGGTCAGCAAACATTCATCTGGACGGAATCTAACGGGGGCTCTTCTCTGTCTGGTAGGACCAATGTCTTTTACCTGACGCATAAAATTTTCTTCGTAGGTATCTCCCACTGAAGGTATATTCTCTACTGGATCTTGTGTACCAGGATTTTCTGGATTGGCTTCAGGCTCTGCCTCTTCTCTTGTTTTGCAGATGAAGAAATGGGTGCTATTAGAGCAGCTGGTGTCTTGGAAAGAATGAAACTTATTTTCATGGAATAGGACATCTCTGCTTCTGATGAATCGCTCTGCCTCTAATACATACAACTTGTATCCCTTAGTATCCTGAGGATATCCAACAAATATTGCTTTCTTAGCTTTGGGTTCGAGTTTGGTTCGTAGACTATCTGGGGTATGTACGAAACACACGCATCCGAATACTTTTAAATTTGAAACATCTGGTTTCTTTCCGAACCATCTTTCAAATGGCGTTTCATTTTTCAGGGTACTTGTTGCACTACGATTATGTAAATAAACAGCAGTATTTATTGCTTCGGCCCAAAAATGGAGTGGTAATTTGGCATGGTAGAGCATTGAGCGAGAACTTTCTAGTAGTGTTCTGTTTAGTCTCTCAGATACGCCGTTCTGCTCTGGGGTGTGGGGATTGGTAAGCTGGTGTTTGATTCCTTTTTCCACACAAACTTGACGAAATGATTCCGAGGTGTACTCTCCTCCATTGTCAGTTCTAACTGACCCCACTTTATAGCCTGATTCATTCTCAACCATGGACACGTATTCTTTGAACTAGCACGTTACTTCCGCCTTTCGTTTAATGAAATATACTGTGACGAATTTGGTGTAGTCGTCAGTGAACGTTAGTACATACTTGCTTCCACCCGTGGATGCGACATTCATTGGACCACAAAGATCACTGTGAATCAATTGAAGTGGTTGGCTTGTCTTGTTGATGCTTTTCTTCGGAAAAGGTAGCCAATGCATCTTTCCCTGAGCACAAGCTTCACACTCTTTGTTGAATTCATTACTTGAACATTTCAAACCTTCAACTAGCTTCCCTTTAATCATCTGATTTAAGCAGGAGTAGTTCATATGACCATACCTGCAATGCCATTTCTCCAATGAAGGCATATCAGTACGAGCTACTTGGGCATATTCATGTGTATTCATTATATACAGCTTGTCTTCAATGATATGTACAATAGTAATACTTCTGCCATCTTTCGAAACAACGCACCTTCCTTTATCAAACAACACTTCGGCTCCAAGCCTAGTCATGGCAGGTACAGATAATAAGTTCTTCGAGATTTCAGGCACATACAGCACATTGCTTAGGGTAAGAGTGATAACATTAGATCCATCATAACAGGGAATTTTGACCTTTCCTTCACCATATGCATCAATTGTACTATTGTCACCAAGGTATATCTTAGATGGCATCCCATACTCACTATAGTCGAGGAGTTGATCGACTTGAAAAGTCATATGTTTTGTTGCTCCACTGTCAATGAACCAGTTAGTGTCTTGGTCTTTACTACTAGCACTTGAGTAGGAATTAAGAGCAATGTTATCAAAATGTTGTTTCTTTCCATCTGTCTCTGCAATGCTTAAGTGATGACTTCTACGATTGAGTGGGAAATTCTTCATCACATGGCCAACTTTTCTACATTTGAAACACGTCGGACCTTGACCTGATCCAGTTTCGTGGTGCTGATTCTCTTTGAACTTGCCAACATTGCGATCACCTTGACCACGTCGATTTCTTCCACGAGACGACCAATTACCTCTTTTAGAAAATAGTGCTTCATTTTCATTTCTGTCACCTGAATTTTCACATTTGCGCTGTCTTTCTTTCTCTTCACGCTTCTTGTATTCTTCGATGAGTAAACCTTTCACATTGTCCCAATTTAGTTCATCCGGTTTGGTAGCGTTGAGGCTAGAAATAAAACTGTCGTATGAATCTGGCAAACTTCCAAGCACTACGGTTGCGAATTTCTGTGGCGTTATTTCTTCTCTTAACTCTCGCAATTGCTCTGCCAAAGACGTCATGTACGTTAGATGTGTCATTATATCAGTGCCTTCTTTCATAGTAGCGGCGTAGAATCGACGATTAAGTCGAACGATTTGTGTTATCGAAACACATTCAAACTGTTTTTGTAGGATTTCCCAAGCCGCGCGAGGATCTATTGTCGACAAAATATGGACTTGTAGATCTTTCTGCACGCTGAGCGTGATTAACGAATATGCTTTGTTGGAACGCAGACGATATGAATTTCTTACAGTTGTTGTCGCCGTGTCATCCGGGGCAACCTCTGTTCCTTCAACAAATCCCCATAGACCACGCTCCATCAACACAAGCTTTATATTATACTTCCACGACTGGTAATTTTTGCCATCGAGGTGCTCTATTTTTGTAATCTCGGCCATCTTAAACATACGGCTGACACGCGCTTTTACTTCACAATTTATCCCTTATCGTGTCAATAATACACATACAAATTAGTAAAGCTTCAACGACCGTTCTGGGCCCATAACCTGATAAAATAATCCGAAACTTTGGTTTATACAAAGAAGGTTTATTTAACAGTATTAACTTCACATAAAGCAGGCACGTGTAGAAAGCGCCATATATAAGCAAAACAGGAAAGTTATCGAGTTACAGATTATGGAACACGTGATTACATTATGACGTAACTATTATATTCTCACATTATATATTGCATCCTTTTGTTAAAAAAAATAAACGTATGGATTTCATTTCAACGATATATATTTATATTTATATATGATTCGCTGAGTTCACCTCACCTTGCTTCTCGATTTATCACTTTGATTCACTTTCCGTGAACCTTTTCATTCCAAAAAGTTCGTTATTTTTACGCTCTGATCAAGATCCGAACTCTACCATTACCAAGGGACAAATGATTTAAAAAAATTTAAATGAACACGCGAGAGACTAGAGCCTGACGTGTGATGACGAATGATGACGAAAAATATTTTTTTGGCTTCAATTTTTGGCTTCGGTTATCATTCCAGTTATTCAAATGTCGAGTTCACTGTTCCAGGTCAATTAAAATTCAACTGATCTGGTTACCAAGGAGATATTCATTGGATTAGTCATTAGTTTTCAATAATAAATAAAGCTGGATTTTTATCACGAAGTAAATGCATTGAGTTCTATAATTGAGGTCTTATAGAGCTCAATGAGTAAATGCGATAATAAAGTAAAAATAAATAATGAATTTTTAACTAATATGAATAGGTAATTTTTGAATTTCAAACATCAGTCGCGCGACGGATTTGACATACTCTAGATCCGCCCCTGTAAATATCTTCAAAGAAGAAGGAGTCTCTTCTCCATTAGGTATCCATTTACTCGTAAATCATATGTTTAGACTCAGCAGACTGAATTCTTCAAATGAATAAATAGATCTTTCTGTGTCAACAGAACAGCAAAAGTAAACAAGAAGATTCAAGAGCAATTTTTTTGGATCTTGTGAAAATATCTGGTCAGGGCTTGTTAATGATCTTAGTCAAAATGTGGGAGCACATAATGCTTAAATGAATCTTAAATGTTTTATTGTGTTAAGGTTTTATATTTTTTACAAGTATTACATGACACAGGCGTCACGTTCAAAGCGTCAGCATAGATATTTCTTCTTGAACGTCGTTTGGTGGATAAACATCGTGCCTTTGTGAATGGGATTATTGAAAAAACATAAGTGAATTAAGTGCTATGTAGGAAATAAGCTTTTAGGAAAGCTAGTTAAATTGTAAAAACTGTCTTTCAAATTTTGGTGTAATCATCATGTGCGACGATCGTACATAAATAATAATGTTTATATTTTTTTTTTCAGAAGACAGCCTGTTTTCATTGTATGAACGTCAAAGAGATACCATAGCAGATTATGATGATTACTATTTGCATCGTTGCCTTATTTGTATTGGTGAATTTTGCTGAACCAAGTGAAAACTGCAACACTAGATTTGAACGGAAATACAAACTTAAAAACTGTAGCTGCTCAATACCGGTCAAACAACTACCAAAAAACTGTATAGATATCAGAAAAGAGATTCGTAAGGTAAATTTAGTAATTGAAGAGATATATGCACAAAATTAAAAGCCAATAGTTCTAAAATGACCAAAGGGTAATGCAAAACGAGAGTACGACGGCCGGAACTATCAATACGGATGAACAATTACGGACGGATGAGCATACAAAACGTGAATTTCAAGGCTCGTCCGTGTGTGTGACTTTCTTTCTGTTTCATTTTTTAAGTATTTTTTGATAATTCTAATTGCTATGATTCATTGCTCTTATAAGTAATTTCTTAAAGTGCCCCTTCCACCAAATTTTTTCGCAATATGAAATCTGCCTATGATTTAGGGCCTGTTCACACTTAGCTCACTTTAAGATCGATCCGATAAGATCGATCTGAGATCGATCTTGTGAATGACCAAGCTCAATTTTGTGAGTGTTCACACTTAACTGACGCTGCCCGTAAGCCGAGCTAGTTTCCTTGACAACAAAAGTAATATTTATAATTAATATTAAGTAATATTAGTAATATTACCTAACTGACGCTGCACGTAAGCCGAGCTAGTTTCCTTGACAACAAAAGTAATATTATAAGTAATATTAAGTAATATTAGTAATATTAGTAATATTAGTAATATTACCTAACTGACGCTGCACGTAAGCCGAGCTAGTTTCCTTGACAACAAAAGTAATATTTATAATTAATATTAAGTAATATTAGTAATATTAGTAATATTAGTAATTTTAAGTAGTATTATTTATTAAATAATATTTATAAGTAATATTTATATTATTGCAATCCAAATATGGCGGACGAAGTGATCGCAACCATTTTCAATATTACATCTGAATACCACAAAAAGATGCGAATGCGTCGTGAAAGAAGAAAGAAATATTGTTTGAAACTGAGAAAGCAGCGAAGTAAAGGCAGCGGTTTGTTCTGGGAAAAAACGATCGATGTGTGGAAAGATGATGGGTTGTGGCTAGAAAATTTTCGTATGTCTAAACATTCGATTTCATTTGCGACAAGATCAATGACACTCTTTTGCGAGAAGATACAAATTTCAGAAAGGCTAACCCTGTGCCAAAAAGAGTAGGAATTTGTCTTTGGCATTTGGCTACCAATGAAGATTTGCGTTCTTTAGCTTGGCGTTTTGTTATAGGAAAAAGTACAGCCTGTGAAATCGTGAACGAGGTTTGCCAAGGTATTGTTGACGTGTTACTGCGTCTTGTTATCAAATGGCCAACGGGCGATCGACTGCAGAGTATCGTCGATGCCTTTCTAACAACATGGGGCTTCCTCAATGCGTTGGAGCCATTGATGGCACTCATATTCAAATTGTAGCACCTTCAAATTCTGCACAAGATTACTAAAATCGAAAAGGATTCTACTCTATTGTTCTCCAAGCTCTTGTTGATCATCAATACAGGTACCAAAACGTACTGCTTTTGTCAAGGTTGACTTAATTGGTTTTTGCCTCCCTGTTATGCAACTGACATTTTCACCTTCTAACAATTTTTAGATCCCATTGTGGAGTTTAACAGTGACTGATGTAAAATAGGTTTCTTATTAATTTAGACATGTGTTTCAACTAGTTGAGTAAGTAAGTTACACAAAGTGAATTAAATTGCACACACTTAAAAGGTAAAAAATATATATCTAAACGACCAGTGTGAACAGGCCCTTAGTCATCTCTGTATGAGTAAAAATTTTTGAATTTTGTCAAATCAACAAGCTTTTATGGCGTCTTGAGTTTGTGCATTTTTGGTCCATTGCCGTTGTTTTCTATAATACGAAAGAAACTGACACTAGAAGGTATTTCGATGTTATCTCAGGTGGTCGGAATTAGGGCATATTTAGTTTAATCAGCAGTGTTCCGTCAGATGATTGTGACAGAAACTTTTTACAGCGATACGCGATAGAAAGCTCGGCAGGCAAAGAAAACTTTAGCAATTTTGATCCCAAAGCGTGAGTGGTCGGAAAGACACAAATTTCAAGCTTATCTCTTTAAGCCTTGGAAAATTAGCGTTCTTTTCATTCGGCAAACTACTAAATCGACGCTCAAAATCCTCTGGTCTGAAGTGATCTGAACAAATTCTTGAAACTCTTGACGGCTCAAATACGCTCTTTGATTTAATAGAACGAACCCATATTTTCTGCTTTCGCTTAGCCTCAGTCATCTTATCATTATAATAAGGTATATAGTGTGAAGACTTCCACCAGAGCTAAGGCTTGATATATTCGTTCAATTGGCCACAACGCAAGTATTTACCATTTTTCTGCTCTTACTAGGGCAAGAGCAAAGCTATTAGACGCTTATAGACTTAAATATGCCTCAGCAATGACTTGAAAGCAATTGAATACATAAGAAGAGTACTTTGGATGACGTCAGAAAATTAACTAGTTTCAGACTCCTCATTGTCACGGACATGGTTCACAAGAATATACGATTTTGTGAAAATTTGACACTTTACAAAAAACAAACGATTTTATAAAATTCAAAAATTCCTTCTTAAAGAAGCTTAAAATCATAGACAGATTTCATATTGCTAAAAAACTTTTTACGGAACGGGCACTTTAAACATATGATTGAAAAAGCTCGCAAAAAATTATATTTCGTTTTATAATATGTCATTTCTTTCAAGAATTATTCAAAGATAGTTTAAATTCCATAAATCAGTCAATTGTTTGAAAACCATATTACTCAAGTAGCTAGTTCTCAGGTGCAGTTATGATAATTGTGTTCAAGTTAACATAAGTATCTCCAATTGTCTTAAGTACGAAATATGTCACGGTGAGAATTATGGCGTAACCCAAATGTCTACTTTTACACAGCTGAGGTGAAAAAAAGAATGTTGTATACAAATGCATTTCACTTGTTTGGAAATAGACGTTCCCTTTTTATTCAGTTTTCGCATGTGATAGGATGAGTGACCGTTCGAGAAATTTTGGTATGGTTTCAGTCTTTTAGACATTCAAAACAAACTATGTAATGATCTAAATAATCAATTCTAACACATAAAATCACCACAGTGATGTATCGTGTATATTCACAGTGGGAGGGGTCCCAATTCTTAGTTATTTTGTTAGGAATGACAGTAAATAATGTTTTATGAGTTAGGAAAGAACAAACAGTGATGATGAACATGCAAATTGTATTGGCAATGCCTCCCCCTTTCTGTCTTCTCAGTTGCCGTGAGATAAAAATGTTCCAGCGCAAAAAGTGATTTTGTGTTCCTGGAAAAAAGATGACAAACGAGCTCAGCGAAGAAATAAGAGCTCAAATAATTCCTCTTAAGAACCAACGTATGTCCCAATAAAAACTTGCAGAGAAGATGAAAATTACACAGAGTGCAGTACAGCTAACTTTTAAAAGGTAGTTGAGTCAGGATCTTTCTCTGTCATAAAGTGATTTTGGAAGCCAATAGAGCCACAACTCCGAGACGACTTCTTTGCCTAACGGAATAGCCAGTTAAGGCTGATAACATCCTGTTATTACTAAATACAACACATAAAAGTCAATAAGTGAATAAATATAGTCTGATCGGACGAGTTTTAATTCGGAAACCATTGCTTAGAGCCTGCAACAAAATAACACGAAGGGTATGGGCTCGAAAATATAAATTTTACCCTTAAAAGGATTGGGATTTTCTTTTTACGGATGAATAAAAATTCAAAATATGCAGAAACAAGCGGCTGGTTTATATGTCAGTCGTCGGAATAATTGAGAAAATTGTCGCTTCTTGCATTAAACCAATAACTAAAATGTTGGTATAGAAATACTCAGATCTGAGGAGCTTAAGTAGCTATAAAAGGGTGTTGGTGATCTCAATAAAAATACAAACCATCTGGACAGAAAACAAAACCATATTCAATTATACAGAGATACGTCATAAAATTGTGTTGAAAAGTTTTGTGTTGCAGCAAGATAATGATCTATGACAAAAATCACTTCTCAAATTACTTAAAAAAGGAGATCTGAAAATTATGGCTTTTTTGTCTTAATCTCTACAACTATAATCTGACTGAGAATTGATCGCATTGTTTTTAACGAGATATATGGAATAGTGTTAATCCATGAGTACTCTAGAAACTTGTTCACTCTAAGCTCACCAGAGAAGGAAGACATACACAATATTAAAAACTTAAATTGATGTTAACTCACTCTAAATGAGGTATATTTTTTATATAAATACATATTGCTTGCATTTATAGTGATTTGTTGAGTGACAATGTGTTGAATTCCAATAAAAACTCAATCGTGTTGACTTGACTTAGGCCTCTGACCCCCCTTGTAGTTGCAAAATGAATGAAAGTTGAAACAAAGATAATTGAATAGTTGTGAACCAGCAGAGGACTCAATTCTTTGACAACAGAGAGACAGGATTATACGCGCAAAGGAAACAATCGTTTGGAATTATATAAGATTACATTGTTCATGCTACATCCAGTTTGAGCATATAGATCTATGTAATTGATGAAACTCAGTCATTCGATCGGTCAGTCAGTCGTTTATGTTGATTTGTGTAGTTCAACTTTACTTTGAATTATTCATTAAAGAAATGAGATTTAAATTAAAATATACTTTTTTGCATGCTTTTTCATTTCAATCAATTGTTCAAGAAAAACTCATAAGCATGAATCATAAATTATTGATACTATTCCTTTCATAAAATGTTTGAGCAAAGAAACAGCATGAAATTCTCATCTTAAACCACGTCAGCTTTATGCCCTTTCGATTAAGACACGGTGAGTCTACAAACAGCGTAAAAGTCACATTTTAAACAACTGCTTTATACTATTTCGAGTAAAACACGGATGACACTTGAGATAACGCGAAAGTGATATTTTACAACGTCTATAACATTCTTGAAATCCACGTTTATAGGAACTAAGCTCTTCACTCCGTCCGTCCGGAAATGCTATCCGTCTGTGATTGTTTATCTGCAGTGATAATATCAGTCCGTTCTTTTCGACAATTTACCCTGTGACTTTCATATATAAATATGCACTAAGTTTTTAAGGGATTCAGTTATTAAATTTTCGATCAAAGCAAGTCAGAGAAAGAACTTCAAAATGATTTATTCAGTGCAATGTTTTCAATGAACATATCCTTCAGGTTTTGCATAACAGAAACTGCATATAGCCTGTTGAAAAGTAGGAGAGGCGTGGTAAAAGAACCGAAAAGCATACTTTTTTGTTGGATACTGAACTATATCTAATAATTGTGTGGTCTATGTAGAAAGTAGTATGTCCACGCCCTCACCCAAGCTCGGCAATCATTTCAATGTATCGTATGAACAAACATAAAGATTTAGGTATGTTTATACTATATGCAGTATCGCTGATGTTCATGCGATCTTTGATCAATGATTTACATTTTGAGTACTCGTACAAAAATAATTGTCTTGCGAATGAGCATTAACGAAGTCTAGTCTATATCACTCAATTTTCGATTTTGTCTTAAAAACTACTCACAACGTTCTTTTTCTTTCGAAATTCAGAATGAATGGGAAAGGACTTACGGAAAGGTTCATTTAGCGATTATAGCTGTGGGACCAGTTGGAATTATTTTAAACACTTTACTGGTTTTGGTAATGCTTCGTGATCCCATGAAGATCCTTCATCGTGGAGCATGGATAACAATCCTTAATCTTTCTTTGTCCGACACAATGGCTTGCTCAGCAAGAGTGGCATCTTCAATTATCGTAAAATGGTGGGATATTGAAGTAAACAACAAGTCCAAAATTTATACAGAGTTCTTCTGGCAATTTGGTGTAGTTGGCTCATTCTTTTTTCTTACGCTCCTCACAGTCCAAACTTTCATGATAGTTAAATATCCCATAAGAAGCCGCCTTGTCATGACAAGAAGAAGAGTTTCACTTATCATTGGGATTGTGTGGGTTATGTCGTTGGCGCTTGCTCTACCTGAAATTGACGACATTTCTAAAGATAAAAGATGGTATTTTTTCGTGGCAACCATTTCTGTTTTGGAGTTGGCAACAATCATTCAGATCATAATGAAAACATTCATAATAAAAGAAATTCTCTCACCTAGAGAAATGATGACAAACGACACCAGAAACAAGCAGCAAAGAGAAGTTGCCAAAACTGTTATCCTACTCAATGCTATTCTTATTGTTACAGCCCTTCCATACTTTATTGCCAAACAGGTTGAGTACATACACAGATTAAATGGTGGATCTGATGATTTGAAGGTTAAACTTCCATATTACTACGAGCCCATTGCCATGATCAATTTTGTCGCCAATCCATTAGTTTATTCACTTCGTCTGAAAGATTATCGCAAAAGTTTACTTCACTTGTTTTTCCGTTTAAAAAAAAATCGTGTTCCTTCAGCGAAGCATAGCAAGAAAACTATGACTACAAATATGTAGAGTATTTACGTAAGTCATTCTCGTTCTTCAGCGTACGTTTCTACCGCATTTTGTTGAAGTCTAAATGATGGATGGCTCTACCAAATTCAACTGTTATTTCTCGCATTTCTTCATTTTAACAATTCTTGTTTATGTCATAGATATTAATTTCACTACTAATTTATTTTGTTAGCAACATTCATCATTGGAAGTGCACTTGAGGCACTATAATTTTGCCATGGTCCATGTATATATGTAATATGTGCGATGTAAACGGCTTCTATATTAAACGGCTTATATTTATATCTTAAAGCTCAAACCAATCCCAAACTTGTACAACTGTTTCATTTCTTTGATAATAATGAAATGCTCATACGTTTTATTCATTCCAGCATTTATGTTGAAGAAGAGATCTAAAGTGCAATAGTATACAACGCGTGGCTCATTTATATATTCGTTTTTTTTTAATTTAATTTTTGTTAAGCCATTGTCACAATTTATTTCAATGAAAAACTACTGAATTAGAACACATATGAATGTTGGCCCTCCAATGATCTAGCTAGCGTGGCCTTGTGCAATGCAATGTCCACCAAAATTGTGTAGCTTTTACAGCAAGTATTTTAAATATGATAATATCAGAATTATAACAAGCATGCATGGTTGAATTAAAATATCAAGAGAAATTGTTTTAAGGACGATGCAAATCCAGAAGACATGAGGGTGGCAAAGACCTGAACAAGCGTAGATCGCCACATTTATCTTAGCCATCAACGCTTTCTCGA
This sequence comes from Xenia sp. Carnegie-2017, assembly GCF_021976095.1. NCBI lineage: Eukaryota > Metazoa > Cnidaria > Anthozoa > Malacalcyonacea > Xeniidae > Xenia > Xenia sp. Carnegie-2017. The sequence goes on from NW_025813481.1 coordinate 743,748, forward strand.
AATGATTCTTAAAGAGATTTAATACTTTGGTTGATAAACTATCCCAATCTATTAGATATAGAGGTTTTAAATACTTGTCGAAGAAACAAGAACATTTTCGACTTCAATGAGATGAAGAGCATTAGTAAAGAATACAATATTCTATCTAAGAAAGAAACATAAAGCACAAATATTAAGGGAAAAAAAGGAAGAACCAAGAACAACGCATGGTGGAAAAGAAAGTATCATTAAACATAAAACGCATTGTTATACTCTTGAACACTAAACAATGCATTTCATGTTTAATGAAAATTTAACTTTCATCAAAATTAAAACACTTCTACAGCACCTCAAAAATTGCTTGTTATGATTTAGGGGATATTACAATTAATGTCTTTTTGTTTAATTTGAGTATAGAGAAATTTCAAAAGATCGATCTCCAGATGTTTGTGAGCTGCATACTATATTATAATGAATAAATCGATGACTAATTAAAGGCGTTATTATCCAACTAAATTTCAGCATATAAAATTGAATTGATATTTTCCTGTTAATGACCTTGAGGTATTTTCTGACTAAATATTTTTAGTTCTCCACTTTCGCAAAAATTTTCAACAAAAATAAAGAAAATAATCTTAGAAAAGACTATCATCAATGAAAACATGACATAAAAATAAACTTGGAAAGCGGAGAACATGAAAGGCACGACGTGAAGGCAACCAGAAGCTCGAATACAGAAATAATCGATATTTTCAAAGAAAACAATTTATGGAAAGCGAAAGAAAAAACGAAAAGCATATATTAGGCTATCATGATGAGACGAGAAAAGCTATTTTAACAAATGAAGGACAAACTGGTCAGTTTTAAGCAGTTTACGATATCTTCTCTACTTCATTTTTCATGCGAAAGAAAAATTTTTAACTTTAGTTGTTTAAGAGAATTTTCAAAATATCTTTGCAATTTAGCAACGTCTCCTATTGCTCTGAAATAAAGACTTTTAGTTACAACTTTAATTACTATATCTACCACGAATTCATCAAGAAAAACGTTATGAATATTTTCCGAAAAGGAAAATGGACTGTTCGGCATATATCAGCCCTAAAACACCTGTTAAAATGGAAAAACGTTTTTAGTGTTTAAAAGACCTTTTAAAACATTATGCTTTTTCTCCTCCAACTTTTTAACTTTAGTTGTTTAAGAGAATTTTCAAAACATCTTTGCAATTTAGCAACGTCTCCTATTGCTCTGAAATAAAGACTTTTAGTTGCAACTTTAATTACTATATCTACCACGAATTCATTAAGAAAAACGTTATGAATATTTTCCGAAAAGGAAAATGGACTGTTCGGCATATATCAGCCCTAAAACACCTGTTAAAATGAAAAAACATTTTTAGTGTTTAAGAGACCTTTTAAAACATTATGCTTTTTCTCCTCCAACTGTTCAAACCTCGTATCTATATACAAAGGCAAGAAAGACTTTCAGTTTTAACGAGAATAAAGCCAAGTTTTTCGGTATCATTGTTCACAAGAAAATTACGACAATGACAGCATTGCAAAAACTTTTGGTGGTTATTTTCCTCACTCTTGTTGTCCATGGAGAATGTTTGGAAGCACATCAAAGGATTTGGGACGATTTGTTCCACGGCGATAACAACGAAGTAATCTTGAAAAATAAAAGAGAGCATAAGCCCTTTGCTATACATAAATGCACTGGTTCTATGTCTTTGTGTCGTAACAAAAGACTCAGTTATGGTAACTAGGCTCCAGATATTAACATTAACCCAATTGCTGAATATTTTTAGTTAGAACATACTGTCATATAGACATATTTAAAACAGTCATTGTTTTAGTTAAGAGATGCAATGTATAGTTGAAGCAATAAATTTACAAAAATAAATGTTGCTCTATAATTTTTTGCGTTGTTTTAAAGGAAGATCAGCAATATTTTTTTAAAAAAAATAAAGTACTAGGCTGATAATATGAAGAAAAGGAACACGGAAAACTCGTAGAGATCATATTTTACACTTGAAAACTTCCAAACATGCATTCTCGGCTCGTATCTTTAGTCAAAAAGCGCGCTAGCAAATGTACCTATAGTTGAAAATTGACTAAATAGCTAAAGCAAAAGATTTAGCCATTAAATATTTCCAGTGATGCATGATAACAAATTAGTTTTTTGTGATCTCGGAATTATGATTCTCATTTAGACTGTATGACTTATGATTTTAGTCGATTTGAAGAGAACTTTATTTAATGCTTTCGCTTCATCTGTTAGAGGTTTTCCTTTCTCCAACTCAAACAAGGAACAATTTTAGTTGAGATTTAAAGAAAATTTATTTGCAAATGCATGCTGAGTATTACATATTTTCTTCGATATCAGCTTTTGAAAAGTTTTTTTTATTAATTAAAATTAAGATATTATTCTCATTCCATTCGAAAATTAATAGCAAAACTAAAATTTCGACACTCATTAAATTAAATAAATCATTGAACATTGTTTAGCGTATGACACAACCCAGGGATAAACTTGCCATTCATTGTTTTTGAAATGGCAGCGAAGCCTTGCTGCTCTCAATGCCCAAAGGTGAAAAAACTCAATTTTTACTTGCAATCATTTTGTGAGGAGTACTTGGTCATTTTTTTATTATCATGCATGAAATAAAAAACAACTAGGGAAAGCTAAGTTAATCGTTTGTTCAAGCGTAAAACACAATATCAAATGCACAATAGCATATTGAAGTTCGATTCAGTTTTTTCTTCACACACTGTCGTTTTGTGCTCATGATGACAAACTGCTCTGGCAAGCATTATTTCTTTACCTGAAGTTAAGAAGAGAATACGCACTAGAAAGAATAATCATAGCTTTAGTCCTCTTGCTTGTGTCAAAGAATAGTGATTATACTTAGGGTCACTTAAGTGTGCACAGCGTCCTCATGGCCGCCATTATTCGAGCAAAATACTTTGGGTTTTTCACTTGTTTCCAACCACAGCAATTATATGACATCGTTTCTTCGTAATGAAATTAAAAATATTTCAACTTAAGAAATGACGCCGGGTCGTTTTAGTGGTTGGGAGCAAGTGAAAAACCCTAAATGTCTTGCCCAATTAATGGCAGCCGATATGTGCGGCACAACATGCGTGAGGACAAAAACATCAAAGGTTCCGACATGAGTGGCCTTTCTTTATCTTCCGTAGTCTGTGCTTATGTAAAATAAAGTGATAATATTGAAAAGAAATGTGTCGAATGAAAAATGTTTTATTAGCTAAATACTGTCTCATTTTAACGTTGCTGTATAAAAGAAGAAAAAGTTCATGCACCATAGCTGAAGCAAACAGATTTTTTAAGGGTTAATGACTTTTTGAAGATTACCTTCATTATTGATGGGATGAAATAACAAGAAAATATAGAAGTTATGCTAACAAAGACAGACAAACTATCTCAGCTCTTAATCAAAGCATACAATGGCTTTTTAGTCACCAAATGTTTGAGAGCTGCATGCAATTGAAATGTGAAAAGCGATGACTAATTACAGCAAAATGTGCTTGAACTTATACATCTAGAATACAAAATTTTCAGCACAATTATTATTCATTTCTTTAAAAAATTCCATTCCATTCATTGATGTTCGAATGACTGTAGAAAAAATGTGGATGACAAACACTTACGCATTATATGAAAGATTGTATAGAATTGATAAAAAAAGTTAGCTTTGCTTTTGTATCTAAGTAAAGGGAATCCACACAAATAAATAAGATGACATTTTCATATTGAGGATTATCGCTTAAGATATTTACTTCCAAATCATAAAAAATATAGCGTTTCCAAATGTATAAGAGTGCTATTGAATAATCTGGTAACTGTTTAAGTTTTTCGATTCGGGCACCAAATAATTTGGGAAGAAATGTTCAACGATGATCACAATGAAGTAATCCTGAAAAAAGAGAAGAACATATATAGTCATAAAATTGGATCTGCAGTTTTTAAAATAATTTTAGACCTTATACACTGGTAACGATGATTTAAGTCGAAAAAAACGAAACAATGGCAATTAGACTCAAGGCAATAACATTAATCGCATGATTATTTATTAAGAAATAAAAAATGGCTACTGTGTTTGCACAAGTACATGCAAACCAAACAGACATTCAGGAGAACTTGAAAAAAGATCAGGGCAAGCCTGAATCAACTGCTCGAGAGTTCCCACAAACGTCTCCAAAAATTGTAGAAGGTAGTGTATAAACACGAAAAACGTTTCTTGTTTCTTCTATAAAATAACAATATTGAGAAACAGATAAATTTGTAACAAATCTTTTTCATCTAACTTGTATTCATCATTGAAAAGCAAATTCTCTTCAATATTGAATTAATTGAGCTCAGATCTGCTTGCACTGCTATACACAGTCTAATGCAAACTCAGTTTTAGTTTTTCATGAATATAATTATTTTAAATTTTTGTCAATTAGATTCTTAGAAAAATCATGGCTCATATGAAAATATTCAGTATATGTATGTAGCAATAAAGTTTTTTTTTATCTCTATATGTATTTTTTTCGTATTACTTGAAGAAAGGGCTGCAGCATTTCTACAAAAACCGAGAAAAATGCTTCATTCCAGTTGAGGTTTTTATTCAGCTGCATGATTCTAATGACGTCATTTGCTTTAGACTCCTGTCAGCCAACCCCGATCAATTTTGCATTTTGCGCAAAAACCAGTAATTTCATGAATTTTGGTAAAAGCTCTGTCATTGGGTCGCATTGCTGGAAAATATTTTGACTAAAGTGTAGGGAAATCAAACTTAGACGAGGGCTTGCGATAGTTTGCTCAGTTCATTTTGAGAAAGTACGGATTTCTTCAGGATTATAATTGAAATTTTAAATGAGGAAGTTTAAGATTTAGAATCTCCCTCTGTAGCCTGGAAACGAATGTTAGGATTGTTGAGGAATTTCATTTCGGAAAATATAAAAGTAAACAAACTCCGAAAATAAATCAATCTTCAGCTCGATATTTAAGAGAAAAAAGAGAACAAAATAAGATAGAGCAATATTTATTACAAATTCATTCATTAAAATTCCAGGAAAGTTTGTTTTCGTATGGACATTGCATCAATGATCAATAAGCAATCCTTTATGTTGAATAATACTAAAGTGTGAGGAAGAATACCTTTACATCGTCTGTGTATCTTCTGCCGTAGGGTAAAGTTATGGTGTTGTTTTTGGTGTTATCTAAAAATTTGATCGCTTTAAACCATCCCATTTAGTTTTAACCCCTTATCTTCCCCACACACAAAACAAGAAAAAATCACATCTTAGCGTGTGTGGCATTATTAACTCAGTTAAGTGAAAATATTAAAAAAAAATGTGTTGAAAGACAACATTTTTCTTTACATATTCTCTCGTTTCGACGTTGATAAAACAAATAAAAGTCCATGCATTCGATTAAAGCAAAGATATTTTAAATAAAGTAAATGGTTTAAATTCGGGAGTATAGCTGCATGTTTTTTGATGTAGATCGTCCAGGTTAGTAGAGTCGTGTAAAGGACTGTTGCTGTTGATGTTGACTGACATTTCGACAACCTTATCAAATTTCAAATAATAAATAAATATATATAAGAATATTTTCGAACTTTATGAGGTGAAAAACATATAGACAAAAGGCGACACGCAAACAAAGACATTGTGCAATTTACCTGAGCACAAAAGTCGAAAAAGAATGGAAAAAATTAGAACTGCATCATGAATTCAAGAAAGATATTTGCTCGCGAGCTGACAATCATTGGCAATTAAGAGTAGATAAAAACTCTCCTACCGTCTTCTATGCAAAAAACTTACTGCATGTTTTCAAAAACATTATTACGAAACATTTTATTCCAGCGTTTTTTGTTTCAAGTATATATGGAGAAGCTCATTAAAAATTCTTACCGTCGCAGATGTTTGAGAACTGCATACATGCAATTAAAGAGAGCTATCATCCAAACAATTTTAACATATAAATTGTACGTTCAAATTTATGACTGTAAGATATTTTCTTCTTGAATAAAGAAAATATTATTAAGCTTGGATTAATAATAAGATGCAATGCCAGTAACGATTCCTGTCTGTGGGAGAAAGCCAAGAAAATTGATTGAAATAGGCAAAAAACTATACATTTTTAGGCCTTGTTGCGCCCCCTAAGAGGACATTAAATTTGGCCCTGTATGTTGTCTACAGTCATTGTGACAATTGACAAGTCAGGTGTTATGGCCACATAAGAAACATCAAGAATGCTCCTCAATTACTTTATTCCCTAATAGACTGTAAAACGACCCCCCTTTCAAGGTTTCGTTTTGATCAGTATTGCTTTTCCCCCAAAGGTAAATTCATTAACTGTATATTATAACTGTGGAAATAACTATTCTGCTTCAATTCATTTTTCTAGCCCAAATTTAAAACTTTGAGACTAGTTCTTTTGGACCCGATTAACAACGTACAGGCAACAAAAATGTGTTTTTTTTTTCGTGAGAGCGAACATTGCGCACGCCGTCCAAGTGAAAAGCCTACTCTTGAACATTTACCAGATTTAAAAACACGACCCAAGAATGTGTATTTCATCATAGAAGAGTATTACCGGCAATCACAGGCGTACGGGCAGCCCCCCAAAATTTGGTAAGACGCCGTATTTTTGGCAGCAAATGGCAAAGATTTTATATTTTAATATTTGTTCGTGTTGAGTCTTTTAGTTGAATATTTGAGTCTGCATGCTCTCAAACACAATCAAATAGCACTTAGAGTATAGTGACGTACATAATTTGCGAAAGCGTTCGAGAACGCATTGTTACTGATGTTTGAGCTAGCGAATGGTATGGCATCATTCTTCATGAGACTTCTGACATCAGCAAGACAAAGCAAGTGTTACTTTGCCTAAGTTTTTGTATAAATGAAAGAAAGAAAGAAGCATTTGTCGGCTTCTATGCTAGTCGAATTCACAACAGGCGAGGTTCTTTTTAAAGGCATTTGATTGAGCCGCAAATATGAATGGCATTCATAACGACCTTTTGTTCAGAATGAAAGAATTTTCTCCTTGTGGCATCTATTTTTATTGCTATAGAGTATAGACACCTTCTAAACCTTGCTCTTCTGGATGCCATGAAAGAAATTGAGCCATTGCCGCATCGCGGAACGCTTTGGGCAACATCCAAGCTCTTTACAACTTTCTGGAAGCCAGCCCCAAGCGCCATGCCATTGAATCAAAAAATGAAGGCTTTAAACAAACGCTTAAGTTATTAAGTATAACCAGGTGGTCATGCCGATGTGAAGCAGTGAATACAGTCCACGGCCAAATCGAACGCATAGTGAAAGCTCTTCTTAAATTGTCTTCCTACAATGATGCGAAGACCTATTCAGATAGCAGGGCACTACTGATAGCTGTTTGTGATATGGATTTCGTAACTGGACTGTGCGTGGTGAAAGTCATCCTCAGCAACACACATAGTTTGTGTCAGTATCTCCAAGGAAAGAATGTTGATGTCCTTTCAGCAAGAAGAATCGCCAACATGACCATGGAGACACTTCGACAATGCAGGAGTTAGCGGCAGTTTGGCTTTGTGTGGCAGATGGCATCATTGATGAGATTAAAGATGGAAACTTGGCTGGTTGATTCTCCCTTTGAGTTTCGAGAAGCCAGGTCACCACGGCAAATACCTCCGTGAAGCCTACAAGACCTTTTGGGTGAGTCAGCAGAAGGTCATATTCAGGTAATCCGGAATCCCGGCACCATCGAGTTAATATGTACTACCAGTCCATTGACAAGGTACTCTCTGAGCTTGAATACAGATTTAGGAAGAAGGATAAGGAAATATTGTATGCTCGTGGAGATGTCTGCCACGGTCAAATTCCAATGAACACGAGCTTTGCCACTGTAGCTGAATTTTATGAAATCGACGAAGAGATTCTGAAAGTTGAGCAAAAAAAAATTCGCATGTTTTCGTCAAGAGCACGAACTCCCAGAAGCAACGAAAGTGTCAGAGTTACTTGAGATGATGAAAGAGAAAAAGGTATTTGACATGCTCCCTGATTTTGGTTGTCAAAGTCAGCGGAAACACGCAGGCTCATGAAATAAAAATTTTTTTGCCCACCCGGATTGCGATTACTATAGTGATTACAATTGCAATTAAATTGGCGATATACTATACCTTTCTTTTCCAAACTTATTTTTCAACTTTATCCGCAAATATGCTTATAACTTATGTGGTGTATGGTTGTGGAAATAGTACAAGAAATGGAAACTTTTCATGGCACCGGTAGGCAAAATAATGTTTATTGCTCAATAAAAAAAGTACCTCGTTTTTGTAATTTTGTCGTGTGATGGCGTGATACCATTTCTTGTGTAATTTATTTTTTAAAACATAAACTTTGATTTAAATTGTATTTATCTCAAACTCTCTGCTAATTATAGCTTTCCAGACGCAGCAAAACACCCACATCTCCAAAACATGTGGGTGTCTAGCATTAAGCAAAACTCACAAAGAATGAATGAGTTTGCCCAAAAGAAATGGAGTCTGATTTGTTCAGAACATTTTTCTGACCATATGAAGGGAAAAGTCGGGAATAGAGTTGTGTTAAAGCTGAATGCGGTGCCAACTATATTCAAAAATGCTGTGGTATGTATCATACAATAGAAGTATCTAAATTTAAAATGTGTCCTTAAAGCTTCTTGTTTTTGAACAATGTAGACTACAGTGATGAAGGGGCTAGAGGTTTAATAGATGCTGCTAATTATATACAAACACAACTCAATATTCCTGGGAATGAAATATGTATTGGAAAATCTATTTTAAGTGAGGGGGTTAAATTTGGAATAAGCCTGGTGCCCATGCCAAATTTAGTCATGGATGATAATCAAATAAATTTGACTCAGGATTACTGTACTATTGAAGAACATGATAATCAGGTGATCAATTTCAACTGTTTATTGCATGATCAATACATACAGTTGTCAATCTCCTTTTGACTGAAGCATCAGTTAGAGGAGGTCATTGAGAAAGCTGAGTCACTTAAGAAAAAACTTAAGAACAACAGGATGCGAAATGGTAGACTGAGAATGAAAGTCAATGATATGTCTTCTGTTGTTTCTAGTTTAACAGAGGAAGGTTTTGTTAATGTTGATCAGGCTGAAATACCCTTTCAAGAGTGTCTAGGGATATATTGAATAAGTTAACACATGAAGATAAAACACATGTTTCCTACCCTACTGAGCTAAGATTATTTGCTCTTACATTGCAGTTTTATTCCAGGAAAGCTTATGACTATGTACGTGAAAAGTTTAATTTAGCATTGCCTCATCCAAGCCCAATCCGCAATGGGAATAATCCAATTGATGGTGATCCAGGATTCACTCAAGATGCATTTGTTGCACTGAAATTTAAGGCTGAAGAAGCAAAAAAGGAAGTGTAATGGGTATGTTATGGGAGTCAGAATTTTCAGCTTAAGTATTTGTTGTTCTTACACTTAATATACTTGCAGAAGTGGAGGATGCTACTACAGACCATCGAAAGAGGCCACAAAAAGAAAAAATCATGTGGTCATCCTATGGTATCTCTACCAATTCTCATTCCACTAAAAAAACTTCCAGTAGTGCCAGTACAATTATATTGAAATTGGAAATGAAATACAACAAATTTTTTTTAACCTACTTGATTTATATTATTGTAATACTTTTATTATTTTACATATGGAAGAAACAAATTTAATGGTATGGTGTAATATATTGCGATTCATTAAAGACTTTGTTGTAATAACTTCTAATTCAATATACAATATTTTCCAATTGCAGCATATGAAGAAAAAGACACTACTAGTGTGGTTGGGACTGGTGGTGATCCATCCAAAAGTATGACTTTAATCTTTTTCTACAGAATATTTTTAACCCTACTTGATTTATATTATTGTGATACTTCTATTATTTTACAGAAAGAGGAAACAAATTTAATGGTATGGTGTAAAATATTCAATTCATTAAAGACTTTGTTGTAATAACTTCTATTTTAATAGACAATATTTCCCAATTGCAGGACATGAAGAAGAACATGCAATTACGGAGAGAGGTGGTGGCCCAGCCAAAACTCTGATTTCAATTTCTACAAAATTTTTAAAATATTTTGAAATGTAAAAATTTTTTTGACCCTACTTGATTAATAATATTTTAACATTGTATTACCTTTATTACATTACAGATAGAAGAAACAAATTTCCATGATACGGTACATAATATCATAAATTGTTAAATACTTTGGCAGATGTCAGAAGTGTGGTCTTTTTGGGCACCACATAACTGAGTGCAGAGCAAGTAAGTTCACATTTTTGTAGTATAGACTTGTGTTTTTAATATAAAAATCTGAAACATTAATATTTTTTAGGAATGATATGTTGCTATTGCAAAAGAAAAGGGCATGTTAAACAAATGTGCCCTATTTTAGGCAGGAAAATTTTGTCTTCTCAAAAAAGAGTAACAAATGTTTTTAGCAGTTGCCAATTTAAAGGCAAATTAATGTAGTTCGTCAAAACACAAAGTTAATCTGCTAATTATATTTTATTGGACATTACAGTTTATCTTATTTATCTTTCTGCATATTTCTTTTAATATATATTGGATTCATTTCTACCATGGCAAGCTCATTTTCTTTTTCAATTTCCTTTGAATGTACTTGGTACAACTGCTTTAACAGCATCCTGCTATAATAAGATACACACCAACATTGACATAACATTTAATACATACATATTATATGGATTGATTTTACCTTTTTGCAGAAATTCACAATTTTCACCAAATAGTTGTTTACAAAAAAGCAGTATATTGCATGAAAATGTTATTCACTTAATAAATCTAAAAAAAGTATAGATTAAGTTTATTGGTTTCTTGAGGCTAATATCCGTTAAAGGCCCCTGTTTTTTGTTTGCATTATAGTTCACTTTAGTGCTCGCACTCAAAGTAAGTTATATCGTGAGAACAATGGTTTTAGTTTATAAAAACCTCTCATGAGCCGTTTGATAACAAGTATTTGCTCAAATTTTAAATTATAACTAATCAATTTAATCAAGATAGGCAGTTAAAAGAAAATATTTACCAACATTTGTAGTTAAGGTGAGTGGTGTTTTTAAAAAACGTTAAATATTGACATCTTTGATTTTCGCAGGTTTTAATCACCAGCTATATAACTGACACGATCACACCTCAAAATTTAAAACAACTTTACTGATTGCCATCAAAAATATTCAAAGTTTCTTACCTTGAGTTTTATTCGTAATATCAATTTAGCATGTGCCGCAATACCATAAACTATAAAATAAGAAATGACCTCGTCTCATCAAATTTAGAAGCAATTTCCATTGAAATTATTAAACCGCATAGTAAACCATTTTTAGTTGCCACAATTTACGGACTCCCCATTCCTCCCTCTTAGTTCTTTCGTGAATTTAAAGAAATTTGCAGTCGATAGATGATGAAAATAGAGAAATGTACATATAAGTAAAAAGTACCTCTAGCATAAAAGTACACAAAATGTGTTTCATTCATTTGGTTTTATGGCCTTGCTATAACATATCACATGCATATCATTATTCTTGAATGAACACAACATGTGGATACTTAGAGGGAAAATCCACCTGCAACTGCTTGTGAAATTAATTGAGGTCAAACTGTATTAATCACTCAAATTGTGCACTTACATCTCAAATATAGGAAAGACAAAACAATGAGAAAAGGACAAGTAGAAGTATTGAATTTACACAATTGATTTATAAAAACCATTGCAGGCAGAAGTGTTTTGATAATTATTTACATTTTCCCCAATTCATATATCAATACAACAAAATCAAAATGTGCTACAACTTTACAAGTATTTGATGCAGTTCCACTTCAGAACACCACAAAAAGGTTACTTAGTGATTTGCATACAATATTAATTGTTTTTATTTATCAAACCTATGCAAATTTGAGTCTTTTTGAAATGTAATATGAAAATCAATTACAGAAAACATATACAATAAGTCAAACCGTAAATATCCAAAAAAGAGTAATTATTCATTTTTATAAAGCAACAAGTACACAAATTATAGCATTGTGGCGAAAAAAGCCATTGCACAATGCATGAAAAGAAGCAAAAATTAATGATGGCGAATAAGCTAACTTTTCTCTCGGGAACCGTTGAAATAAACCATGGCATGATTTTTTGTGTGGCACGACGAAACCAACAAAAAAACATGTTAATTTCATTTAAAATAAAAGACTATAACGTAATCCGAAATGATATATAGCTCTTATGGAATATTTGTTAACAAAGTTAAAAGATAAAGAAGGTGAGTGATGCATTCAAGCTTTCATGTCACTGTTTTACTATTAACTCTTGTTGAAATTAATGCAATGTCCAATTGACCTTAACTCAAAAGTTTAACGTGATATTGTCGTTTGATTAGTCGGTTTTTATTTTGCTCTCTACCTGGAAAGTTTCAAGGTCGACATTTAAAACTTTGCTTTCAATTAAGCCTAGACCAACCTTTCATGAAAATGTTTCATGAAATGTTCGTGGTCAATGAACTCTAATACAACTGGAAGGCTAACTCAATATATACATGCCTAGACCAGTGAACTCGACATTTGAATAACTGGAATGATAACCGAAGCCAAAAAAATATTTGTCGTTATCATTCGTCATCACACGTCAGGCTCTAGTCTCTCGCATGTTCATTTTAATTTTTTAAAATCATATGTCCCTTGGTAATGGTAGAGTTCGGATCTTGATCAGAGCGTAAAAATAACGAAATTTTTGGAATCAAAAGGTTCATGGAAAGTGAATCAAAGTGATAAATCGAGAAGCAAGGTGAAGTGAACTTAGTCGATCTGCTCTTACGCTGCGGTTTCCCTTTAATACATATCAAAGTCTTTAAGGATATTCAATTACTGATGTCGAGATGACAACCATTTGGTATTTCAAGCACTATCAAAATCGATGGAAAATACAATCGCTCTGTAAAATTAAAAATGCGAGTTATAGAATCAATATTTTTTATGAAACTGGATATTCAAGTTTCTATTTTTTTCGGAAAAACAGATCTTTAAATCCACAGAAATGACAAAAAAAGACAAACACTGTCTGACACCGTTTGAAAATTTGCCTTCCGATGTAAGAAAAATTTTTGCTTGAATATTTTCTCGTCATAATTTCTTATTGTATCGTCTTTTTAGCATACAGTGTAATTTTCAGTTGGCTTTTCCTCGTTACAAGTTGTAAGTTACAACGAACTCACTGTAGTAAAGTTTCAGCTGTAAAAAATAACTTTTTGCGAAGAGTTGGCCTCGTGTGCTGTTTGTGGTGATGTTGTTAATATGTTTATGCTTTTGCAATTTGTATTCAAATTTATATTGGCCGTGTATGTTTGGCACTCAGGGGAATGAAACTGACGTACAAGCCGCGCAAGAGACTAGGACTTTGGCTTCAATTTTATATCTATAAAATGTATTGTCGTTACCATTCCATATATATATATATATATATACAAAGTGTATATATACTGTTTGACTTGTCTGAAGCAATGAACTCTAATTCTTGTAGAGTTCATTGGTCTGAAGGCACTTAGAAGCTGATTTGCCGCTTCGCGTGTATCTCGCGTAGACTGTTTTGTTTGCGTGACGGATTGTTTTGCAAAAACTGCTAACTTGGAAATAGAATGCTAGCCTAAATGCTTTATTTTTTTAAAAACCGTTAGCAAAATTTGGTTATTAATGTGTTAAGATGTATTGTGGACGTTCCAAGACATGTTTTGTATACGTAACGCTGTATTATATAAAACATAAAAGGGAGAACTTCGAAATATGAATTTCTCATTTGTCGTCGAAAGACCAAAAATTTAAGATAAAACTGATAACAGGTAGTCTGTATCTTTGAATGCTGTGCAAAATACACACAATCCACTTAACATAACATGTTTCTTAACAATTTTATTGCTTTTAAAGTTAGACTTGCTTTGTAAGATATTCACATGCTCTTTTTGTAATGTGTGAAAGTGATGATTTGAAATTTTGAACTTTGGGTGATTGTTGGTTCTTGTCATTTATTTCTCCCACTTCTTAAGAACTGGTGGAAGATTTGAACACGCATCCATATTTGTGTATTGAGCATTTTATAAGCAAGTTCATGGTATAATTAAATAGCCAAGTGTACAACATGACATGTATTGCTAATATAACCAGCTCTACATAAATGCCAAAAAGCAACCCTCATCCTCAGAGGTTTGAACCATGGTTTTAAAATGATTATAAAGCAAGCAAAGCAATATCAAGTATCAAAATTTTATAGTATATCATATTGATTGTAAAATTAGTTTTTTCTTATAATACAGAGGATGATAAATGTATAGGTAATATATTATATTTCAGGATGTGTGTTTAAAATGTTTAGTCATATTTGTGAAAATATATGATGATTCTATAATATTAGACTAATAATCCTTTTCATATTTGTATTGCATTACAATATTTGCTTAAGTGTTTCAAAAGTTATGAATATGGAGTGTCATTCGTGTTTTTGTCTTTTTTTTAAGTGGGTATTAAACCTTTTGACTCCTTAATGGTGCAATTAATAATAACACAATAATATGGCATAACAGTTTTTTTAAAACGAACTCAAAATATTTTTTGCCGACTTTTTGAAATATTTTGCAAAGTGTTTTTCTTTTTGTTTACGCTCTGAACTTTCAAAAAGGACTGGGGCGAGCGAATTTTGCTCGGAAACACAAAAATTACCAAAAAAGAGCGTTTTTTGCCCCGACAGCTTCATTTTCAAAGATTCAAACAATATTATAAGGATAGTCAAGTGTATTTTACATCCTTTTAATGAAAAAAAACGAGGGGTGTCAGTTTTCTACTCAATTTATAAGGCATGTTTTCACGTGCCAAAACAAAGTTTGCTTTCATCCTCCTAAAAAGAAGCTTAAACATTAACAAATGTCGTTCAAACTTGTTTTATATTAAAGTTCAAACTTTGTTTAAGGTTTTTAGACATTAAGCTGGCTCGAAGAGCACTGTTTTGTGCAAAAAGTCCGGCAATTTCGAAGTGATGTATTTCGCCTCCGTACCCTCAATGGCGGGGATCATGCAGGCTTCAAAGATGGAGGCCAAGTTAGACTTCCAGTTGTTGTGGAGTTCACTGGCTCGTGGTTAGTTTTGTTTTATTCCTTTAATCAGTGTTGCCAGAAAAAAATTTAAAATATTCATGCTCGCTTGCGTCAAAAGTTCACAAAAATGGCGAAAAGTTCATATTACATCTAATTTTTAAGATCGGAAGTTAACGGATTAACTCGGAAATTTCTGAAAACTCTCGGAAGTATTCAGAAAACATCAGATTATCTTAAAATCGTCGTTGTTTTGAAAGAACTGTCGAGCTATGAAGATTTTCTTTTCATTAAACTATGATTTATTTATACATTCTTTATAAAAATGATGAAAATACAAAAATGCATAATATTTAGAAAAGTTCACAAAAAGTTCACAAAATTTTAATGTTCATGAAATGTTCCTGAAGAGAGCAAAAAGTCACAAATCTATTAACTTTGTTCACGATCTGACAACAAAGCCTGGTGTGTTTACAATTAAAAGTCATGAACAATGCGAGCTTCACTACTAATTGCAATGTGACCAGCTAACAGCCTCACAAGCATTGAAAGTAACGAGAAAGTTATAATATTGTTCTTCTTAAGCCAGCTATATTAATTACTTCGATGAAGGCATTCAAATTTTTTATACCTTACATATAATAAAATTCAAAGATAATTAAAAGTAAGGTTTATGTAGCGTTGATATGGCTTTTAAATATCAATCAACAGCAAAAACACCAATGATTCTAATGGATATATTAATGAAAAGTTTATTCATTTAAAGCAAAAGTCAACATGGAAAAAAAATATTGCTGAACGTCGTTTTCTTCCGGCACAACGTTCTGATTTCTCTTTCTCTGCATGTAATGGTAATTACACTGTAAAAATATGTAATTGCACTGTAGAAAAGTGTAATTACGCTGTAAACTCCGTAACCTGATTGGCTGAAAAGCAGTGAAAGCCAAACAAACTTCTTTTCAATTCAAAAAAAAAAACATGGCGGCAGTTGTAAGTGAACAAAGATTTCCACAATTGTAATCGTTTGAAGTTCAATAATTACAAAAGAATGCAAAGAGTAAAAACCAAACAACAAGTACACTTATAGTTTTTTGCGTGAATATTTTGTTTTTAATAGTTATGTGTTAGGCAGCGTATCGAGGCTTTCTGAAGCGGTTTAGAGTAACGAAGTGAGACAGAGTTAGACGGTACAGTCAAGAAATATCTCCAAGTATATTATTATTAAGTACTAGTATAGTTCCGTGAAATTTCGGCTAAACATGCACTTGTCCTTCAGACTCACCCCATTTCGCTGCATTCTTTAAAAATGACTTGTCTATCCGTAATTACACTCGAAACTATACTATTACCTGTACTTATAATGATGGTTACAGCTAATAATGAGTACTGTATTGTCTCTTGACAAACAAATATTTAAAAGCATGCTCTTTTCTGCATGTGATATATGTTAAATCTCCTCCCATTTTAGGCATGAAATATATTTGTGTTTTCTTTCTCGTTGTTCTTCTGTACAGATTCTCCGTCTGAGGCAAAAACTGAATTTATAAGAACATATTTATTCTTCTTTCAGGCTTATATTCGCATCCTGTTATTACAAAATGAAAATTGCAACAGCACTCTTGTCTAACGTTGGATTCAGTCCAAAACGCCGAACTCATTATAAATTTCATGAATGAAAAGTTTCATGAATAATTGAAATAGTAGTTAAAATAGTTAAAAATTTCATGAATCAATTTCATGACTCAAAGATCACTCGAGCTACAAAGGTAGGAAGTCATGAATAGACTCTTATCTTTTATTGGTTCGCCATCTACCTATTCGAAAGTTACAATGAATTGCATGAGATGCACTAAATCTAGTGATGTAGAGTAAAAATATGGGGCCCTTAGGGGCTGTTCACATGAGTAATTGAAAGAGTAACAACTTTAAGAGCAAAACTTACAACTTTTTCTACAGCATCATAAGTCATATTTTAGTCGTAATTTTCAAATCAGGCTAAATTATTTGTTGTTATTTTAAAGGTTTTATGAATTTGCAAAGACAGAGCAGAGACAAAATTGTACAAATAAGTTTTTTGCTGTAAAGTCGTAAATCTTTTTCATTTGCCAAAATGATTTTTAAAGCTTCGATAAATCCCGGCTACCGGGCTCACGTGAAAAGTCTCTTAGACGGAGTCAGAATTGGTGTGGCAGGCTCTGTTTACTGTTCACAGTTTGGCATATATTCAATGCCTCTTTTATTGCTACCTTAAAGGATGAATTTAGTACTTATGAATTTTTCATTTCATTCATGAAATTACAATTCCGCGTACTAAATATCATGAATGTGAAATTTTGCTAAGGGCTGTGTCGCACCGAAATCTATTTTGCCTTTAACTATTTTAATGTGATTGCTTGATCTTGTCCGATCATCTTTTTATCCGAGTTTAACGCTCACAAACACAGCCGTACGAATTGTGTATTACTAAGTTGTTCACAAAGCTCGTATTAAACATTTCTCGTATTTCAACATATTTCATTACTATCTAACATTGGAATGCGATACTATTTGTCAATGCTTTCACATAATTTGATCCGATGAAATAGCAGAGCATTTATATTTGTCTTTGATGTTCAACTGACACTGTGTGGGTCCTCTCTTACCAATTCTATACCTTCTTCCAATGCGATACAAGTTTTCACCCTGAACGAATTAAAACTGAGAAAAAAATTACAAATTTCATTGCTGCATTCATGGTAGTCCAAGGTCATTTTGCTAACAAAATTGTCTTTATAAGGTACATTTTCATCCCAACTTCCTTGCCGACAGGTGTAAGCAAATTTTATGAATTTAGCACCTTACAAAATCCAATGACCTTAATAGAGTGCTAACTTGTAAAGAAGCTTCGTTGTGTATGATACTTTAACTTTACTTTGTTGTGCCGGCAATGTGAAAAAAAGATTATCCAAAACCCTATCTTTTTTCCTTCCATTTTGATTTCTTGTGATTTTGTGGCTTTCCACACGTAACATTTCCAATTCACTTGTCTCATGAATTTTTTGATGTGTGTTTCAGTGCATTCCTGTGAACATTTGATCTGTTTGCTGGTGATCTCATTCTGTTTCTAGCGCTATCACCTATGTTTCACTTACGTTTTTAACACTGCACTGGCTTGTACCACTTGTGAGCTAAAAATATTTGGCTGCGAACCAAATCAACTACTTAAACCATAACATTTCACACTGTCACATTTTGTACATCGTAGTCATGAGCGATTCGTCTTAACTCCATTAAAGTTAATCAAATCTTGGGGTCAGCTGTCTATAGTCCAGAATAGAGGTTTCTAGTTCGTACAGCCAACGCAAATTGAATTTAAATGTCAAATGACTGTCAACGCTACCGAAATAGTGTTATATCCAAATAATTAATAACCGACCTTTGCGCGTCAAAAAATTATTTCCACTTCACGATCTAACACGGGTACATCTTGCTCAACATTGCCTGCTCGTGACGTTTTGCTTGTAAGCATTTTCTCATTTAATTGATTCGTATATTTTTGCTTATCTTTGTTTAAGGACTTCAAATGCGATTGTTTTGCAACGCTGCATCAAGCTAAAATTAATCTTATCAATGATTAGAATCTTTTAACAAACAATAAACGAAAAGCGCTTCTTATTCAAATTTCGAGTACATGTATTGTTCTACGTATCAGATGCAAAACTACCATATTTTATCTAAAATTTAGTTTACCCAATTTCATACCTATGAAAGAACTTAACAAAATATATAGTGTTATCCCTTAAAACAAACCACATACTACATAAGCTATCCTAATATACAAGTAAAACACGTGAAATTTTGAGTATAATAGATGTGTTCTGAGTTCTCCTAGTTTTGTCCCCTATTCTTGTTCTTCCTGTTTTGCTTTTTCTTCTCTTTGCGCTTTTGTTGGCGTTGCAGTTTCTTCGAGAACCTTCGCAGATTTTTGTGCAATTTCTTGATCTTCCTGTTTGGCTTTTTGTTCTTCCTTAGTTTCTTCTTTGCCGCCCGTGTCTTACAGCATTCGATCAGTTTGCCTTTGAATTTTTTGCACAATTCTATTCCTTTCTTCAACTTTCTTCTAGACTTGCCTGTTATGCTATCGGGAATATTGCATGTCGGATTTGACCTCGCAAGTGATTCACCGACTCTACAGCACTTGGACGCGTTGGCTACCCTCTTTCCTGTAAGAAATGGAAACGATACAGAATTGAATGTGGATCAAATTCCTGCAAAATTTACTGGCTGTAATGTCTGTTTCAAGCGTCGAACTTTTTATGTGATAATGAGATAAGATCCAGACTAAGGAAAATAAGATAAAATTCATTATTGTCTTATATTTTAAATGCTTTGAGCTCATAAAAAGTTTGACGTGTGAGGCGAGCTTAAAACTGGCATTCACCGTTGCGGGATTGCGTCATGCTTTATTTCGGTATTTGTTAACCGCTGACCTAAACCTTAAAGTGTTTTAATGGTTTTAACCGTAATCTGAGCCTGCATTTATTAATACCCTTAGCACGGGCTACTTTTTATAGTAATTTGGTTGAATCAACATAAAATTGACTAATATGGCGTTGTCATCTGGCATAGTGTAGATAATATATCAATCACGCTATGTGTTTGCTCTGCTAAGGCTAAACATGTACAATCGTAAAAGAAAATATTGGCAAGAACTCTGTATGTTCACAGAGAAAACCAACCGGACCTGTTTAATCATAACAATACCTCGACCGCTGCAAACAGACTAAATATATACCGTTACATTTTTAGATTTTCGTATAACGGTATGACCGATATTTGTGATCTGTGGCCACCAAAAAAGCTGTTATTAAATCATCGGTAATCTTTTCACAAAAACATGCTTTAATCTTTACACAATACAGGTAGTTGAGTCTATTTATTAGGAAATACGTCAAACCAAGATGTTAATCTGCGATCTCTTGTGGCGCATTCAATAGATATGTTGTTGACTTTGACCATCGTTATTAGACGTCCTAAGTCGATGAAACGTCTTCTCGTCTTTTCAAGCAAGAAAAAATGAAAACGCATTGCGCACGCGTCAGCGGACAGAATTTCTTTGTAAAACATCTGGAGAGCAAGATATGCTAACGCTGATGTGATATGCAGCTGCTTTGGTCCCCCGTTATTATCAAATTTATTTTTATTATGTAAAGACGCCGTTTATAATGTATTTACTTGTCGCTTTCCGGTATCAAAACACAAGGAATGCAATCTTGAATATTTTTTCACGGTAAAAATCAATCATTTCCTTTTCTAAGCTAACGGTGTTGGTTTGGTTTTATAGTGCGCTGTAGTTTATTGTTAAAAAGCGTGGCGTGTTCTGAAGCGATCATCAGTTGATTCCGGACAAACGTCTCTCCCTAACCGTAACCTAACTCTAAAACATTAGAGGTTTTTATCAGTTAATAATAACTGCCATGCATTCTCTCTTGTAAGCCAGTACCTTTTTTTCCTTTGTTGTTTTTTCTTCTTGTTTTCAATTTGCCGTCAAAGCATTTTTCTTCGCCATTCTTTGACGGATAATTCGAGCACATGAGAGGCGCCGGCCATATGATGCCAAAACGGGCTGCCAACGCAGGACAAGAACCCACTGATCTCTCGCAGAACTCCCGACACGGTGGCGAGAGCGGTCGTTTGGTAGAACATCTCGGTACATATACAGAACAGAGGAAGGGAATGGCGTTTCTTCTTGTGCAATTTAGTTGGAACAATATGGGAAGAAAACGCGTCAAATTATTCGTCGCTGCTTGAGTTGTTATGTTAGTGAAGGGGTTTGGAAACTTTGTTCTGGCATAGCCAAGTTTAGAACAAACTGCAACCTCGATTTTTTCACAGCGATTCTCCTTGGTGATTTTCCTTCTTGCCTCCGTACACAACTGGCATGTAAACAACAAAAGCGCGATCAGAAGGACAGGCGTCATATTTTCATAAATGTTCTTTACAAGACACAACCAGACGTCGAATGTGTCACCCCTGAAGAATCATTGACAGGAGGTTCTGGCCTGTATATAAACAGGCGACCGCAGGAAATACGATTGACCAATGAAAACCCGCTGTGTGGTCGTAGATCTTGTTTATATATGATCTTGAGTTTGCGATTGCTATATCATTCTTTCGACAACGTCATATCGAGCTTCATGTTCTTAAATAAAAACTGGATTTCGGCTCATGGATCAGCGTTCTTGGAGGGAAGCTCTTTTATCTGGTAAAAGGTCATTGCTTTCATAAGAGGCCTATTTGGATTTTCTTAACTCTCATTGGAAAATCTTGACAACATGGTAGTTTGATAAATATCCCAGTACAAAATAACATGTAATAAAGCAGGTTTTCTCCAGGTCGTTGTTTGTAACAATATTCCCCCGATTCATCCTACGTTATCTTGTAACGAAGCCGCAAATTTTTTGTTGCTGATTGTCTAATTTTGCTCACAAGTCGAAAATAATCGACCACTGCGTCTTTTCGCAAAGGGTTTTTTTTGCTACGCAATCTCATATCATAACGAGTTAATCCTTCTTACTTATGAACAACGTAATTTGCCGTGAAAATAAGTTTATCTCACATTGAAAAAAGATCAATTTTTTATTTGCTTCCTGAACCGTTTAATCCATTTTTAAGGTTTGTTTTCATTACTAATGAAATTTAGTGGTGAGCCAGACTAGAAAGTTTGTAAACTACTCACCCGAGATCAAATTTTATAAAAAATTTTGCGCGCCTGACTTTCGCTTTACTATTTTTGTGCGCCTGAAAAGCGACTTTTGCAGTATATTTTCGCCAAAAAAACGTAATGAAAATTTTCTCATTGGTTCATATAGTTCATATTGGTTGATTTGATGCATTACGTTTTGTTAAAATGTGGGAAGGTTTCATTGGGTCAACAGACTAGCAAAAAATACCTTTTTTTGCCTGGGTCAAATAGAGTCCAATATGAGTCCAGTTGATAGTTGGAATACAAATTGAAATCGAGTCTGCTCAAAAACTTGTTGATTTGTTGAAATAATTTGACGGCGTACAATTACTTCCTCTTCTCGACATTTCATCTCAAAAATGTTTAGTACAAAACCAGACAATTTGGAGAAATATTCATTTAAAACTATCCATAGGGATAGATAGGATTTACACGACACAAGATTAAAGAGATGATGTTTTTTAAGCACATCTGAAAGTTCTGGGATGTGTTTTACTCGGCAATATTGACGCGTACAGTCTAAACAATATTGATTTTCGACGGAAACGTGTAACACAAATACCTGTTCTTCCCGTTTCCCTATCTGTAGGATACAACATTCCTCTTGCCCGAACGCACAGCGCACGTAGGAAACTGCACTTTTGCCCCTGACTGCGAGGTTTGGTTTGCGTTGGCAAACACATGTGGTTCGTGCATACTTTTTTAGTAAAATTGATATCAAAACTCTAAAAGTCATCTCAAAGTGTTTTGTTGACATCAGTGAAACAGAGATGCATTTTGAGAGGTGATAACTAACAAAATTCATGCGAATTTTAAGGTTGAAGTAACATGTGATTGTAAGACTATAAGCCAATGAGCACATGGGACACAGCTGCAGCGAACATTCCCAAAAGATGAGCAATATGTCCCAAACTAAAATATTACAAATGGTTATCGCTCCTGGTCTTCTCTTTTTCCCTATCTTTGTTGTCAATGAAGGCTTGCGATCGAAAGAATCATTTATTTCATAAAACTTCCTGACCCCTGAAGACGATTTTCCATTTATCTATGAAATATACAGAATGACAAAGACTGTAAACTTGCATCGCGTGCAGTCCATTTGTTTCAAAATTTGTTTCGCAAGAATTTGCATTTCTCTCTTTTTGTAAGAAAACATCGAAAAAGCTCTTGTTCTTGGCACGGATCAGTTCTCATTTGCGTCATTCGAGTTAATAAAGCAATTATGACACCGCGCTGTTGTATTTCAAAGATGAAAAGTCAAGTAAAGCTGGAAGACAGTAACTGAAGTGCTGTATAATAAGAAATTGTATCCGGTGAAGTGACAGGAAAGATTTTTGAAAGTGTTGTTAGACCAACTAGCAGAATTAAAATTGTTCAGACAAGCACTTGGTTGGAGTGACTTAAGAAGGACAAGGTCAGGAATGAGCTCATTCGAGGAAGTAAAAGAAAAACGAGGCTGTGGTGGTTTGTTCATGTCATGATTAGAGAAAAGGATGATGTGGGGTGAGAGGAGACAGGCTATTTTTGACAGATGGAAATTAGTGTAAGTGTTGTCATCTTTATTTGCATAATCAGTATGGCGGATTCACGTGTAGTAGTTTCCAACCGCAAATTTCGTCCTTATGTGCATTTGAAAGGACGCCACTAACGTAATTTTAATGTTTAGAAAATGGAGGCTGAAATTTTCACTGAACATATTGAAGTGAATTCTGTCGCAGCCGAATCCGAGACGGAAGAAATTGATGTTATCAGCGATCCCACACCTTTGGACGTAGTCGCAAATTTTTCTTTGAATGAAGAAATTACGAACAATAAAACAAGAACTAATGAAACAGATATTGGAGTTAATGTAGAAATCAGGCAAGCAGCTTCGAATGTCATAAACGACGGAGGTTCAGTTGACAATAAAAATACTATGGTTGGTGTCCCAGATGTGAATGTTTTAGACAAGGTGCAGTTCACCAGCGTAGATGACGGAGAACCCGATGAGACTGATGTCTATAAGAGGTTCTACTTTGAATCAGATCATCTTGCATTGAAGGAAAATGCAGAGTATGTATGGATCAAGGACATGCTCTACAGACTGGAAAGTTTGTACTGGTCACCTGAGATGTCGGGTGGCCAATTTTGAGAAAACTTGGCTATTATGCATGCAAATATCAAAATTTTGGGCATGAAGTTTACAAAATTTCCATTCTAGCATAGTCCTTGTGAAAATGATGTGCATTGTGTGGAAAATGATTTCCGTTGTATGGAAAATGATGTATATTGTATGGAAAATGATGTACACTGTATGGAATATGCTCTGGTTAACAATACCTCATTTTTATAGCAAACTATTTCACTAATACGAGAACTGTGGAATCTTTTCATAAGGGGGGACCAGTAAAATAGCACTTGAACATATCCTCATTATGTTCAAGTGCTCGCCAGTAGAAAAAGTGTGAGATAGAACTCCCTCCCAACCTTAGGTTGTACAATGCAAGAGAGTCAAATCTGTTCACAATATTTGGTCTTGAAAAGCTTAAATTTTTCATTTTGGGGCAAATTTCTTGATGCAAAGAAGACATTTGCTGTTGTAGTATATAAAGATTGATTAATAAAATCTTTCTAGTTCGTTTTTCACAATTCCTTTCATTTTGAAAAGTTAAGTGTAGTTTACATGACCATTATTTGTTAAAAGAATTTTGAAATATTCCTGCAGTGTAGTTCATTATTGTTGCTTAAGATTTTTAAACTTCAGTTATAGACTTCTTTTGCAAACTTTGGTTGCCCTCGAAGCCCAAAGAAAACAAGCAATCAAGGTAAATTGATGTTGATATTATCAAAAACAATATTGGTTGCTACATTGCAACTATGAGAACTAATTATTTAAGCCAATTTGCAATATTTGAAGTCATACTCATTGATTATGTTTTTTCTCAGGATTATGAAAAGTTGATCAGGTTGCAAAAAGATGCATTAGCCGAACCAATAAAGTTTGTGGAGAAACTTCAAAATAATGTATGATATTTGAATAGCAAGCCATTAATTTCCTAGGCCTGATAGTAATTAACCTTTGGCAGCCATAGCCAAAGCTGTGTGGCCCTTAAAAATGCTTAAATGATCTGTGCAGAAAAAACTTTCTATGCATTCACTAAAGGAAGTTATTGGTTTTCAAATTACCAATGAACATATTTCAGGAATGGCTGGACATACCATCTCGTCAGAGCATTATTAAACTTCCTCACATCAACTGGGAAGCATATTCTGGTGTTGAGGATTTTTCTCATTTTGGTTTGCTCCATCAACACAACACTAGACATGCGTCAGGCAGCAATGTTAACCTTATAGAAAAAGGTTTGGCACTCTTGTTGTTTGAGCATAAGATAGGATTGTGAATTATGACAAGTTTTTTACTGTTTAAGAATATGCATATAACACTGTTCTGCTTCATGGTTGCAATTGTCCATAATTCATACCTTGCTATAATAAAATAAAAACATTGGCCTATTTAATCAATTTCCTGGAAATGTTTTGTCCATCAGTTTAAGTACCTAGCTAAATACCTATTCCTACTAAATTGCTTCATGATTAATTCCACAAATTTATCACCCTCTCCTCAATATCCACCCTCTTTTCATCATTCCCTCAATATTCCTCAACATCACCCTCCCTCAACATCACCCTCAACATCACCTCCCTCCATCACCTCTCCCTCTCCTCTCCTCAATTCACCCTGTTCCTCAACATCACCCTCCCACTCAACATCACCCTCTCCCTCAATTTCACCCTCTCCCTCTACGTATATTGCTCTCGCTCAATATCGCCCTCTCTCTCAATGTATTTTCAAATTAGTTCTCTTTGTCTTTCTACGTGATGCATTAAATGATTATATGAACATTGCCCAAAATATTATACCACAATTTGTATTGTAGCTCTTGAATGTATTGAGAAGGATGAAGCAGAGTTATTATTACGAGCTATAGAATTGAAGAATTATTTCGTCTGAAGATTTCAAACTTTTTTTACCATTATTTTTCCAGCAAATCAAAGATGGGAGGAACAGTCAACAACATCAAATGGGTCGCTTGGTGAGCCATGCTCTTATGAAAGTATGTCAAGGTGTGTTTTACTATTGGTATGGATCATACATTCTATAAGTTTATCTGGGATAGTGCTTGCGTTAATACCGGTGATTTTTTAAGCATGTCTTGGAAAGTTGTCAATACCTGTAGGTTTTATAAATATATCTTATACAGTGCTTGTGTTAATAGGTTTTATAAGTGTATCTTGGACAGTGCTTGAGTTAATACCTGTAGATTTTGGTTTTTCTTGGACATCTTTTGTGTTAATATGTTTTATAATTTTATCTTGGAAAGTGCTTGCGTTAATACCTGCATGTTTTATGAGTATGTCTTGGAAAGTGTTTACTTCAATACCTGTAGAATTTGGTTTATCTTGGACAGTTCTTGCGTTAAAATTCGTAGGTTTTATAATTTTGCCATAGCCAATGCTTACATGAATGCTTGAATTTTGTAATTTTATTTTTGAAGTGCTTGTGTTTATATGTACCTGTACATTTTATAAAATTAATACCTATGTCTTAGACGGTGCTTGCTTTATAATACCAGTGGATTTTTTAAGTATATCTTGTTCGGTGCTTGCGTTTGTAAAACCTGTAAGTTTTAAGTATATCTAAATATATCTTTCACAATGCTTATGTTAACACCTGTAGATTTTCAAGTTGTTCAGACAATTCCCGTTATGTTCGAGGAAAACTGGCAACGAGCGATAAACCGCTGACATTCAATCAACCGTGGACTGTGGAAGAACAGGTTCCAATCATAACGTTTTCATTATTATTTCGCAACGAGATAACACTTCCTTTGAAACGTTGGCAAATGCTGCTTTTTTCGAGAATCCTTTGCATACATTGCCATAGAAATTCATATTCACCTACCAATATCGAACAACGGTAACTTCACATAATGTACGTAAGCATTTTGATTCACCGTTTCGTTTTTAT
Organism: Xenia sp. Carnegie-2017; assembly: GCF_021976095.1. Lineage (NCBI taxonomy): Eukaryota > Metazoa > Cnidaria > Anthozoa > Malacalcyonacea > Xeniidae > Xenia > Xenia sp. Carnegie-2017. Next base: position 770,605 of record NW_025813481.1, read on the forward strand.
TTAGTCATCCCTTCCTGATGATTACTATTTGCTAAATAAAGTCAAAACGTTGAATCAAAATGCTTAAACTATTTGGAGTTACTTTTGTTATGTATTATATTTAGATAGTCAGTGGTTCCCGAAAACATTTTTTGCAATATTTATTTTGGGTTTTTTCCACCAAATCATAGCTCTTTTTGTTGTTGAAGAGTGGTTTGTTTAGGAGAAGATCATTTTGCTTCAAAAATTTATTTCATGTTGATATTTGACTTAGTGCTGAATGTTTAGATATTTAAATATATATTTAATATTTTATATCATCCGTTGTTTTATTTTGGTGTTCTTAATTCTAAAGGAAATTGCATTTCTATTTTGTGTAGAGAAAATTAGAGCGACTTCTTCAGCTTTATCCTCAAGAACCAATTGAATCCAAACGGTGGTTGAAAATTGCCAAGGCACTTGGAAACAGGACACCCAAGCAGGTTATTTCACTAAACGTTGTCGGTTTTACTTGCCATTGCTTGCAGGATATAAATGAAACATACATATTATTGTTTGTTGTTTTTTGAAAATTTTTCCCATCTGAAAATTTTGGAGTTTTCCATGGTTATAAATCATGGATTGATCCAGGATGATTTTGAGTGCATGCTTAGGTTTTTGTGGGTAGCCGCTGCGCATGTGCATAAAAAACCAAAAAATCTTTCAACGTGAAGCTAGAAGCATTCTCTTGCGATAGTATCTCTCAAATGGTGTCACGCAAATTTTGGATTAAATCCTTTCTTAATAGTACAACTGCTTACTACACTTAATCTTGTTAAAGCTAATAAGTAGCAGTTTTGTCAAAGCATCATAAGAGAGACGATTCTCGCAATTTTTCATTGCAGAAATTAGCATACATTGTATGTCAATCTCATGAAGTGGGACTGTTCAATATGGCGGCTTCAAATTCAATTAGTGATGCGCGATCCATGTAATATCTATATCAATGCTATAAACATGTATCGACTTAATCATCTATCGCGTATTCATATATTACTTAAGGTGGCGAGTCGCGTCCAGAAGTATTTTATAAAATTGGCAAAGTCTGGTTTACCTATACCAGGACGTGAACCCAATTTAAATCGTCTCAAGGTTTGTCAATGTTGTTTTTAAAGTTCTTGGTCTTTTTATTACTGGTGGTTTACAGCCTGTTTACGGTCAAATTAATAGTTTATAGAAATCAATATATTAAGGAACTATGAAAACCTGTTAATGAAAGCACTTTGGCAATTTCTTGAATAGCATGTTGACTGTGAAAAACACCGAAAGAATCTTCAGTAGCGCATGCGTAAACCTTGTTAATTAAAAAAATTTGACCTGCATGAAAAAGCGTATAAAGCGTGTTGATTAAACGTCTGAAGTACTAAATCGAATTGATGATTTATTTTAATTAGTGAACTATTAAATTTATTAATTAATTAATTAGTTACATATTTAGCTAAATTTATCAAGGCTCAAGATGCAACTCGAAATGATTTTTCCGAGCTTTGATTCATAGTTCATGGTTGTAAAAAAATTTGTTTTTTTTTGGTCGTGAAAGCAGGCTTGTCGATACCGGAATACTCAACAGCAAGCCGTGAGTCTGCGCAATTCAACCTTTTTCCCTTCATACAAACCACGCGTGTATATGGATGACAATGAGAAATCTGATGCCGTCAGTATGGCCTCCTCTGACGATCTTGATGATATTTCGGTACTTGTAATAATTTTAATTTTGCTTTTGACATGAAACGAGACTTGGAGCCACCCATATGACGTATGCTGTTCAATACCTATCATCCTTGCGCCTTATAGCGCGTTCAGACTGGGTGCAGGAGTTCGATACCCTTGTTCGGTCACACTACGTAGTACCCACTAGCTTCCTCTTTCACATTTGTGCCCGAGCACCGTACTCGGGTTCTACCTCTTTTCGTGATCTCTCGACTCAGGCACCGTCAAAATATTGTGTTCGTATTGGTGCCCGTCCCTGAGCACCGTGCCGGGGTACTCCGTCTGAACGAACTATTATTCTGAACTAAGAACGACACTTATGAAATCTTGAAGTTTATTTGATGATTATTTTTTGTCAATAAATTGCACCCCGACACGTGTCTACACCGCCTTTTATTCTGAACAGCTTTACTTCACATGAAAATTTATTGACGCGATTACGGGATTACGGGGGGTGGGGCATTACATGGAAAGGACTGGGATAGAGGCCACGAACTGTGTCACATCATGATAATGCGATGAAAACCATTCGATTCAGTCGCTTACGCCCTCCCATTGTTTGTTAAGGATGACGAATCCATTCCGAAAGAATTGAGAAATACCAAAGAATATTTTGAGATCATGCAACTAAAGAAACTAAAGAAAAAACGGGCGGAGAAAAAAATGGTAAATTAAAATGTTTTTGCACCTCACCTTCCTCTTCCTTCTTCACCTTCCTTCCACTCCTCTTTCACTCTCACTCTTCTTCACCCTCCACCTCATCCTTTCACTCATCTTCACTTTTTTCACATCATTCTTTCTCATCTTCACATTCACACGGTTATTCTTTTTCAGCAAAATAAAGATGCAATCGAACACATTGGATATACGGTAAAAACTCTAAATGATAAATATCTTTGATAAGTTTTTAATATTAACATCCTCTTACCCCATTTTCCTTTTTGGTGGAAGATTCGACCAAACTTCTCCAGGAAGTATATGTTTAAAAGTTTCAAAACTATATTTTGTGACGTATTTAAGGTTTTCAGCTCAAATGGTTTATACTACGTAGCCTAATAATTCCTATCGTTGTGGTTTGCAACTATCCATGACATCATCCCTTCCCACCCCACCCACCCCCTGGTGTACACTTGAAGCAGAACTCTTGCATCATCGTTTCTATATTACTTTACAGTGTATTTTGTGTGGAATATCTCCCATAACGGGCGTTCGCTGGCATTGCATCGAATGTCCTGACGAAAATATGGTCAATTTTTGCAACAGTTGTGTTAATAGGTAATCGCGCCGCGTTGATGAAACCTGGGTCTTATTGCGTTTACAACTCGGTGAATTTTTTCTTCTTTTGCAGGCAAAACGACTGTCGTTTTGACGTGCATTCTATATGGCATAAAATGGAGTCGATTGAATGTGCGGAATATATTGACGGAGATTACGTGAAACTGGGCGAAACATCCCACGGTTATAACTACCTAGACCCGAACTTTCTCCCTTGCGGATCATGAATTATCACACGTCATCAACAACGTTGATTTACTGAAAAGGTTTGTGTGAAATATATTTTATATTGAAGTGCATATCGCTTGCAGGGCTCTTAGTTAAATCTCTTTATCATTTGCGAAGCCAGTCCGAATTTTTCTTCCGCCTATGAAAATACTGTGTTTTTTTTTACCAACTACAACTATGGCCAGAAGTTAAAGGTAGCCTTTATGTTAAATGCGAACCTTCGCATTTCGTTTCTTTGTAGGCAGCCAAATAGAACGCGTACGTCTTTTTGCAGCCTGCGAAGTAACTGTTTCAACGCTTGAGACAGAAATTTTTTTACATGGCGATTGAATATACATAATATATATAAAATAAATTAATATTAAATTACATGATATATTTGTCAAGTGAAACAATAAACGATATAATTCTCAAAAGAGTATATAAGATAAGAAATAGCAACTTGTGGCTCATCATTGTTCAATACTTCATATTAACATATAATTTCGAAGTTGTTAGGAAAAAATTTATGCAAACGTGAACTGTTGTATTGCAATGCAATGTATCCTTGCAAAAAGTAATTACAGCTATATTACAGACGAGTTCATTCATCTAAATTTATCAAAAATGTATAACACGAGACATAAAGTTACTACCGTTTCATGTGTATCATGCATGTTTCTATTGCCTGTCGTAGTACTTTGTTGTACGTTTAACCGATAGTATTTCCATTATTTTGCCATAACGATGGCTTTGAATATTCTTTTTGTGGTTCTGTTTCCAATTGTGGATGCTTCTGTTCAAGAAGTCTCTTCTAGACTTGAGAATTTGCTGCCATGTTTTTGGATGTAGAACACAGCGCGCACGAAAAAACAATAGTATTTCCGAGCCCGTGATTATCATCAGAACACTTATAAAAAACACGATTGTTCTGGCTTCGTTGTAGTGGTCATGTTTATATTGTATTTTCATGTTTTCACAATTACACTGTGATTGGCATTCCTCGGTTGAAGACTATGGGAAATACGTACGCGTACCTGTAAAATAATCAAGTCTGTTGTTCATCGATAAAACTTTGAAACTGCTCATTTATTAGTTTCATTTCAACTTTTGTTAATTATATAGCTCGTACCGACGTTTGAGATAACATTTCACATTTACTCTGAAAGAAAAGAGTAATTCTAAACAATGCACATGGTATTTGTACATTGTACAGGGCAATTGCTCGCCATAACACTTCCATAATGATGCGTTCGTATAAAAGATTACACGACCAAAGACTGCGAAATCCACTCCATATGCCTCTCTTTACAAGAAGTGACGTATCATAATTAATCAACTGAGGTAGTTTATCCCCCTACATGATTTCTTTAAATGTATTTAAACATTCTATAAAAAAACAGTGCATACGACCTGCATTGGGAGCCGCCCCGGTTGTGACTACATTTTCATGATCTTGTGAGCCATTTTTAGACATTACAGGTCTTATTGCAAACTTTTCCCACTTAGATATTGACGAATTGCTTTCTGGATATTGAACTGAATTTTAAAAATATATTGAACTAAGACTTACACGTGATTGATTTGAGATGTTTTAGCGAGTTTATCTCATATTTGACGAGCCGTATGGACTCAATTGACTTTAACATGATTTTTTATTTGCATTCACCGAATTCATATCACCCGACTATACCTGTCGTAGACTGCGTCTGAGTTTGACAGTTTGCCTATAGAGCAACTAAAATTACCTGAAACTTTACTTCTACAACGACATTCGACTGACTTTTGCTTGCTGTGAATTTTCCTTGCGATGTAGAAATGAATATTCTTACGAAACGCAATATCTTAGTTATTGCACGGAAAATGATTTTTGGCAGCGATGTGTGATTTTTAGCATGTATAACTGTCAGGACGACTTGATCATCTAATCATGTACTTCACGGTTCATTGAAGCTTGAATTTTCGTTAAAAAACTGTATTTAAATACATAAATGATTTCACTGGTTTATAAATTTGCGTATCATTTTCCCCCTTTCTATGATAAAACTGAGCGTATGTAAAAATAGGTTCTCTGGACAGAATGATCTCTGAATTAATGTAACTTTTGGTATGTTAATTTATGCGAAAATACGTGCGGGATGAAATTATCATTTCACGTGCTGTATGCTAAAAGCTCACTCGCACGAGTGCGATTTAGAAATCTGGCTCCCTCAAATCATTGTCGATCTCAATTTTTTTCTATCGTTGTCAAGAACTTTGCTAAAATATTTCAAAGCAAGAGCAACAAGTGGATTACATGAAAATACCGTTTTGGGACAGTTAAATACGAGGTGATTTTGAAGCCACAGTATGAGTGAACTTTTGGAATACAGGATTGAGACTTTGACGCATGGGCGGGGTCAAACTTGTAACAATAAGTATGTACTACTTGGTACATAAACATACAGCTCGATGTGGTTTAAAGATCAAACTGTACGTTTTTCTTGGCTATAACCTGGCTTATTACATTAGTTGGAAGGGCACTTGGTGAATTTTAAATGCTTTTTTGACGTATGATTAAACTTAAAAGTTAACACATGATTCTTTCAATACATTTAAAGAGCATTTTCCACTTTACTTTTCATTGTACCGAATTTTAGCAAATATGCTTATTTTCTGACCACCAGAATCGAACGAAATCTCGTTGTTTAAATATCGAGATGTGTATCTCGACTTTAGACTATTTTTTGTCTCTAAGTCAGTTCCATTTTTATCATCAGAAACCAAGGATGTTTACTAAGATAATACAGGAAAAGCATGGTAAGGTTTAAAAACGACATTGTACAGTGTATGCATGGTTGATCGACATCTCAACTTGATATCTTGTTCGCCATTATTGTTTTTTCGGTGTCTTTTAAAGCAGTGAAGAATGTACTTCTCAAATACAAATATAAAATTAATTCCCTGGCCTTGGATGATCATTTTCGTGAGCTTTGCCGCTAAGGGAGCATTTTGAACGGATCGTGTAATTCCTTTGCCTTGTTCAACACAACGTGGATGTCTGTGAGAGGATAGTTCTATAAAAATACTCATGTAGTTAGTGGAAAACTACACTAAGAATAAAGAAAGCTTTTCTTAGAATATGCACGAAGTTCTTAAAAGACGTATTACCATTCGCAGAAGATAGATGGTAAAATTTTTCTACGAACATTATTATTCGTAGAGGTTTCTAACTAGGTAGAAAGTATCATAAGGATGTCGTCAAGCTAGTTAGATAAAACACCACGTGATCGCATCTAATTACCTGAACAAGTCTCATGCTTTTTGCAAAATCCCCTTCCAACAATTGATCTCTGATGACCCTGGAAGTTATCAAAAGTTCACGTGACATGTCCAATGAAATAAGACAGTGGATACCACAACACTTACATTAACATTGCGCAACAGACGTACATCAAAAACTGAAATCTCTGCGGATCGGCAAATAACGAATCCCACAGTCGAATCACATCTAAATCGGGAAACACACATGACGCAAATTGACTTTGGATTGGTAGGGGTATGTGCTGGTAGGCATTGCTAATTACTTAAGCACGGCGCTGCTCGCTTGTTCATAAGCTACAGCTGATTAATACTCACCTGGAAGGGGAAACTCTTGGCTTAAAAGCACTGTGATCCAACGAAAACTGTAAAATTGTGGTTCTAATTCTTGGTCGTCCTATGATGACAAAATAAAAGGAAATGTATAGTTCGTCGTGAACGAGGTTTCGGGGAGAATTTCTTCTTCTATTTTCGTCATCAACACTTCTGGATTGATTTAAGATCACCATGTAATATATAAGGGAAACGTTTAGAGCTGCAAGGGGACTGGTACCGGGCATTTATTTTGAGCACAGCAGACCCATCAGTATAACTTAAATTTTTCGTCAGTACGCATTATTGCCGTACTTCTTTGCTTACACATACCAATGATTTCCATAGGTCGAAATCACGATCCCGTAAAACGTTCATTAACTCTCTCATACTGCTTCCTGTACATTAAAACAACATTGTGATTTTGGTATCTCATCTCGTGAGCACGTATGCACCACGTGTTCAATTTAATTTGGCATTTGTCGAACCAACCTATTCCCACAGCTGATTCATCCAATGTTTTGATGAAGAAATCTCGAATTTCAGACATCAGATGCATGAAACAGTAGAAGGAGTCTGGCTCTGCAAATTCTGTAACCAAAGGAAGAAGCCATCGTCATGAATTGGAGCCGTATTTTATACGGGGTATGTTTAACGACCTAGAACCCAGTCTACTTGATGCCTGACTCGGCTGAAATACTATGCGGCAAGACGCCATCTTGAAAGGTGGCAAAATGACAATATTTACGAGTAACATCTGCTTTTCCTGATTTTTCAAAAGATTGATTTTCTCAACTTTCTTTTTTATTATTTTGAGTGTTGCTTTTTACTACCTTTCAAGATGGCGTTCTTACCTCACATCGACACGTTGGTTGGACAACTGAGAGATTGGATATGTAATGTTGTAGTAGCTCTTCTTGCAACATGCATTGCAGTATTAAAATATTTTTGTGGCAGTAGTTTATGAGACGAGAGTGCGACCGGATTTGTGTCCTATAATTTTATGAACTTCAATTGCCGCGTGTTTTATGACAGGCAGATTCCGTTATATCGCTATAAAATAACTATGGATTTCTCAGGCGGAAAACATTTTAGTATAAATGTTATTAGCCAAACTACCTACAACCTTTAATAAAGCCAAAGATAAAATATTTATTGATTGTGTTAGTGAATTACATATAAAGTTTGTATACATCGCATACCTACTAATTATATACGAAATATCTTTCATGTGGCTTTATTAAAAGTTTTATGTTGGGCAATTATATTGAAAAATGCTCTTTTCATTGCAAACTTAGAGTGTCGTCAGCACGTTGTAATCGACCTTCATAAGTGCAGCTGGAAGTTTTTTGCTATGAAGGTTGAAAGAAAATTTTGCAACGTGTAACGTAGCTTGTACTTTGACTTTACCTCGCCATTTGTCGTCGGGGTCAGACGCGAAGATATAGTATAAAGGTCCAATTATTTCGTTCATTCCCTGTAGAGTTGACCAATTACAATTTTTAGAAAAATTAGGGTGAGAGTGGGGGGAGTAGGATGAGGGTGGGGAATGGGGTGGAGTAGGTTGAAAGTAGGATAGGGAGTGTGGAGCTTTTAAGAGGAAAATATCTCAATTCCAAATACCATGGACGTAGGAAAATCGATAATTGAGGGGGCTGAAATTCATATATGCGTGATATGCAGAATTAATTTCACTGAAATTCATTGTTTTCAACCGTTTATAGCATGTATTTATGAATATGATCCCCTTCTATCCCCAATTATCGACTCTTAAATTCCATGTCAAAGAAATAACCTGAACATAAGACGTTCCTGGGTTGAGTTTTGCGTAAATGAACAAAATTCTTTCAACGACCTGCAATAATATTTAAAAGGCGATCTTTAACGACAATCCTTTCAAAAAATTTTCAAACTAAACTATCAATTTTGCCTCAAGGAAAATCATAGCTAAACCTTGTAGTGTGAATTTGGTTTTAAATATGTACATAATCGCTTCTTACTTCCCAATGTGCTTCTTGATCTTCATCCAGAAGAATTGCATATTCATCATTTTGACGACGTTTTGCCACGCTTATCTATAAACGAAAAAAGTAACAACAAGATCTTGGACAATGATGAAGAGTTTAAAATCTTGAAACTGTACATTTTTATTCCCATTCGGTTCGTTTTGACATGGTTTGCTTCTAAATAGGTCGTCTGGACTCTTTTACGTAATGTTGGAAAATCTTTGTCATCGCCTGTAATACATAAGTATGATTGGTACGACTTCGTCATCAAGTTTGAAAGAACGTTGCGCCCGTCTTTACTGGATGTTTGTGGTTTGGAGGCATTTTCACGTCGTTCAATTAAATCGAGTTTGGTTTTTGCCGCTGATCAAGAGCGGAAAAAACGCGTGCTTATTAAGTAAAGTAGCTGAAAGAAAAGTTTTTAAAATGACGCGCGCTACTTGCCAACACAAATAGTTTGACTTTGTTTACTTCGAAAGAAATCAAGTATAATATACTCACTCTACCTATCAACTCTTTCTTTGGATATTCAGTAGGAATTTGAAAAAAAGATATATCTGGAAGGAGTCTCCTATCGTTAAATAATCAATGAATTTGTCACGTGTTTTGAAAGCGAAGTTTAATGGACGATTTGTACCTGCAATCTTTGTCTATTTGAAATAAAATTTCATTTTCTTTAAAATATACACTCCAGTAACTTGAGGGATTTGGATTTAGTGGCTAAAAAATAAAACTTTCAGCTCTGTTTTTAGGCAGTTACACTTACACGGAAAATAACACGGAAACACCATTTGCCAAATCCAATTTTTGAAAAAAATTGAGTCAACTTCATTACTTGAAAAAAATTTCTAGAAGGGAGGGGGTGATACAAGCTTTATGTGTCTAAGGGTGTTGTTTTATATACTCACGTGATCAATGACGTCATCTGCCTTGCTAATGTCTTTTCCTTTAAATGGTTCAACAATAAATTCGTTCACATATTGTTCATAGTTGTTTCTAAATGATGCAAATTAATTGCTTTGTTTTGTTAGCAGCTTTTACACTGTTTGCAAGATGTCAATCTTAAGACTCATTTCGCACCATTCAAAGGTGAATACCTTTGTTTTTGAAGGAATGCAGACCATTTACTTTTCTCTGTAGGCAAATAATTTAACAAGACCTAAGAAAAGAAGGTAATTATAACATAATGTCTTATTCCTTAATGAATAGGAAAAATCCTTTCCCATTGCCAGTGGCATAGCCTACCTGCCCCGTTTGCTCCTGCTATCTAATAGCGTAGCCAACCTGCAAGTTTGTTCATGCTATGTAAATTTTTCATCATTTGCATTATCTATTTCTTTAGAAATTAATTTGTTTTACATAGAGTGGACTCCAAAATATTACATAGCATGAACAAACTTGCGGGCTTGCTATGCCACTTCAGCTATCTAGGTTCACTTATTGCAAAAACATTGGATTAAAATATTTGATTTCTAAATGAATAAATCATGATAATGAACTGAAACTTAAATAACAAGACTAAATCATGCCAACTGTCCATGCCTGTGCTTGTCACATAATTATAAAATCCACAGTCAGGAAATAATTCCATACTTTCCAACAAAGCGAACGCACTCCTTTTTCGTCAGAAATACCTGCATGGGAATAAAACTGGGCTCAATTACTCTTCTATATCAACAATAAGCCTTTGAATTTATAATCTTCATATTGTCAATCATGGCATTGAAGTGATACATTGTTGCAACATTGTTTACAAAGGGATATAATAGGTTATTTGGGGGCATGAAAGAATGCGAACTGTTCAAAGTACAATACAACTACAGAATATTGGAATGTAAAGTTTTAGGTGTGCTATTATTGTCCAACTTTTGGATAACCACGAATGAACTTCAATTCTAATGTTGTGTTGTGATTATCAAGTTTACACTTTTCGCAAATTTTTATAGGGTGGAAATTAAACTAAACATTCCAGCACAATTCATGGCTGCCCATATGAACAACATTTTTCATTCAATAAAGTCTACATACCGTGGAAGCAAAGGAAACGAAACTGCTCGAAGTCAATGTCTTTTTCTCCAAAACAGATAGCTTGGAACTTGTCAATTCTGAACATACAGATTAACGATAGTTGCGTTAAAATAAAGCACATGCGAAAAGTGTTAAATGAGACTGCGAGGTGACATAAAACAGCAATTAACTAAACCTTTTGCGATACACTTCCATTGATCATTTCAACGATGTTCGGAATCGGAAATAAATGAAACAGGAATAAACCAGGGAATGTGACATCTACTTGATGGACCAATTAAAATCGTTAAGACAATCACGTGATAGGAATTTAACCTGTATGTAATGTGATTCAGTGATTGATCAGATAACTTGATTTTATTCATTATTGATGTGAATGTCGGGCTTGCCTTGTCGGATTCTGCAACACTTTATCTTGTTTTATGGAAGATGTGAGTTTTCTGAGCTCACTAATGTGCTGCACACTCAAGACAGTCAAGTGCCGTTTTTCTACTCTTTCTTGTACGGAGAGCGCTATGGAAGCAGTAGCACAAACTTTATTTGTGAAATAGCCATTGCAGACAGCAGACTCGAAGTCGAAGATGTCGTTTGTAATAATAAAGTCAAACCAAAGATGTCGTTGTTATAGGCTTGCCCATATAATAGTTTTAAATGTTAAAAGTGCGGTTGAAATTCACTTTGCCATTAATGTGAGCTTCAAAGTTCAATATTGTGCTGACAAATCTAAGAACATTGTAGGGCAAAGAAACTGCTCACTCATCTGACTTGGGTTAGCTTTTCCTGACATGGCTTCTGAGATGAGAAAGATTTGATTGTAAAATATTGGCAAATGTGTGGACTTGAAGTAAACACTATCATTGAAATTTTAAAATGGTGCTGTCAGAGAAAGAGTTTGCTTGGAAATCAGTCAGGTTGTTAAAAATGCAGTTGGTTGGACTTATGGGTGTTGTCTATGCCATAAAGGCATAACATTTTCCTCAGAAGTTGATATGGATTTACAACATATTTCTTTCTGTCATTATGAACAAAAAGTTTCAGGCTTCACGCTTTAACATGTAAGTTTAACACTGTTCTTGTGCCTTATAAGTATTCAACCAATAGAATTTTTTCGATAGTGACATTTGCTGGTACAAAATAGATGAAATCAAAGGAAAAGGAACCTGCATGCTTGTCTTGCAGACAATTTCTCGAAGATGAACATTTTGAAAACTTTTTACCATCATTTCCCAATCATCTACATATCAAATTAATTAAGAAAAAGAGGTCTGTTATAATATATAATCAAAAAGACAAGTTCAAGTTTTGAAATGTTCTCTTCAAGAAATGTAGACTGCATCTTTAAACTTGTGAAAATGCCATGACCAGTTCAGTGTTGGTTACATATTTTGTCCTGTGCAAACAATGTTGTAAACTTAAGACTTGTAAATTTTTTAGTCTGACAGAAATATTGCCACAAGACTAATGATTTTTGTGGGAGTAAAATCTAAATATTTTCCTTTTTTGATGCTTTAGATCCTTAGCAATCTTGGTTGAACATTAAGGAAATAGGACCATAGCCTGTAGGCCAAGTTTTATGCTGAAACTGATTGAGGATTTGTTGGACTTTGGACATTCAATCATTGCGATTCTAGGAAGTTGATGATTGTACTTTCATATACTTGTTCTATCAGTTTAATGTTACTTGCTATCAGTTTAGTGTTGATAAGAGCAAAGTTAAAGACCAATGACATTAGGGAAAAATACCATTTAATTTAAGAAAAAATTGAAATTCCATAATTATATTTTATGATGATGTGTCATTCTTGGACAATTGCCAAACACCTTTCATAAAGAATTTTTTGCCAAAACAAACCAATTACTCTGCTTCCTACTTTCCAAACAAGGCTCTGAGAAGAACTCACTTTCTTATTTAGAAAGTACGAATTCCGTTAATAAATATGTTTTGTCGTTATGTTAGCCATTTCTAGTTAATATAATGAAGATTGGCAATTCACAACTGACAACATTTCTTTGAACCATTGTCATTGAATTACTGCGTAGTTATAAATGAAACTCTGTTCATATTTAATGCGGAATGAATACACAACGTTTTGCAATTTAGTAATAAGTTTTACCAAGTAAAAGTTGTGTTTTGTTGAACTTAATATTATGGTAAGATGTCTGCTGTTCAAGTCAGTTGAGTATCAAGCTGGGTACATGACTAGTAAAATAAATGAAGCGTTTTCTCCTGCGAGTTTATCCAATCACGGGCGTTTCACGCCAGAATTAACCAATCAAAAGTAAGTTAACAACACAGGTGGGAACACGTTTCGCTCGGCTCAACGTTATTTGTGCACAGTGCTTTTAACTTCTGTATTGGCATACGCGTTTTTGTTCAAATTTTCTCTTTAGAACGGTTGGTCATCATGAAGTTTTTTGTACCGTTTTAGTTTCTAATATCTAACTTTTCTGTTTTTCAACGCAGATGGGTGAACAAGTGGAAGACAAGGAGCTAAAAGCACTTTGCAAGCTCTTCATCGGCGGATTACCGCGTGCTATCACGGACGAGGAACTCGGCAATTACTTTCTTCAATTCACGGAAGACGAAGCGCTCGACGACTGCGTTGTCATCAAAGACAAAGATCAACAGTCTCGGGGATTTGGTTTTGTTACGTACAACCGCCTGGCTGATACCGATAGCTGTCTGGCAAATGGTCCTCACAACATTGGAGGCAAAGAAGTCGAAGTGAAACATGCCATACCAAGAGACGAAAAATTGCCCGTTAATCACAGCCGAACGAACAAGGTTTTCGTTGGGGGATTGCCTAAGGAAGCTACCGAAGACGACATCAAAGATGGTATCGAAAGTTATGTTCTAGAATGCGGCGAGCGCTTGAATGCGAAAGTGACTAAAATCGAAATCATCAAAACGAAGAAAGAAGACGGTATCGACCCCCCGGTTTCTCGTGGATTTGCTTTCTTGGACATGGACTCCAACGCCGATGCTGATAAAGTTGTAATCGTTAAGCACTTTCAAGTTGCCAATAAGCAAGTGGAATTAAAGAAAGCTGAACCTAAAGGTGGCTCTGGTGGTGGTGGAGGCCGAGGAGGTGGTCGAAACTCTGGACAGTTTGGTGGTGGTGCCGGAGGCTGGGGTGGTGGTTTCAATGGTGGAGCATTCAATGCTGGTGGATTTGGATTTGATTCTGGTTTTGGTGGTTATGGTGGTGGTTATGGAGGAGGCTATGGTGGCGGTATGTTTGGTCAATATGCCCAGCAGGCTTCTGGTTTTGGACCATCTCGTGGTGGCAGGAGTAGAGGAAGAGGTGGACGAGGCAATCCTTATTAAAACAATTTTGAACAGTAAGTATGTTTGGCCTTAGTTTTTGTAGGTCAACTGGTATTAAGTTTCACCAAGTTTTATTGATGTGAATCACTTTAAACATTGAATCTATTGTTTCTTACAGAACTGTTTTATTTTTGATACTTTAGGTTTAAGTGAGCCGTTGTTGGCTTAATACTTAAGAGATCATTTCACCTAGCTAAGGCTGAAGTCTAAGAAATTGAAGCAGACATTACAAGATTTGGATTCATTTAGTACTTGGCAAGGGCGGACCTCTATAAAATCAAACTTTGCTTGTAGTTGTTTAAGCTTTTAGTATTATAGTTTCATTTTAAGGTCATGTAATATAACGTGGTTATTAAACTCATTTGAGGAATCTTCTAAGGTTGATAAATTTTATAAAAAGTGATAGATATCTAGGCTACAAATGCCTGATTTACAAATGACTTCCTGAGTCATTTCATTATCTTTTAGTTATGCTGCTTTATCATTGAAATGTTCTTTTATGTTAACATTTCAAACCTGTTTGTTTGGTTGACAAGATATTGTCATCTCTTTCCACCAAAATAGGAGAATTTAGAGTCCAATCAGGTTTTCTGTCGCTAACTATTTTGCCTGTTCATCTGATTAATTTTAAAAAAATCTCCTGTTAGTACTAAACTTTGTTTGAAAATTTTATAAACTTTAGATTGGTAAGAACAAGAAGCACAAATTGTTAAATTTGGTCGTAAACTAGTCACAAGATGTTGCAGTAGAGCAAATATTGCAATAATTTGTTTTCAGACTAAGAACAGTTGGGTGATCAAAAGTCCAATGTCTCTATTCATATAACTTGAAACAGAACACTGAATTTAACTGTAATGGTTAAATAGCTGATAATATAATTTATCTTTTATATGTTAAATGATCTAACATTTGATTTGCAGTACTGAAAGCTTAAATTAGGATTTCAGTTGATTGGATTGGTAATTTTGGTATTGGTAAATTTCACAGTGAAAAGATTAGCCATTGTCAAAATGGCTTTATGCAGAAATTTATTTAGACATGATCTGCAATTGTTAAGATGAATAAGGAACGTTTTGTCAGACCTTAAGAAGTAGAATTATTTTTGTGTTTGGTAGGTGAGTTCCTAAGAGTCTGATTTATTTTAGTACAATGCATATAATTCACATGTGTTTTTTGATCATGTTGTAAATTCTTCATTTTGTCTTGTTCATTTTAGCTAACTTGGACACCAACTCACATGATGGTGAAAAGATTGGTGCACAAGTATCAGGTAGGATATGCCTAAAATGACATGATTTCAAAATGTTTGTAAACAGTACTGTGACACTATTCTTGTATGCATTTTTCATTTTTTTTGTTCTCTGTTGTTGCGATATGATAAAACTGCTAAACTATTGGAAATAATGGTGTGCGCCTTGCACATTAACTCTTTCACTCTCGTAGTTAACTTTCGTCAACACTATGGTGAGGATGCCTGTAGAAGACTGCCAGCTTCAATCATAAAATTTTGTAGTTCACAAATCCAAAGTTTTAGTTAATATGACAAAATGTGTCTGGTCTTAAAATGACTTTGCAGCAAGAGTTAAATGAGCAAAATTTTGCTAAATTTTGATTGATTCATTTCCAGATATGCCAAAATTTACCCTTGCTTAACTACATTGGTGTTTGCTATGGGAACAACTTTTCCTCCTCCTGTGACATTGCCCAACAATATTTTTAAGTATAGTCTTCATTTTTTCAAGTGACTGCAATATCCAAACTGGTTTGTGAGATCAAGTTTTGTAGGATTGGCCTTTTCTCAACACTCTCCCCCCACCCAAAAAAACCCAACTAGCAGCAACACTGCTTGCCTACCTTGTTAAAATTGGAATTCATGAGCTCTAGTAATGACATTGCATTTACATTTCTGCAATGTTCCTATCACTATGTTTATTCTGTTCTTATCGTAAGTAATTTTTTTTGTTCGTAAGGCTTGATAGGATGGACGTGAGCAGATTTATTTAGTTTCCCACGTCAATTTCAACTGAAGTCAACTACATCCTTTCAAAGCTAAAAGGATATAATTTTACATTAAAAGACAATATAATTTTAGATAGAAAAGACAATAATTTTTATAGCATTGATAAAAAGTGTTTGCCTAGTGATGGATAGATTGTCTGATTAATGTTTATTTGATTTAAACTATTAATTCCATGGCTGTATATAGACTGAATCTAATTTTGTACAGTATTAGTAAGAAGGGATCACTCTAATATGCGGTTTGTTAGCCACGCATCATAATTACTCTCCATGTGAAATAATATCCATTTCTAAGTTACTCCAATTCTAAAAAGTTTTGATTGAGACGATCAATAAAACCAATGTGCTAGACTTAGGACTGTGTTTTATACTAACTTGTATTGGTTTCTCGAAGTTGAACGTCTCAACTGGAGTTCTTTCAATCCAAACGCTTCCAGGAGAGTGACTTTAATTTCATTTTTTTACAATCTATTAATGCACCCAACCAGTAGCTCTAATATTGTCTAAGAAAATTGGGAAGAGCGATCAGAAGTTGGCGTCTTATTTGTCGTTGTAACTTTATAATAAACCCAGACTTGTGACCCAGATCTGAGCGATTATTTTTCTGATAACGTAAACTAGTCTTTGTTTCTTACGATTTGTTTCATTTGTTATCTATGCCTTGACATGCGTCTTTGATTTCGTCAACAATAATCTAGACAAGAATTCTCAATTTAGACTTGTATAGAATTTCAAATATTTTTACGGATTGTTTTGCTTCAATAACGACTAGTTACATCCCACGTTGCTCAATACATTAGTATGTATATTGCCTATGATAACCTATACGTAAATTAGTGTTTGAAACTACAAAAATTTACGTAAAGTAGCCAATGAGCGCCAGATCATTTGTGCGAATATAAAACACTCACGGCTTCTTGCAAAAGAGTATCAAATGAATTTATGGCGAATCACGGCAACGATTCTCCATGCGCTCAAATTACATCTTATATACGTGTTTGGTAGATGGAGTTTGCGTTGGGCAGTGTTGTAAGAAGGTTATCTGTTACACTTTTAGAAGCAAGAATTTTATTGCTACATTCAGAAGAGCGATGATGCATGTCGTGAATTTCAATAAATGGGCTTACAGGCTGGTCGAGGATCGACAAGATGGCCTATCAAAGGTTCCCATATTCGATCGAGAGGCATTTCAAGCTGGTATTACATTCAAAGCGAAGGTCAGTTCACGCAACTTTCATGTTGGATGGTATGATTATGTTGTTGACAATTGAATCCCTGTTAAGCTCACGCTATGTTTGAATTTGCCGAAAATTATGTAAACCGCGTACAATGTATTTGATGAAGTGATTGTAAGTGGGTTCATGTATTTGTTGCCTGTCAGTAAAATATCGATTTATGAAAATTGTGTTTACATTGAAATGTTAGATATTGCTGAATTTCGTCTTGTTGAGGAAATGACTTAATTGCTCTTGAATGGTGGTTTTAAGAGTCGTTCTTGTTGATTATAATGTATTTGTATTTCTACATTTGAAGTAGAAATTTGCGGTGATCGTTTTGCGCTAACTCTCGCATAGGAATTTGATATATTGTCACTTTGTATGGCTAGTCTTGCTCAGGAATTTGATGTATTGTAATTTTAATAAAATCAATATAGTTATGGCAACTTTCGCGTGATAAATTTATCGTCGAATTTCTCATATATTTGCATATTTAACCCTTCGATTGAAACATTTCTCAAGTTTTTTGTCCTTAGTGCTTGTAGAGTTTATAACCATCCAGGAATGATCTAGGTGTAAAGACACTATTTCAAAACGATCTAAGTTAACGGAACGATAATCCATTAAAAAATGGGAGTTTGTTATAATCTAAGCACTTATTCAAGAGTTCGTGGTGTTTGTGAACACCATTTGCAAGTCGCACGTATAAGGAAAACGTGTGACTGCAATCGCTTGTCTTATCTGCGGTCGTTTTTCCGGCAATTGTGTCGTAATATCTTTATGCAATTGTTCCTTTCGTTTTGACGTTATTCAACTAATTGGGCACGTGTCAATTTGCAATTACCTAGAGAAGTTTATACGTAACCACTTGCTTGCAATAACGAAGCCAGCCAGATTTCAACTCCAAGAATGCAAGTATATTTGTGTTTAAGGGAATTAATTTTTCCAAAGAAATGAATTTTACCCCTTATGAAAATTTGCATGATAAGAGCGGGCTGGCTTCGCCGTTGCTCGCTTGTTAATGATGTGTGATCACCAGTTGTACCCAGTTGAACCCAAAGAAGTCAAATGCAGATGCCATTGGGGACTGGGGCGATTGTGGGTTGAAATATTAAGCTTTTGCTCTATGAAACTGTGTTATCAGTGTGATGAGCTCAATATGTTTAACTATGCTTTGAAAGGACAAAGCAAAAACCATTTAAAGATGAAGTTATCATGTAAAGTTATGTTCTTTCTCTTCCTTGATCTAATACTTCCTTTAGTTACCTACGAAAGCTTTGCATTGTTAATTGATTCAGTTTGAACAATGGATGTTATTTATTTGACTTGTTCTTGTTCTCATAGTACGTTGGTACTCTGGAAATCACGCGACCAACATGTAGATCGGAAATAGTTACAGCAATGAGAAAAGTTAGGGTGAGTTTTCAATACCCGTTTTTATTGGTTGAACGATACTCACGTGATTGTTGAAAGTTGGTTTTGATCATTGTCGAAATAAACATGTTTGCTACAAAATAACGTGTAATTATGCCGAGATTGACTCTCATTTGATGGCGATGTGTACATGTTAAAAAAAACATTGTTCCTGATGAATTTAGTACGAATTCAAGATTAAAGCCATCGAAAAACGGCGTATTTTTCTGACGATTTCTGTCGATGGAATCAAAGTGACGTTACGTAAACGTCGTCGAAGATTGGTGAGCTAGTTTAATCATTCTTTGCTTTTTACTTCACGATCAATTGAAAAGTAATGTGACGTTTATGTTTCAGCGAAAAGAATACCTTCTTGACGATGAACCTGTTATCCTACATGAGCATGCAATTGGAAGGTTTGTAAACTTTTCTGCTTTAGTTAAAGTTGTGCTGTTAATTATTGGTAAAATGGCGCTTAAGAAAAGTTATAAATTATGAATAAAAGTTTCAACGATTTCCCGACGATGTTTACTTTTTTTCTGTAGGATCTTTTATGTTTCCCATGACTCCATGGATCTAAAAATATTCAGCTACATCACGAAAGACAACTTTGATAACCTCTTCCGATGCAGTGTGTTCAAAGCTTATAAGAAAGTAAGTTATCAATGTCAAGATTTTCTTATTTAAAGTGCCTTTATCAACCTTAGCGAAATTATCTATTTGGATAGAGTTGACCGTTTTAGGAACATTTGCAATAGGGACCTTACGATGCGACAACGGCAACTGCGACGGCAACCTCAATCTACTCTGAAGGGACTGGATCGACTAGTTGCCGTTGCCGTTCTCGTTGTAGCTAATTTGTCCTTACGATAAGGCGACGTTCGTAAAAAGCGCGGGAAATCTTTATGTTGATAAAAAGTTTTTCGCTAAACAGCTAGCTTCCATATTTATATATTTTCCATGATGCCGTGCATCAGAGACGCTCTGTTACTTTCTCATGGTGATGGTTTTCTTGGTGTAGATGACTGCATGTTGCTATACGAAATATATAAACCAAAAAACCCGAATATGTGTTACAGAAAGTACGACAAGTTTTCCATTCACAAGTTTTCTGACGATGAGTGCAAAACAATTTTCGATTTTATCGCAACGATATATACCACCTACGCGACGTAATGCAGCTACCTCTAGAGGTAACTTGTTATAATGGTGTTCAAGTCGACGGCATTGAGGCGCTTTGTATATTTTTGATGAGCTTTGCTTATCCTTGCCGCTTTGCAGATCTGGTGCCAACATTTGGAAGACCCATTCCACAGCTATGCATGATAACAAACGAAGTTATCAACTTCACATATGAGCGATGGAGACATTTGTTGTCTTCTTTAAATCAACCCTGGCTTTCTCCCTCCAATTTACAAATATTTGCTGATGCAGTACACAGCCAAGGTGCTCCATTGGCAAACTGCTGGGGGTTCATAGATGGTACAGTCAGACCTGTGACTAGACCAGAAAAAAATCAACGTGTACTTTACAACGGTCATAAACGAGTACACGCCATAAAGTTTCAGTCTATAGCAGCCCCTAATGGACTAATTGCTAATTTGTATGGCCCAGTCGAAGGAAAACGACATGACAGTGCCATGCTGGCAATGTCTGGTATCTTGAATCAAATGCAGCAATACTCAATGAATCCTGAAGGAGATATACTTTGTGTGTATGGGGATCCAGTTTACCCTCTTAGACCACATCTCCAAGCTCCATACAAAGGGGCTGGGCTAACAGCAGACCAACTTGCATGGAACAAATCTATGAGCTCTGTCAGGGTGGCAGTAGAGTGGGTGTTTGGTGATGTTGTTAACTATTTTAAATTTGTAGACTTTAAGAAAAATCTTAAAGTTCACTTGAGTGCAGTGGGGAAAATGTATGTTTGTTCTGCCTTAATTCATAATGCACGCACTTGCCTATATCAGTCAACAACCTCCACTTATTTTCAGCTTGATCCACCTGCTTTAGATGAATATTTTTTTGACAATGAATGAAAAGAGGTATTATAAATGCTGTATTGTGCTGCAATGTTTACATAAACGTTTGACATGTTTTAACAGAGTACAGAATGAATAGACCAAAACAATAACTAAAACAACAATATTTAATACAAACAATACAAATAACAATGTAAGTTAGACCAAAAATTAGTCCTAATCCTTCATTATTCTTATTTATGTTTATGTTTAGAAATATTAAATGTCTTATAAACACTGTCTTTCAACAGAACAATGATATGCAAACAAAAATCAAATAAAAACAATGATTGTTACGGTTTTAGTTGAATTTTGTTGCAAACTTTTCAAATATAGCTACAAAGAAGCACTTTGCTGCTGCTGCTGTAACATCATACCTTGAGTCACTTCAAATAGCTGTTTCATCTGTTGTTGTTGCATCATTTGGGAATTAGTTAACTGCATAACTTGTTGCTCATTCTGCTCTTTTTTGGCGTTCAGCTTCAAGCCTTCTAATGCGTAGTTCTTCCTGCATAAGTTCGTAATGTCGTTCACTTTCCGTTGTTCTCAGCTCGACTTCATCAGCTTTCATTTTTATATCAATTTCGCCTTTTTCTCGCAGGTATCGCATGACATCCGATCCACTGGTCCTTTTCTTCTTTTTAGCAGATGGCTCGTTATTTTCTTCCTTGCCATTCCTCTTTTTCGTTTCTTTGAACGTTTCCATTGAGCAGCGACGCATTTCTACAGCCTTTTCAACTTCTGCCTGAGCTCTCTGTTTTTTCTCGAACGTGAGTTGTTCATTTAAATGATCAGCTTCCTCAAACTGAGCTATGATGTCCTCCATAGCCTCGTCAAGTTCACTCTCTTCGGGTGAAATACCACTGGCTCTTTCTTCTTCTAATTGTTTTCTTTTGTATTTCTTTTCGAGCAGTTGATATCGATCGCGAACAGATCTCTGAGATACATGGAATTTTGGCATTTCCAAAGCATTGAGCGATTTAGCAATGTTTTCCCAAATTTGGCCTCTTTCAGTTGATCCTCTTCTGTGAATCCATGGTCTAAATAGCAAGATTTCTCGTGATAAAGCTATATCATGGCTTGAGGACCATTTCATAGATGCACGTGAAGCAACAGTAGTGCTACAAAGAGATATTCAGAAAAATATGTAAGCATTTTAAGCCATAAGTAGCCATTTAAGCATAAAGGCTGAGTCAACCATAACCTCATTTACATATATTAAGCCAAAGATAACAAAACTCACCTCGCCATTTGACAATCGAATGATTTTTGCAAGATTTTTGATTTTTTTTCTCTGCCGTTCTGAAGCGACGCCAAAGTTGTTGTTTTCACGTCGGTTCCGTCTTTTCAAAACGTGTAAACAACGTACAGATGGTGCGTGCGCATGCTCAGTTAAAAAAAGGGATCAAACTCCGGTGCCGTCGCAGTTGCCGTTGTCGCATCGTAAGGTCCCTAATATATTTTATAAGACGAAAATTTGATCTTCCTTGTCTTTTTCGGCCTCAAAGCTGGCTTTTTTCGTTTTTGACCGTGAGGTACTGTTACTGGGTCTAGTTCACTGACGTGATTACGTGTATTACGTTTCAAATTGTGTTAGTTTTTATTTTCAATGGAAAGTTAGACTCCTGTCTTGATTATCCACGTTATATCCAAATCGTAGTGTTAAAAATGACTCTCGTTGTAACGACGAGAGACATTTGGAAGTGCTAGTATTAGACAATCTTCACCCAATCACATGTGCGCGGCAATTGATGGCTGAGTTTCAATTTGATCTAGCTACGAGTCATTAGAAGCAACACTATAAATATCGAAAAAAATATCAATATTTTTTTCGATATATTGATATTGGTTTACCAGTGGAGTTGTTCGTTCGGATTCAGTTATACTTGAACGAAAATTACCAATAGATTAGGACCAGTATGAGACAAACTTTTAGCTGGTGAACAGTACAAAATGACGTATTTTATGCTCTATAGTATTGGTAAGTGCAGTATAAAGGGCCCCCCAAATTGCCAGGCTTGCGTGAGGGAGGATAGGATTTGTGCATCTATCTAATTATAAAATGATGAAGTTGTGGTGTTTCGTCTAGCGTTTAAATGGGAAGAGTTTCTCATTTTGATTTTTTTTCTGTTTTTTTTATTCTCACATGCAGTCATCTTTGTTTTTTGTATAGTCTAGAGCGTTGTTCGTCGTTCGGACAATCGGTCAAGCTTTCGAAGTATGTCATCGTCTACAGCAAGAATCTGCTGAAGAAAAGAAAGATGCTCCAGTTAAAAAAGGTCGCTTACACAATTCAGTCTATTTGATAAATCGAAGCTTAATGAGAGACTTTAAAGGGTGTTTTTTACAATGGATAATATTTGTGTTGCAGTTGTGGATGAGAATATTTTGGCTGACGAAGGAACAGATATTGACGATGTTAACTTGGATCTGAAGGCTGTTGAGGATGAACAGAAAGAAAAAGTAAGTTGTATATTACTCAATCGTTTGACACCCCTGGAAATGTTGATAAATCAGGTGAAATATGCACTCGTGAACTGCAAATCACAATAATACACTTTACTTGGCAGGATTTACATCTGTCATGCTCAAATTATTTATATGACCCCCCTGAAATGTTAATAAATCAGATGTAATACTCACTTGTGAACAACAAATCACAAGGATATTCTTTTCTTGGCAGGATTCGCATCTGCCATTCTCAACTTACTCATGTAGTAATTTTATTTCATTGCAGCAAGACAAAGATATGCTATTGGTCGGCGATCTTCGACCATCAGTTTATGCCGACAACAATCTTTCACAGTTGACAGCGGAACAGATAAGAGTGCTATTCAATCAGCAGGTGCAGCATTACATGCAAGAAGTCGAAAGATACAAAAGTGAAAGTCAGCTGCTCAAAGATCAACTGATACTTGAGAGGAATGCGCGTGTGCAGTCTCAGGTACGATTAACTTCTATGGAGCAATGCATTTTGTATATTTCTACAATATAACGCGTGCTTTGATTGGTCTGTAGCTGAGTTTTCTCACAGGAGTTTGCATTTGCTTGTGGAAATCAAATGGGAAACCAATATGAGCTCAGTCAATTAAGGGTCTGCTATGATCTTCAGTGTTCTCGAACATCTCGGTTTGGATAAGCCTGTGCAACACGAAAAACATCTTTTATTTAACATCTTTTTTTAAGTTTACAATATTGCGGAACGTATGTTTAATTTTTCCTCTAACATGTATTGATGATTGATTTAATGATTCTTTTAAATAAAATACTTTATCGGTGAACTTCAATGACATTACGGCCAATTTTTACGTAACGGTTTATCTTGTAAAATTTTTGCCGCATAAAAAAAATTCATTTTAAATACAAACATCGATGTACCCGTCAACGTATTGTTGTGAAATATGAGTCATCATCTGAAAATGGTTTATTCTTAGACATGCACGTCTGCAGTAAAGATGACTGTTGTTTGTTAGTGTTTCGAAGAATCTGATTATCTGATCATCTTCTCTATGCTTGCATTTACCCGTAGGAGAGAGAAAAGTGCTTGTTGCAGAAAAATCGCGAACTCTTACAAACTATACAAACGTTGGCAAACAGATTACAAAAAGTCAATCCGGGCGATGATGGTCTAACAGCTGCATTTAACTCACCAAAGCAACCGGAAACCCTTCTTAACCCCGGGGGTCCCTCCCTGTTTTCACCTCCCTTTCAATATAACAACGTCGACCACTCAACTCGCTATGGTATTGGTAGCAGTCCTGAACATCAGGGGATTGCTGGGAACTCAATGATAATTGCACCACCGAGTAGTGTGATCGACACTTTGATCCCCTTGCATCTAAGCCTTTACCCTCAGTCACTTTGGAGGATATGAATAACTATAGCTCAACTTTACCGAGACAAAATGGAAAACTTTTGACGACGAGGACGATGTGCACCCGGAATTGGACACGATGATTCCAACTCGGAGTCTTCTGAAGAAGAACACTTTTCAGAAAATTTTGGTAGATCTCAAATCCATGTGAAGGAAAGAAACGGTTGGGGCGATTTAAACGACAATTCCACAAATGGTAGCGCTAAGACAAGTCCATATATTGCCGAACAAAATGGTTATTTACACAGTGATTTGAAGTCGCTTCATTTGGACACAAGCAATCAATACGGAGACAAGATATCTTCGTCTTCAGGTACGAGAACTGCTGTACAAACAGATTTTTAAATAGACGGAATAAAGTAAAATTATTTTTCTAGAGAAATTATTTGTAAAATCACATAAATGTGTCATTTGTAATACTAAATGGTCAATCTAGACTACGACAGTTTTTGCTGAGGCATGTTTTTCTCTTATTCGACAATTTCCATGAACAATTAAGACACTTGAAGGTTCGAAGTGAATTATTTCGTTGAATGAAATCATTGATACATGATCAGATAATGGTTATTGGCAAAGCTTGCGTTTTAGATTTCGTCAGATTTCGTTTAATGGCATTGTCATTTCCATCTGATAATCGATTGTGTCGATCATTTATTTGCTTCCAATTTAATTTCAACCGAATATTATTACCGACTATGGTGGACTGTAGCCAGTTCCCACACGATTTAGCGATTCGATATACGTCATGACGTTTAGTTGAAAAAGGGTTTTTAAACTATTGATACGGTGTTAAGTGCCGTTCACAAGTCGGTTGTTAAAGACACGACAAACGCTCTGCATGGGTCAGAGTTTTAAAATCTTTCGCTTTCAGAATTTTGAATTAACCCAGGCTTAGCCAAGGCAAGGTAACGGAAGAGTTTTTAGACATTAAATGGCAAACAAATATGGATGCAATAACAGGACGAAGGTCAGTATTCTTGGAACTTTTAAGGTAGCTTCAAAAAGCACATGGTTTGAACTCGGGCGTATCGTTACATATTTGTAGATGTGGGTCGTCCAGGTTCGTTGAATCCTGTATAAGGGTGTTAGTGTAGACTGACGTTTCGACCTTCGAAGATGACTACTGCTTAAAGTGTAGAGAACTTCAGTGAACACTAACACCATTAGTCGTAGTCCTAGATCCACATCTACTCTATAGTCTACCCTTATGTACCTTATCTTTGGTCAACGTTATGAAATATAAGGCCAAATATAATTTACTTCATAATACGTTTTACAGTAAAATATTTTACATTGAAAGCAAAATGTAAGTTTTGTTGCATTTATTTTATGATTAAGTTTCATTGCTTCAAAATGTTAATTATACGGACGATGGCGGAAGATAGTTTAATGGCGATGACGCTGCCGAATTTCCTGATGAAGAAGCTGACATAGGCTGTTCAAGTGACGACCAGCTCTGTGATCCAGAATTGGTTCCTGCCAATTTATCGACAATTGACTTGTGAAGTCTGTGAATCTCCTCAGAATTCTAAAAATATTACATCAAATCAAGAAAATTGAACTTGAGCAAAAAAATGTTTTATGCTCTTTTCTGAGGCAGCATTTACACTATACCATATTTCTCAAGAGATCTTTGGGGTTTTTTAATCACTGACAATTAGAACCAAACTCTTATTAATATGATAGATATAGTCTATTTCTGTTTCTGCCTTCAAATGTTACTAATGCCTTTCTAGTACGTAAAAAAATAATCTGTTCCAATAGCAATCTGGTATAGTGTAAAGAGCATGATTGCTATATGCATAAATAACACTTAAATCAAACTCAGCAATATTGGCGTAGACTATTGTTATGGATTTTGTAGGTGGGGTAGTTAATGAACAAACACAAACCTCATGTGAAGGTTGGGTAGCAGTCAATATTGCCACAACTTTGTTATACTCCATTTTTAAGTATACAAAATTCAGAAGTCGCAGAGTTTGATTGAGAGCAGCCCCTTCACTTAAGATTGCAAGAAGAAAGTGGTCAAAAACCATGTCACAGAACTTCATGTTGGCAAATTCATCTGGAGAAGAAGCCCATACGGTGACCAAGGAGTGGAGATGAGCATCATGAAAGATGTGATTACCATATGACGAAGCAATTGGAGGTAAGAGAAATCTAAGTGCATGTCTAAAGTGAAATGAAAAACAAGTCGATGGTTAAATTTTTTTTTAACTTGTTTCATTAAGAAAGATTACCTTCAGTTTTCATTATACTGACAAACATTATGATCAGTGTGAAGTATTGTAAAATATAGTACATCATACTGGATCATAGTGTATTGCTAAATACTATAGTAAATCAAACTATTACATACTGATTTTTATGTTTTGCCATGTGCAAAGCAAGATAAAATGCAATTGTGAAGCATATACTGTACTCGGACAGCGATTGCTCAAATGAGTGATGGATTTCGAAATTTGTGTCATTTTTGTTTGGAAGTTTTTGTTCAATGGAGTGAACTGAATCTTCAACCGTCAATGCCATGACAACAGGTATAAACCTTACAACAAGATCATTACTCTAAATGAAAAAATCATTTGAAAATTCCAAAAAGAAAAGAAATGCTGATACATTGTAAGCAGGATCATTGATGACATACCAGGAAATTTTCTTTGAAAACCTGACTCTCGATCATTCTCCATGCTCCTAAACCCAAATGTAGGAGGCTCAAAAGAAAAGTCAAATCTTGACTAGTCTAAATGCAAAAATACATTTCTAAATGAAGGGCAACTTTATATTACCGAGCTTTTTAATTGAAAATTTTGCAGTTTGAAAGACAGAGAGTGTGTTAAGATAAACTTAAGATGAACTTACCCTAGGCAAAGCTTCATTGGTTGTAAGATGATGTAGTACTTTGATGATACTTTTACCAACAACATTGATAGCAAAAGGATCACAAAGAACCATGGCTATATCACTACAACACAAAATTTTGGCAAATTAAAAGCATGTTTGCACACTTGCCTTCCCTCAGAATGCAACATTGTCAGAGACTCAAAAAAGTTAACAAGAGGTCTTCTAAAGACATGGTTGTTATAAATAATGTGTATTTTTATGGCACACTTACCCTAACACTTGTTCATCAATTGTCTTGGCTGCCTTCATGTAACCTCGCAAGTCTTTAATCTTGCTCGAGTCAATCAATTGCCTTCTCACACAGGCATCCAAACTCCATATAAACTTGTGACATGGATCAACATCCTTGATCTCTTTCACATCCAAATCGTGGATAGCCATAAGAAGTTCGGCTCGCAGAGTGCAGTAGTGAGCCTCCTTTGTTCGGAGAAACAGAGTTCGAAGAAACTGTAATGCTAAGTTATAAAGTTGTAAGGATTTCCCTATCATTACCGATAGTCGTTGAACAACAGTGTGTTGTCGTCGAACCTTCGGTTGTATAGTCAAAAAATCATGACATGCAAAGTCTTCTGTATCAAATATTACACTGTTTTTGTCTTTCAAGTATTCATTTAGTAAGGGACCAACTGCATCCCCAAATAACGGTTGATGCTGAATCCAGATTTGTCTTTTCACCTCCATTGAACAATCATTGTACAATTCGGGATCTTTTGCAAGCGCATCGATGAACTTAGGCGGTACAGTTGTGACTCTCCTCAGCATATCCATGACGACTGGTCTCAACGAAGGAACTTTTATGAAAGAAAAGGCCTGTTCCAATAACAACAACAGTTTTTCGTTTCCGATAACTTCAAATCTAGACTGTAGTTTCTCGCGAAGATTCTCCATGACCGTATGATGGAACTCGTATCTAGGAATGTTGTGAAGGTCCAATAGTGGAAGAGCTTGTTGTAAGGAAGGCAACAGAATGCTGTTATCTTGCTGAAAAGATTCTAAAAATATAGCCAATGTGGGCTCATCACTACAGTTAGCCAAGCTCTCGCGTATATACTTGGAACCAGTGAGCCCGGCTTCGTCAAATCCAGCCATACTATCGCAAAGCTTTTTAACTACGATTTCGTGAAAATATTCTCCGATTTACCCGATGAAATAGCTTTCTTTTCTGTTTTCTTTCATGCTAAAAATTTACGCCATTTTGGCGGACATCGGCCACAGCCGAGTGCGCATGTCTACGCTCCGCGCTTCTTTCTCAGGCATTTTAAATCCTGTCCAAAATGCACCGCGACACGATTTCATGATTTCATCTCTTCTCAATATGGGAAATAATTTTAGATTTTGCGATTGAACCAGGATTGAACTGAGTTCATTTTTTGTTTCGTATATTTGCTTTCCGACCGAAATGCACGAGTAATACAATAGCTTAGAAGCATTTAAAGATTTACGAATTATTATTCATATTTACCACCATAAGCTCTTCTGTGATGGCGGCAAAAACTGAGGATTTAAAATGCGATGGTGACCTGGATTTCGAATTCAACGTGTCCGACAAGGTAAGGAAATACGAAGAGTTTATTAATGATTGTCTTAAAGCAGATTTGCGAAAGGTCCACGAATTAAGGGACAAACTGTATTCCAATATTGCTGATTATTTACAACTGAAGACTACCATCGAGAAAATTAAATTTTTTGATGGAGGAAAAATGAAAACGCAAGTCGACTTGGGATGCAACTTTTATTGTCAAGCCGAGGTCAAGGATACCAAATTGATATTAGTTGCTGTAGGTTACGGATTTTACGTCGAGTTTACTCTTAATGAGGCTGAGAATTTCATAGACCAAAAAGTGGAATACTTGACTAAGCAAGCAGAGATGCTTTCCAAAGATTCAAGCAAAATCAAGGCACACATAAAGGTGGCACTACAAGGGCTGAGCGAATTGCAAATGTTGAATTTTGCAGGAAGAGAAGGCAGGAGTACATAGCCTTTTTCTGTTTGTTGTTAAACAGAAATTTTGTATTCATATTTGTAGTGTATTTCTGAGTAATTGACTAACAGAATCAAAGGCGGGCACTGTTCCAAATTTCCTTTTTTCCAAATGGGAAGATGAATTGACTTTTCGTCTCATGAATGTTCAGCATCTTGTCTGTTTGAATTTGTGTACAGTTATCCTGAATGAACAAGCATGCAATTCATATTCTGGACAATAGCTTTGGTTACAAGAATAGAGCAGGCAACTTTTGAAAGCCATAAAGGTTGTAAAATAAGACTTTATATTAGTAAAACACAAAACAGTTGACATTCCATTGAGGTAAACATTTATTTTAATGATTTATGACTTGTAATACTTGTGGAAATAGAATAAATAGTGTTAACTTTTTACTGAGTGTCATTTGTTTTGTGTTTTATTAAAATGCTTTTGACAGTCGTAATTTTAAGAATGTGTGTGTACAGAACCATATTGTATGATTTTTCAAAGATTCCAATGTCAATAATTTGTAAAATGTTCAGAATTCAAAGTCTATTTATTTAATAGTGTAACTAATTTTGGATGTATTGTAAATCCTTCTCATATTATTCATTATGCAGAAAATAGTATTTTAGATAGTTCATAGTAAAAGAAATGCTTTTCAACTTTATCGCAACTTTTTCATCCTATCCACAGGATTGATCAGCAATGTCGTAGTTCTCCATTGTTGCCAATCATGTTTTTTTTATGTTTGTATATTCTTTTTAATCTTAAGATGAGTTTTATCAACAGATAGTATTCTTTTGTTTAAAATTACCAGAAGACAAGAGAGCTGCCACTGTTGGTCTATATGGGTTTGCCACAATCATTTACATAAACAAGTCAACAGTTGAAACAACATTTGAAAGATTGGATGTGTTAGCATGATTTTATTACAACTGGCTAAAACCACTATTGATGATGTGAATAGCAAAGCCTGCTCGATCATTTAGTCCTATTGGGTAATTATATGTGTTTGCTCACTATGAAGAATTCAATTTCTGAAGATATGAAAAATGATAAAACTGTGGGAGCTGGGTAATTGATGAAAATGCTCTACCCCTAAACATGTTGCAGCATTACATTTTGAAAATTATGAATGAATGAAAATAAAATAAAAGATGTTTAGAGCAAAAATAGTTTCCACTTCGGGTGAGAAAAAGAAAATTTTAAAAACTGGTGAAATATTTGAGAAATTGAATTGTTGAGTGTGTCTGAAGAGCCACAATTCGGACTTAAGCATAAATTTTCTTATTTTTCTTCAATATTGTTTACTTTAGTTCAAAATTGTTTACTCTCTTTTGCCACAGTTATATTTTTTGTCACACCGACCAAAATAACGCCTTATATCTCCCGCAGAAAAGTCTTTCCACGTTAAAGCCCCGTTCACACGGGGAAATTTTCTTTGACAAATGATATATGACAAATGCATAAGTTCATGTGAACGGCTATCAAATTTTTGGTTACATTGCACTGTCACTAGATTGCCTTCGATACATTTGGTTAGCAGAAAAGGAAAATACGTCGCTACTTTATCTTATCGAGATATTACGTCCTACAAATATCAACTTTTGACAATCGCAAGATGACTCGTTACAAGACTTTAAAGAAAAAGAAACGTTTATGTATTAGTTTGGCTGTTTTTATTTTAATGAAGATAATACGTAAAGGTAAAAAAATGCGAAAACGTAGATGGTGGGTGCGACCATGGGCCACACAAGAACGAAGAGAATCACAAGGTATTGCATTCAATTTGATTCCAGAGTTAAGACGCACAGATATCGCAAGTTTTGGAAACTTTTTAAGGTGAGCACACTTTGTTTTTATTTAATACCGTAGACACCATTTTATTTTATCATTTGTGTATTTCTTTAGAATGGAACCGACATTGTTTGATGAATTGTATGATCAGGTCAATGTTTTTCTTTTGAAAAAGAATACCAACATGAGGGATGCTATTTCACCATTTGAGAAACTATGTGTAACTCTGCGATTTCTTGCAACTGGAGCATCATATAAAGATCTTTCTTACTCATTCAGAATGTCAACTTCTACAATATCAACATTTGTTCCAATTGTGTGCAAAGTAATCAATAATGTTTTGAAAAAAGACTTTGGATTGCTGACAAACTGCACAGATATAATTATTTAGCACTGGAGTTTAATTTATGCATGTTTTAACTGACGCGTAATTTGACGCGCAATATTCATTGGGATAAAAAGGATTTGAGTCTATAGTGCAGCTGACAGTTACCACATGCTAACCTGGGCGAAAGCTTCATCATTGTATTACTTTATTATATTGGCTAACCTGTATTGAAATTAATGTAGATCGTGAGGACCCGGCAAAGAAGTGAGTTCATGTATTTACGTTTGGTATACTGTTAAACTGCACATTTGTTATTTATACTATATCATTATTTACTAGATCGAATAAAAAATTATTTACTTATAATCTATACGATTCCGACTCATGCATCTATCGGACTGCTAACCTGAGAATCCAGACTTCTTACAGCCCCCTACAACGCATGCACAGTGGAAACAATTAGCAGAAGAATTTTCGGATTTGTGGCAGTTTCCTCATGCAGTTGGTGCCATAGATGGAAAGCACATTAATATAAAAGCACCACCCAATACGGGTTCAGAATATTTTAATTACAAGAAGTACTCA
This sequence comes from Xenia sp. Carnegie-2017, assembly GCF_021976095.1. Taxonomy (NCBI): domain Eukaryota; kingdom Metazoa; phylum Cnidaria; class Anthozoa; order Malacalcyonacea; family Xeniidae; genus Xenia; species Xenia sp. Carnegie-2017. The sequence goes on from NW_025813481.1 coordinate 802,911, forward strand.
AGTATTGTTTTGCTTGCTATTGCTGATGCAAAGGCAAGGTTTGTATCATTTGACCTTGGTGCACCAGGAAGTATGTCAGATGGTGGAATCTTTAAACATGGTTTCCTTGAATGTATATGCAAAAGCAATGTTTTTCCAATGCCCTCGAAATTGGGAAAAAGACCCAACAATGTCCCATATTTTCTTTTAGGTGACGAGGCTTTTGCATTAAATGTTAATTTAATGAAACCTTATCCTCATAGGTCGGCAATGGGGGATGAAAAGGTGTTTAATTATCGTTTATCGAGGGCTAGGCGAATTGTCGAGAATGCTTTTGGTATTCTCTGTGCCAGGTTTAGAGTTCTTTTAAAGACATTGGAATTAAATGTTGAAAACGTTATAGAAGTGGTTCGTGCATGCCTAGCCCTTCATAATTACCTTATATCAAGAAATGATACAAATTATGCTCCTGCTGGATATTTGGATGATGAAGATGAAAATTGTATTGTAATGCATGGTGCATGGAGAAAGGAAGTTGACAATACATGCACAATCACTGATTTATGCAGTTATCCAAGTGAACGGTCTTCTACATTGCAAGCTAGAGCTGTTCGTGATGACATGAAAGATTACTTTTTTGAAGAAGGTGCTGTTCCATTTCAATGGAAGATGACTGAATGATTATGTTAAAGCTAGCTATTTACATTTAATTAAATTCAGTTTTTTAGAACCCATAAACACACACGTTTGTGATCATATAATCAAGAAAATTTTTATTTTTGGAATTTTTTAATTCAAAAAATCATTTTGCTTGATGGATCATGGATGAAAAATGTATGTTTAGTGTTTCTTCACATATTACAAAATAAAAAACAAACAATCACTATAGAAGAGATTAATTGTTAGAAGAAAAGTACATCACTTTAAAAAACTGTAATATCAACATTCTTAATTAATTAAGTAAGAGGCAGTGTATTCAAAAATCAATTCTAAAAATGAAAATATTCAGTTGTTAAAATTTTTAAAAAATGAATCAATAACTGGGATGGTACTATCTGTACGTAATGTAGAGTTAGAAACTGTGCATCGAGCTTTTTCTGCAGCTTGGAAAATGGCAGACTGCACAGCAAACTTAGCTCGTCTTTGCCACTCTGGGCTGTTGATGGCTCTAAGGGAATTAGCAACATCCACCCCAAACACATCCCATTCATCCTGTTGATCGTCATTATCTTGGGACAACTTGGTAAGTGCACTTGCTGCAGTCTTCATCCATTCATTTTCTTCTGAGCTTCTTTTTCTTTTTTTTGGATGCATACCAAATGATGTATCACTGCATGTGCTGCCAGTTTCAGAATTTCCATCCATTCCCCAAATTTCATGCTCATTGCCACCTGTATTGGAAATGTCTATTTCATCTTCAATGTTACTGCATGTTAGTCTATTTAATGCAACAACATCTTCAAGAAAGAAGCAATCATTGAAAAACTTCCATTTTGGGACATATATTTCAGCTGATCCACAACCAGTATGCTCACTTTTTTTAATTTTTCTTATTTCTTCACGAAAGGTCGTTCGAAGTCCTTGAATCTTAGCTGTAGCAAAAATAAATACTTCACAACAATATTACAGACAACTTGCAGCAGTTTCTGTTTCCTGCTGAATATTGATACTAATTGAGAAATTCCCTTATAGTGACCAGACAATATTCATCAACCCAATTACTGAAGGGCACTGTGCATCGTTTCAAATGTTTAAGAGCTATCAAAGTGTAACACAAATTTAAACAATTACATTTTGAATACTGTTACCTTTTACAGCTGATAAATCCATTTCGGGAATTTCGGCGCTTAAAATGGTAACTATTTCTTGATATTCTCTCTTCTTTATATTTCTATCTCGGTACGATGTCAGCTTAGAGTTCCACAAACTCTCTCTTGTCTTAAGGGCATCGAGAAGTAAAGAAATACTGCTGTCAGTCCAAGAAATCACATGTTTCGTTGTCCTCGCTCCTTGCGTCGTCGCCATGTTGTTTGATAAAATTTGACACATTTGATGTGATGGTCGTCCAGACGGACAAATTTGATTATTGACAAATTTTATACGACAAAAAAAAGCTAACAACCCAGCTTTTGAACAAATTCATTTGTCATAAAAAATTTGTAACAAATTGTTCATTCACACGGACAAAATTTATTTGTCACATGTCATTTGTCAAAGAAAATTTCCCCATGACTGAATTTATGAATAATGTAAATTTCTCAAATTGGATTGTAATTTCACAGTTCACTACATTGTAATGGTGAACAAACCATTGTAAGTTATGCGTTCCGTGCAATTTTCGCCCACTTTTTGTTGCAGCATTTTCAAGTATCTGAAAAACGAATCCATCTGCAAATTACGGCACAAAGGATTCAAAGGGTACAATTGTATTGGCAGAATCTCGCAACGCAGTCGAAGAATAACTACATCAATTCGGTAGGATGTAATATTATTATTTATTGGCGTTCATGCATTACTTTTGTACATGTATTTTTGCTTTTTTGATTAATTCGTGACGAAGGTTGTAATTTAATGACTCTTTCTCATTATTTATTTGTACGAAGTAATATAAAATTTACTTAAATGGAAATTTGTTTTTAGTGCTGGGCTCTTTACACACATTGGTGAATTCAAAGCCTAAATGTGAATTTTGTTTTGCAAATACTTGTAGGAAGCATTTTTTCCCTTGCAACCCAACATGTAAATTACCTGATGCTAGGTAGGGAAATGGCAGAATTCAGGGTGCAAAGTTCATCTTCCACTCCTTAGTATAATTGTCCCACTTTGCTGGATGACCAAAGTCTTGTCAGTTGTTAAAGTTTACTAGTCAAATGAAGCATGTCAACTTCATAACATGTCACCTAGGTTATGCGTTCATGTTTGATAGAGCTTTTACCTTAGGAATGGAAGATGCAAGTTGACTCCTGAATTCTAAATAAATAATAAACTTAAATGAAAAGCCACAAACAAAATTTCCATGATGGAAAATTCTTTTGTATGAAATTTATAAATGTTAAAACTGATTGTAAGAGCTGCCTGTGACTTTAGTATAACTTGTCCATTTGTTGCCCTAGATTGTTACAAATGGACATAATAAGTCCATTACATTAAGACTCTAAAGTTATGACGATTAATGAATCTGTTTGCTGAAAATTTTCTATATTTTTAAGTTTGAAATTGGTCATGTACACCATTTACATCATACTTTACTAATAGAATATTATCTGTAGTTGGTTGAAAGTGGATGATGGACCAGAACCAATGTACGACAAAGTGAATTCAGGATATCAAGTTTTCCGCTCAAACACCAATTTTTCATTTCACCTTGGTGGACAAATTCCTGATCTTGTTTTGGCTTATGAAACATGGGGTGAACTTAATGAAAGAAAAGACAACGTGATTTTATTGTTTACTGGACTTTCACCTTCTTCTCATGCTAGAAGTCACCAGGTAATTGATCAACTTTGGGCACAGGCTTGGACCTAGAGTTGGGGTGGGTGAGCATGGTCCCCTCAAAAATTTTGCTCTGTTTTGAATTTTTGAAATTTTACCGCTAATCCCTTACTTGCACACAACTTTACAGCCCCTTTAATCAAAATTGGTTTGGGTTCCATGCCAGATGCTCAGAATTTTTTTTATGTAACAATATATTTTAGGAGGATATAACTTGTTCAACTTTAACCATACAGTAAGCATTTACATATTCAGCAGTTGGTGATCTAGGAAAAGTCAGATACATTTAATATTACATTTAAATCTAGCTTTATGGACAATACTATTGATAAATTTTTGACTTCAAATTATTTTTCAGAAATTTTTAACCAGCAGAATTATTACTATTACTGTAGTGTTTGAAATGTAAAATGAAGCACATGAATGTATTTTCACTTACACTAGACCTGCCACTCATGTTCACTTCTTAACTTTCATAAAACCATGCAAATATTTCACTGTTGATGGCTGATGTTGTAACGATATCTTTCTAAATAGACCGAGAATTGGAATCATTTGCCAATTACAAATACTGAATCTGCAGGGTAGCTATGCCATTGCTGCTGTTGGTTTTCTTGTTGAAGACCCTTGTCTTTTGTATATTATTTACAGAAGAATACAAATCCTGGATGGTGGGAGGCTTTCATTGGTCCGGGATGTGCTTTAGATACAAACAAGTTTTTCGTTATATGTGTTAATGTCATTGGTGGTTGCTATGGTTCGAGGTACATAACATTTGTTTTGCATTTAATTAAACTCCAAAAGTTTAAATTGTGCGTCAATTTCGACAATGTTTAAGTTCTCACCTGATTTGATTTAAATGTTCTGTAAACCCTGACAGCAGGTGCATCTTTTCCAGACACAAACATTTGATTATTACAATATTCAGCCTAATACAAGTCACTCTGTCTGGGTTGTTCCAACCTTTGACTGTAAAATTTGATCAACTTTTATGCTTATTTCAAATGTGATGCGTTTTCATTTTTTATTTGTATGGTACTTGAGAGGTGGGGCTAGGATGGGATTTAAGAGGTAGGACTGGACTTTGAACTTTCATAATACTGGAGTTCTGGTAGCAAGCTTTTCACTTGCCACATTTGACTTGTCAGTCAATTTGAATAAAAATTAGTAACGTTTAGCTGTATAGTATTGTGAGCTTGAAATTATCGTTTGACATTTTTCACTTATCCAGCATTTATCTATCATGCCATCTTTTTGTCTGTTTATTGTAAATTGATTTTATTGCCATTATTTTATCACTTCTTCAAGTATGTGACGCATCATTCATTTTTACTTATTTTACAATCTTTCCATCAACAGCGGACCTGCCTCCATAAATCCCACTACAGGAAAGGTATGTATAGTTACCGGATTTAAAGTGATCTTGATCACTGATAAAGTCGATCGGGAAAAAAAGCCAATTTCAAACCCAAGATCGTGGTTTTTTGGCTAATAGTTATATGTGAACTTGTTACTTGAATAATTCAAAGCGTAAGCAGTAATAATGTTATCGCGAACAGTCTTGTGTGCTCATTTGGTGTTGTTTGGGATATTTTTTTTGAGCGAGAGACACAATTCAAAGCGTAAGCAGTTATAATGTTATCGCAAAAAGTTCTTGTGTGCTCATTTTGTGTTGTTTGAGGTATCTTTTTTGAGCGAGAGACACAAAATCGCTTTACATGTACACATTACCTGTCATTATTCCGCACATATTTTCACCTTCACACACCAAGGTTGGTTTTTCTTAATCATTCTCTAGCACTATGGGACAACTTTTCCTTGTGTAAGTGTACAAGACATCGTCACGTCCCAGTTCCTTTTACTGGATCATCTTGGAATTGATAAGGTAAGGCAAAATTACCTATTGGTCCTCAGACCTAATGTTTTTGGGGAAAAAGTCACGCAACAAAATGCTACATGGACGTCTTCCCGCCTTGGAAAGATCTGCGCAAATTTTGACTTGTTTATCGTGTAACTTTGTATGTGAGTATTATTCCTTATTGACGAAAGAGTTGGCATTTATAACACTTACGAACAAGCGTTTTCCTTTGACAACTTTGTTTACTATTAGGGCTTTTTTACAGTGCAGTAATGCCAGCTTTTCAACAACTTATAAATAATGTAATAGCTTATAAACGTGCTGCACGAGCTACGAGACTTAATGGAACGTGTTTGTTGGCCTTAAATGTCTTCGGATAGCTACTTAGGAAATTTTATTTTTGTCTGACGATGAAACCAAAAACAGAGAAAAACTTTGCACAATATTTAAAAAATGATCAAACGTTTTTCGAGTTTTTTCCCTGTTTTCATTGGTTCTCTTTTGTTCCTATTGTCATTGCTCCCTGTTGCTCTTGCATGTTGTCCCTGCATTGTCATTGCTCCCTTTTGCCCTTGCATGTTGTCCCTGCATTGTCATTGCTCCCTAATGTCCCTCTTTTCCTGCTCTCATAACTACCCATGTCCCTTTTGACATTGCTCCCTGTTGTTCTTGCATGTTGTCCCTGTACTCATTGCTTGTTATTTGTCGCCTTGTTATCCAATACTTTATGTTACTTTCTATTTAGATTCATGCCAGTGTAGGCTCATCGTTGGGTGGCATGTCTTCGCTAATGGCTGCTGCAATGTTTCCTGAAAAAGTGAAACGGTAAAGAAAAACATAAACGCATAACTTGACTTCTGTTGAAAGCCATGGCAGTTTATTAGCTCAGAATACTATCAAACAGAAAGTTATCTCCAGTAATGCTTGTGTATGCGCTATTGATTTGCCACTCGGCCAGTACATGAAGCAGTGACAGTTGTCTGAGTGGTAGTTTGAAGACTTGATCTCTTGCATATAAATCAATGAAGGTGATTCTAATCTCCCAAAGGTTCAGACTGTAGCTTCGTTCAAACTAAGACTATTTTGTTCATGGAAATTCAGTTTTGTAGCTTATTCATAAGCATGAAGCTGTTATGAATTCTGATGTTTAAAATTCTCGCAGTTATGAAATCTGATGTTTACATCGTATGAGGTGAACGCCAAAACTTACACCAAATTATGGGTCTTGTTCTCAAAGTGATTTATGTATCATTAAGGTTTATTTTGTAAGTCTTAATCTCTTATAATTGAGTATATATTAAAGTACTTTAATTTACAGGACCGTGTCCATTTCATCGTGTGCTCGGTCCCATCTTTCCTTCATTGCAATGCATAACTGAGTACATATGAAAGTACTTTAATTTACAGGGCCGTGTCCATTTCATCGTGTGCTCGGTCCCATCCTTCCTCCATTGCGATGCGATACATTCAAAGACAAATATTGATGAGTGATCCCAATTGGAACGACGGATTTTATTATGATGGCCCGTTTCCCATGCTGGGAATGAAAAATGCCAGGTAATTATCGACAGTTTATTGTTTTTTTATTAATTATATCTTGCATCAATGCTGTCTTTTCAGATTCTCGCCTTTCTGTTCGAAGTAAATGTTTTTGAAATTGAATTCGATTCCAATGTGGGTGATTATTGTCGCTCTATGTGTAAGAATTGAGTGTCGAGAATCAGTCTTGTGAGATCCTATTTCTATCCTCTTGAATCCTCTTAAAACAGTCTTGTGAAATCCTATTTCTATCCTTTTGAATTCTTTTAGATCAGTCCCGTAAAATTCTATTTCTATCCTTTTGAATTCTCTTAGATCAGTCCCGTAAAATCCCACTTCTATCCTTTTGAATTCTCTTAGATCAGTCCCGTAAAATCCCATTTCTATCCTTTTGAATTCTCTTAGATCAGTCTCGTGAAATCCCATTTCTATCCTCTTGAATTCTCTTAGATCAGTCGTGTGAAATCTGTTCTATTCTTTTGAATCTTTTAGACCCAATCTCTGAAGTCCCATTTCTATCCAGGACCAATCCTGTTAAATATCATATTTATGCTTTTGTACCACTTGCACCAAGTTGTTTTCATTTTTAGATCGCTTGCTACCATTAGCTATCGTAGTGGCAGTGAATGGGAAGAAAGATTTGGTAGAAAGAAAATAGAGAAGCCTGCAGATGGTTCTAACCCCCCTTGTATTTTTAATGCAGATTTTCTGATCGAAGGCTATCTGGATCACCAAGTTAGTATATACAGGGTGACCCAAAAAGATGCGTGCGCATGAAAATTTCAATTGTGGCTTTAATTTTTGAAGAACTTAAAACTGCCATCACAGCAAAAAGAAGAGCCATCCCGAAAGAGGAGTGTATAAAAGTGATTCAAAACTTTGCCAGACGAGTACAGGTTTGCTTGCAACGAAATGGTGGACATTTGGAACACATCTTGGGAAAGCCATAAATTGACTAAAAATTGACAGAAATAGCCGAAACTCTTGTGAATAGTCTTCCATAAACTGAATGATGTGTGGTTGTAATTTGAAATAAATAGCTTTTTAATTAAAGCCATAATTGAAATTTTCATGGGTACGCATCTTTTTGGGTCACCCTGTAATTGAAAAAAGCCTTATGTTTATGCGGGATTGTTGCTGGAAACAGTTCCCTTTTCATAGAATAAAATGTTTTCTAAAATTTCTAGGGCGAAAGCTTTTGTCTCAAGTATGATCCCAATTCGATGTTGTATATTTCAAAGGTATGTATGTGCAGCAATCTCGTTAGCATCGTTCAACCTTTTCTGGATAAATAGTTTCCAAGATAATGCTATCATCTTTGACCACACGACAATTTCGTGTGGTATGAACTAAAACATAATCCGAAAAAGGACATCTTGTAAACTTAAATTCAAGCTATCAAACAAAACCATTAAAAGTGTAGTATTTCGGTTTTATTTGAAAACCATCATTTTTGTCTGATGATTGTTTGTTTTATTTTATAAGATAATGCTTGTGAACTGACTTTCAATAGTTGAGACTTTATAATACGCGTGTCTTTTTCATTTACGTCTTCAACTCCACACATGTTTTCTATAGTTGTTACAATCTGGGGCCTGTTGCATGAAGCCTGTATAGCGTTGTCAGTCGGATAGCACAAATTTGCAAGTTTGTAAAAAAGGTGTTTGTGTTTGTCTTACAACAAAGAAATCTCGTAATCTTCGAAACAACATTTTTTTTCAGTGATTGCTCAGTTTGAATCTTATATTTTTCGCTTTTTAAAAGGTTTTATAAAAATTTTAAAAAATTGCTATTAAATGGATAACGCTATCCAGGCTTCGTGATATTTAAACTTTATGCTGTGTGAAAACTGTGGCGCTTTTTCATTGAGTTTGAACGTAGCTATGTTTCATGTACATACACTACAATGATCTAGCATGGGAAATTTTCAAAAATAGACAGTAAAATAATTAAATATACATTCAGTATAATTAAAAAAGGTATGTTGGACTTTATGAATGAAATTACTGATTCCTAGGCAATGGACCTTTTTGATTTAGCGGAAGGATATGACTCCTTAGTTGATGGTGTTTCCCGGATAAAATGTTCTGTACTGGTAAGACTGTTTATAAAGCTATCAATTGTAGAAAAGGAGATTTTGGTGTCTTTTGTTTCATTGTTTGTTTGGTTATTGTAGTACAATTCAAGTGGACACATACTATAGCATATTTAGGGTACATTATAATACATCACTGATGTTCATTGTTTGCTTGGTAATTGTAGTACAATTCAAGTCGACACATACTATAGCGTATTTAGGGTACATTATAATACATCACTGATGTTCATTGTTTGCTTGGTAATTGTAGTACAATTCAAGTCGACACATACTATATAATATTTAGGGTACATTATAATACATCACTGATGTTCATTGTTTAATATGTTTACATTTCCAATTCCAATTGGTAGTTTTGTTCTTTAAAAATTTACATCCATTAGTGTTTTTGCCCTGAAGTTAATTTTAGTTCAAAATTGAGCAGCCATAATTTTTCGACGAACGTTGGATCCGTCATCGTACACATACTCGAGAGTTATAATATTAGACGCACTCTTGAAGGAAATGAAGACCCTATGTTTTTCATCTTTCGACTAAACTAAACTGTAAAATGCTACAAATGCTTTACGCCATTGATTTGTCACTCGGTCAATACAGGAAGCGTAGACAATTTATCTCCCGGATGTGTTTAAAATTACTCACAAAAGATATCATGAAAAACTATCCAGGAGGGGAATTACCTCCATTTCCTCCAAAATGACTCACTAGAGATGTCATGAAAAAACTATCCAGGAGGGGAGTTACCTCCATTTCCTCCAAAATGACTCACAAGAGATATCATGTAAAACTATTCAGGAGGGGAGTTACCTCCATTTCCTCCAAAATGACTCACAAGAGATATCATGAAAAACTATCCAGGAGGGGAATTACCTCCATTTCCTCCAAAATGACTCACAAAAGATATCATGAAAAACTATTCAGTAGGGGAGTTACCTCCATTTCCTCCAAAATGACTCACAAAAGATATCATGAAAAACTATCCAGGAGGGAATTACCTCCATTTCCTCCAAAATGACTCACAAAAGATATCATGAAAAACTATCCAGGAGGGAATTACCTACATTTCCTCCAAAATGACTCACAAAGATATCATGAAAACTATCCAGGAGGAGTTACCTCCATTTCCTCCAAAATGACTCACAAGAGATATCATGAAAAACTATTCAGGAGGGGAGTTACCTCCATTTCCTCCAAAATGACTCACAAAAGATATCATGAAAAACTATCCAGGAGGGGAATTACCTACATTTCCTGCTCTGCCAAGTGGTAACTCGATGATGACAACTTTCCAAGTGTTGCTAGTCTCTGCTCCAATTTTATCCAGGCGTATGTAGCTAATTAATGATGTAATCTTGATCTAGGTTATGGGTGTGCAGTCCGACATTCTTTTCCCGTTCACCAACAGAGACAATTAGATGAACTGTTAAAGGAATCAGGTGCAAACGATTGTTTTTTTTCCGATTTCAGCTTGCCTCATGTAGTGACGTTGCACAATGAAACTCTTCTCTACTAAGTATGAATGACTGCGCTTGCCTCATGTAGTGACGTTGCACAATGAAACTCTTCTCTACTAAGTATGAATGACTGCGCTTGCCTTATATGCCTTAAAACATTTACAAGTGACGTTGCACAATGAAACGCTTCTCTACTAAATATGAATGACTGCGGGGATTTTTTTTCTAAATTTCATGTCGGTTTGAATCATCTTTTGTTGAATCATCTTTTTTGTTTTGTAAAAAATATTTTTTGTATTTGTACCACGTTTTTGCTTTGTTTTGTGTGAAGAAAATTCATTTTGTTGATGTACAGCCTTGTCATCCTCAGCTGTAGAATTTAAATTATATACATACAGGCAGTTAAATAGAAATGCTCGATCTTTGTCTAGTAATGTTGGACAGTTATGACCCACATCAAAGATTGGTTTACTTAGCAGACAGCATTTCTATCTGATGCTAAGCTCCAATTGAAGAAAGAGGAGAATTCACTACTTTATAAATAAATATACTATAATTTTTGTTGTGTAACTTTTATTTAATGTTTTAGTAGGTTGTCCCAATGTCTTACACTATTAATCCATTTTTTTCCCAGTGAGCAGTTCTTTTGACCGCCTGTGTATTTTTGTCCTTTGAAATTTCGGCTTTGCTGCTCTGCAGAAACCAACACAAACGAAATAATTATTTTCTTAATAGGAAATGATTCGGTCACATATTATGAACTACCGTCAATATTTGGTCATGATACGTTTCTTCTTGACGTCAACGCTATCGCAGCGGCTATCAAGGTTGGTAAACAAAAATACTATGCAAGAAAATGTTTACTAAAGGTCTAACTTCACTTGCAATTTTCTTTGTTATCCTAAAATGTTATTAACCTTACCAATGAATGAGGAAAAACTTCAAAGACTGCCCATTTTTCTTTTCCTATATTACAGTGATGTCATTATTACTTCGTCAGAAAGGCATATTGTGTTTAGTATGCGTGCGAAAAATGAAACGCCTTGCATTTCTCATAATATACTTCGATTTTTTGCTTGTATGTAATACATGCAATGTGCAGATGAGAAACATGTTACTCGTGTCTTGTCTACACCCCACCCCCACCCCCTTCTCCACTTTTATTGCTCTTTTGACAACTGCATAAAGAGAAAAATGTTCTAAGCAGTCCATTCTTATTTTCCTAAATGACAGTGATTATTTATTTACATTATTTAGTTAACGTCAGATTTTATTTTTATATTTACAATTAACATGTGTTAAAAGGAGAAGCGCTTTATACGACGTTTTGCAAAATGTTTATTTTTCAAATGTATCTAATGCATATGATATGCAAAAAAACACGATGATACTACCAAACTGGCACTCATTATTTCTCTAATGTGGCTTTTAATAGCCTAACGTGGTACACCCATGCTTGTCGTATGGGTGTATGCCTATAAAGTGAATGGTTTGAACCCGGGAGTATCGTCATGCTACAGCTCAAACGAATGCGACGTAAACTAGGGCAAGCTATTCAATATTGCAGTGACGTATGCGAAATTTATAGGTCTATGCGTAGGCTAAGCCTCTAATGACTGTACGTTTTCTTTCGTACGGCAGGTCATTTTCGGTTTATTGGTGTATAAAAAAAGAAATGTTGTTTTGACGTGTTAAACGTTTTGTTTGCTACTTTGGTTTATATATATGTTCACATTGACGAGCTACATTATAATCAAGATAAAGCCTTATAGATCTTGAGACCCAACTTTTTTTATGGTTTTAACTTTTTTTCGTCGTTGTTTTCAATACAGGGTCATCTTGAGACAGATTTGTCGTTCGCTGGAAAGAAATCACGGAACTAAAAGCAGAAATAATTTTTTTAATGACAGGTTTCTTAGAAATGAAAGGTAACGGTCGGCTTGTGTATAATGGTCTATCGGTGAATACTTTATCGGAAATTTTTTCAAGACGCTCTGGCAGTGGCACTTCACAAATTCCACCAAATTTTGGACAATAAAGAACAATTCATTCGCTTTGATTTTATCGAATATGGCAAGTAATTTGTAAAAATCGTGGCGGCGATGCTTTATTGCTAAAATATGAAATAGTTGATGTATAATTATTTATTCTGATTGGTTTGGTGTACATTGAAAATATATTGTTAAATTGAAGTAATTGTTTTTCAACGGTGAGTAATGAGAACTGGAAAAATAGGGATAATAGAGAGCAATGACAATGCAGGGACAACATGCAAGAACAACAACGAGCAATGTCAACAGGGACATGGCTAGTTATGAAAACAGGGACATCAGGGAGTAATGACAATGCTGGGACAACATGCAAGAACAACAGGGAGCAATGACAATGGGAACAAAAGGGAACCAATGAAAACAGGGAAAAAACTCGAAAAACGTTTGATCATTTTTTAAATATTGTGCAAAGTTTTTCTCTGTTTTTGGTTTCATCGTCAGACAAAAATAAAATTTCCTAAGTAGCTATCCGAAGACATTCAAGGCCAACAAAGACATTTCATTCTTTCATTGCGCCATAAAAAAGGTCGCTTGCATTTCTCAACGATCGTTTCAGTCGTGTGAGTCATTTGAGGTCATCCCGGTCGCCTCCGATATGTTCTCATACAGTCGCACGGGTAGTCTGTGAAATTTTTGTACGACTGAAACGACTTGGACGACTATATGAGAACCAGGCTTTACGAAAAAGATGTGCAGCTAATCTTTTTTTGTGTGTTTGCTTAATTTAGAAAGATAATTTAAATTCTTGAACATCTTTTCGAAAAGTGTGCCAAGTTTCCCGGAAACACTTGACATTCGCACATTGTGTTCGCATGCCCCCGGATGGAGAAAATATGGAGAATTCCATTTAACTTAGTCGTGGTTTTCCTGAATTGAAGACATGGAAGAAAACAATTCAAACATTTACAGAACAACTTGTAGAGTTCGTAGCTTATCAGGATATCCTGGGTCCTTATATTTGTAGCCCAAATCAGGTATGTACTCGTCGGCAAAATTGAAAATTTTTGCCTAGAAAAATCTCGCAAAATCAGAAGTGCAACTCCGATTTTGCGGGTGTCACGCGCATGCGTAGCTAACCACTATGTTATACTGCATAAGAGTAAAAGAACGACCGACCGACCTTTCGGGCTTACCACCGATTTTCGTTCATTAATGTCGAACATTTTTCAAATTTCGATGTTTATTATATATTACGTACTATTTGCCGACTATTTTTGTTGCTGCCCACGTGTACTCTCTGCGGACCTACTTTTACATTTAGTGTTATACTAATACGGTCTCACAAAGAGTAGATTGATCTGCGAATCTATCGTAATAGATGTTCTTGTGGACCATTATCATACTGTGTGGCGTTTATTTGTGCTATACCATAAGAAAAGAAATCCCATATCTACGATCGGGTTTCTATAATCAGGCATTACGTCATTCAGGCAGACTATAATTCAGGCATTTTCACAATATTTTACATTTTTTTTCATACAAAGACCTTAATTCATGCATTTTCACAAATTTACACCTTTTATCACAAAGAGTTTAATTCATGCGTTTTGACAAATTTTCTTACTTTTCACACGTAGACTATAATTCATGCATTTTCACAAATTTTACATTTTATCACTCAAAGACTATAATTCATGCATTTTCACAAATTTTACATTTTATCACTCAAAGACTATAATTCATGCATTTTCACAAATTTTTAAAATTTTTTCATACAAAGACTATAATTCGTGCATTTTCACAAATTTTACATTTTATCACTCAAAGACTATAATTCACGCATTTTCACAAATTTTACATTTTATCACTCAAAGACTATAATTTGCATTTTATTTTTTCATACAAAGACTATAATTCGTGCATTTTCACACATTTTCACACAAAGACTATATTTCTGGCATTTTCACAAATTTTCAAACTTTTTCATAGAAAGACTATAACTTACGCATTTTCACAATTTTTACATTTTTTACAAAGACTATAAATCACGCATTTTCACAAATTTTACATTTTATCACTCAAAGACTATAATTCATGCATTTTCAGAAATTTTTAAAATTTTTTCATACAAAGACTATAATTCGTGCATTTTTACACATTTTCACACAAAGACTATAATTCTGGCATTTTCACAAATTTTCAAACTTTTTCATACAAAGACTATAAATCACGCATTTTCAAAAATTTATATATTTTTTACAAAAAGACTTTAATTCATCCATTTTCACAAATTTTCACACTTTTTCACGCAAAGACTATAACTCAGGCATTTTCACAATATTTTACAATTTTCCATACAAAGACTTTAATTCATGCATTTTCACAAATTTACACATTTTATCACAAAAAGAGTTTAATTCATGCGTTTTCACAAATTTACTCATTTTATTACAAAAAGAGTTTAATTTATGCGTTTTTACAAATTTTCTTACTTTTTCACGCATAGGCTATAATTCACGCATTTTCACCAATTTTTACATTTTTTCACGCAAGGTCACGCTAATGCACGCTAAGAATGAACTAAAATACATGGAAAGCTACCTGTAGTAGACAAGCCTAATAATTTCTTGAAACAAAATATTACACCCAGACACGCGTGTGTAGTTCAATCAATTTTCACCCGCGAGAGAATCTCGAAACACACACGCGTGTCTGGTTGTAAGATTTGGCTTCAGTTATTTGCTTCAGGCAGTGTTCCATGTATTTTAGTTCAATGGTTAAAACAGCTCACTAGGACAATATGATTACATGAGTACATTTTGAAATGTCATTAATGTCGTCTCTTATGCAGGATAAATATGTATAAAATTGCCGTTTTCAGCCGCCTAAAGAACTTGAATAACCCTAACACTATCTTTTTCCCAATCCGTTAACCACGATACTTTCAACCAATACTGACTTTTTTGCGCGAGACAGTAAAAGACAGAAACTGGACAATTACATACGCGAAAAAGTAAAAAATACAAATATTTACGACAAGAAAAAAAAACATCTTTTTAACTTACGCTTGTATTTTACTTGTGGAAATGTACAGGAATGGTAAGAAAAAATACTAAAATATTCTACAAAGAAAACCATGCGACGAAGCAAGCCAGCAGCTTGCACTACTACAATGCAAAGTTTTCCAGAAAAATTATTAATTTCTGGAAAATATTAATTTCATTAACTGTCTTTCTAGTGTTTAAACACAAGCATACTTGGATTTTAGGAGTAGGTGAAAAAAAAGCGGGCGGGCTGGTTTACGATAGAAAAAACACTATGTTTCAACATTCTTGCTGAGTACAATGTGAAGGAAGTTATCAGGATAACTAAAATGTTCACTCAACCATTGAAGAGGTGTATCCGTGGGCGGTTCAATACCATGGATAACAATTTTTGCTGACTCGAAATCTTCGTTTGTGGCGAACGTATCCGGTAGTGCCTGCTGCATAAGACTCTTTAAAGTTAACAACTCTCCTGAAACATAGTTGATTTACATGCACATAAGATACTTTAAAGTTAACAACTCTCCTGAAACATAGTTGATTTACATGCACATAAGATACTTTAAAGTTAACAACTCTCCTGAAACACAGTTGATTTACATGCACATAAGACTCTTTAAAGTTAACAACTCTCCTGAAACACAGTTGATTTACATGCATAGAAGATTCTTTAAAGTTAACAACTCTCCTGAAACACAGTTGATTTACATGCATATAAGATTCTTTAAAGTTAACAACTCTCCTGAAACACAGTTGATTTACATGCATAGAAGATTCTTTAAAGTTAACAACTCTCCTGAAACACAGTTGATTTACATGCATATAAGATTCTTTAAAGTTAACAACTCTCCTGAAACATAGTTGATTTACATGCATAGAAGATTCTTTAAAGTTAACAACTCTTCTAAAACATAGTTGATTTACATGCATATATAAGATTCTTTAAAGTTAACAACTCTCCTGAAACATAGTTGATTTACATGCATATATAATTCTTTAAAGTTAACAACTCTCCTGAAACATAGTTGATTTACATGCATATAAGATTCTTTAAAGTCAAAAATTCTCCAACAAAAAATTGATTTACATGCACATAACATACTTTACTCTCATGCAAAATATTTCTCGGTCAAAAACTCTCGTGCAAAATATTTATCAGTGAAAAACTCTCATATAAAATATTTTTGGTCAAAAACTCTTATGCAAAACATTTTCAAATCAAAACCTGAAGTTAAATATGTTCATTTTTATACACATAACACTTACAATAAAAAGATAGATGAGAACAGATCGTTTTTAATAACAAAGCCATTAGCTTTAATTTTGTAAAATTTATCAAATCCCTCTCTCTCTCTTTTAGTCTATAACCTTTGTATCGAGGTACAAACCCACCCCCCTGTCATATCTCTCTCTCTCTTAGTCTAAAATCTTTATATTGAGATACAAACCCACCCCCCTGTCATATCTATTTCTCTCTTTGTTTATACTCTTTATATTAAGATACAAAACCACCCCCCTGTCTTATCTAGTTTTCTCTTTCTCTATAATCTTTATATTGAGATACAAAAACCACCCACCTGTCATATCTCTCTCTTAGTCTATAATCTTCATAATGAGATACAAACCCACCCTCCTGTCATATCTATCTCTCTCTTAGTCTATAATCTTTATAATGAGATACAAACCCACCCCCCTGTCATCTTACTGGCAATATTGCCCGTAATATTACACATAATATTCATCAAAGTCAAAAGCCCTCCCAGTCAACTTCAATAAAAAGTCATACACATTTAAAATTCGTACACAAACAAACCTGCTTCGTTGATAGGTTTCACAAGCTTTTGAATAAACATTTCATCCCCCTAAACAGGAAACAATTTAAGCCTTAATACACCCCACTCAAATTACACCAGAACAACGTACTTCCTACTCCTAGTCATTGCTAAAGCTCCCTAATAGTGTTCATTCTAAGACATAACTACATGTAAACCTTAATACACCCCACTCAAATTACACCAAAACAACGTACTTCCTACTCCTAGTCATTGCTAAAGCTCCCTAATAGTGTTCATTCTAAGACATAACTACATGTAAACCTTAATACACCCCACTCAAATTACACCAGAACAACTCCAGGAGGGTTGTAAGATGTGCATAACTCTCCCTGAACTTAGACATCCAATAGCACATTAATAAAAATATTATTGTGACGTATAGATAACGCCAGACTTATTAATTAGCTTTATCATGCTGACTCGTTGCTATTATATAGTTACATCCTAATTTTAGTAACATTACGTCGTATAGAGTAAATAGCAATTATGCCATAATTATGAAAAGGACGTTACGTCGTACATGTTTGTAAATGAAGATCGTCCAGGTTGGTATAGTCCTGAGAAGGACTGGGTTTTTTTTCATTTTTCTTCATTTACAAACATGTAACGGGTTCAAACCATTTACTTTATTACGTCATACTTTATAATTAGCTTCCAGACTAAATATAAGCAGTGAACAGCCAGGGCAAGGAGTATGATTATTGAAGAACATTGTGTAATACAAAAGATACTGAACGCTCGTGATATTTGGCTATTTGTTGTTGGACATATGGTCGTAAGGATTTTGAGGATGGAGAAGAATTAAAGAAGCAAAGCTATTTATTGTTGTCGTAGACAGATGAGTTTATACTATGCTGTTATTTATTTCTAACAGCTTTCTTTCATTTAATAATAATATAAAAATAGTGGAAGTCTTCGGTTCTTAAATCTTTCTTGTTACGGTGAACGTAACATTATATATGGTACAATGATATTTTACCATGATGCACCCTCCCCTCCCTCCCACCACCACAAATGAATACATCATCTCTTGGTATTAAACACTTTAAATTAGATTGCAATGGTCATTTTCTAAGGTGATATTGAAGGGTTACAACAGTAAACATGCACACACCTGATGAATTCTGAATGGGATATGCCTAAAAAGTTCATCACCAGATCTTTCCATTAGTCTTTTGTTTACACCCCAAAACTGCTCAAATTTGTCTGCAAAAAAGCATTTTGTGCTCATATATAAATTCGCATGTGATTTAAAAACAATTTTATGAAGTATAATAAACAATTATTGGATGAGGTTCGGCATGATATCACAAATTACTTAGAGGCCAATGTTGTCTGCCAAAGGGAAGCTGAGGTCTGAATAATTCTTGATATCATGCGAAAGCCAAATTCAATAATTGTTTTATTATTAACTAACTGAAATATTATTAAAAAATATCAATGTAGAACACTTTAAAAAGCTTCAAAAATTTGAGATGGTTTATTCAATTTCTCTTCCTTTAAATATGTTGTAAATATGTTCAAAGCTAGCTTTGTAGCTTTTTTAGTGTTTTTGCAATATTTTCTTTCAAAAGCTTTTGTGCTATCTTGTAGAAATGGCAGCAAACATCACTATTCAAAAGCTTTTGTGCTATCTTGTAGAAATGGCAGCAAACATCACTATTCAAAAGCTTTTGTGCTATCTTGTAGAAATGGCAGCAAACATCACTATTATTTGATTTTTTTCAAAACCGGCTTTTAATGGCATCAATAATGGTAGCAGTGTGCAAATTAGTTAAAAAAAACGATGTGCAATTTTTTTGACAAAAGTGTCTCTTTAGAGGCATAATCAAATCGATATTACGTTAATTATTATACAGCGCTAATTGCTAAGTTAATATTTTTAAACGTGAACAAATTCATACGATTTTCGACAGTGTTTTTCGTTAAAACCGCTAATTTTTGCACATCGTTTGAAAAAGTGATGTGCAATTGTTTTCATTTTAGCTAAAACTATGTGCAAATTGCACATTGCACACCGTTAATTCGCACACTGAATGGTAGAGACTAATATTTGTGAATATGGCATCATAATTACAGAAGTCAAGAATTAGTTGCAGATAGTTGTTGAAGAAAGAAAAAATAACAATCACCGTTATTAAGACCAAGCCATAATTGTTTGTGATCTTTCTTTTGCATTGAATTGATGATCTGAGACTTGTGTTTCAATGAATCTGCCTTCAAAATAAAATTGCAGTAGGTTTGTGTTTGTTTCATTGATTCAGTACAATGTATCACAATATCACCAACCTCTTTTATAGCGGACATGAAATAGGATTCAACAACCTCTTTGCTTTCACAATGAATTAATTCATCCTCGGGAAAGTCCTAACGCAAACGTACAAATAAAACCTTACACAAAAAACTTGCATTATTGCGAAAAAAAGTTAGTTGTCAAAAATCTATTTTAAAAACCTCAAAATGAACTGTTATGTTCCATGGCAATGCATCATGGGAGCCATACAGGTCAAAGAGTACTCCTATTGGATAGTGCCTACAAAATTCAAAAATAACTTCAGTTTTTTGGATAAATGTCAATTTTTCACACTCAACCTGAGAGAAGGATCATACTTTGCAACCACTTACAAGTATTTAGTTACACAGTACACATTTCAAAGTGGATGGGTATTGGCTGCTACAGTTGAGTGCTCCAACACCACTGTGCTTAGCAGATGTAGGTATTATGAGTTGAAGCAAAACTTTTATCTCATCACAATAAGAATGGCTAAAATCACAACCTCCTTAATCTCAATAAAGAAAAAATTGATGTTTTGGCTAGACTGCAGTTTAGTCGACACCTGAAGCGCTTATATGAGGAGCACTGGCTTGTATTTGCTTAAGATTATAAGGGTTAGGGTTTGGGTCAGCGTCCAAGATGTCTGCTAAACTGCAGTAGTCCCCGTATATTTACCATTTAAGAGATTGTCCATTAAAGTCAAACCAAATACTGCTGGTATCCTTATCGGGTTTGATTGCAGATTGAAAATGTTTTGTGACTTTGTCAGTAACAACAGGAAGATAACTCACTCTTGGAAGCAACAGCTACATCATTAAAAAAAATCTCAGTAAATAGCTTTCTTTTATGACAACACTGACTTAAGAATAATCATATTGTTCGTTGAGTAGACCAAACTTGAGTGAATGTCTGAACGGTAAACCAAAACTAGTTTAGTCCCACGATATGGTTATAACTATTGGTATAATACATTCACTCCTACATTTCGTGACAGCACAATAGTCATAAAACATTTAAAATGGACGACAAATTTCTTTAAAGCAAACATTTACTCTTAAACAACCAAGACTAAAACTTACATAGAATGGTTCGGGCTGCTCAAGAGTAAACACTTCGTCGGAGTTTAGAGAAAAACATACTGGTATCCGACCATCCCAGAGGATTCGCAAAACTTCTCGGTCGTCCGCCATTTTAAAATCACGAGTTCGTTATACCATCGTAAAAACACGATATTAATATTTTCAAACAATAGTACTTCAAAAGGAAGTAAGACTTTTTGAAGATAAAAAAGAAATATAAACTTGAAATCACGAGTATAATTGTCTTCTATGGGAAAGATTCAGGGTGCGTCTGCGATGCGCTATGGTCAGTGTAGTGGATCATAAATTCATAATTGATAATCATTGATAATCTTTGAAAACCCCAAGCACCTTTAATGATAATAATCATTGATAATCTTTGTAAACCCCAAACATCTTTAATGATAATAATCATTGATATGTACATTGGTTTTCCCCTTATTGGCATAAAGTGGCTTTTCCTATGAAAAATTTGGAGATTTGTGTCATTAATACACATTTCGAATTTTCGATGACCCAAGAACAAAATATTTTTACAAAACACCAAAAAAATGTAACAACAGAAAACCAAAAATGTCGAAACGCGTTTACTTGAATCATACCCTTTGGAAAAAATTAGAGAAATATAGCAAATAATATGTCTTAATATATATTTATGGAGCTAAACGAAAATTGTTCATATTTTTTATGTTTAGTTACACATACATATAGTTAGCATATACAATGATCGAAAGTTTCTTCTTGTGAATGAACGTGAACTAATCCTTCTACAATCTCAAAGAGAAGCGACCACATTCTCTGTTGGTCCTTGTACTATCCCTTGTCAATAACATTCCTTAGAGTTCTCTTCTCACAATACTCCATCTGTATATAACAAGGGTTTGCAAAGTACACTTTTAATCTTCTTGCAAATCTTTTGTGGTTATGGCTTCCTCTTCACTTTCGAAATCAGATTCCTCGTCCTAAAGGAAAGACGCTGGTAGTTACTTTTACATATCTTCAGCAGCATCATGAACAGTTCCCACTACTATATACCACGTGAGACAAGAAGCTTCCAGACTGTATATGTGATTCATCGATATTTCTTTTGAATATATCTTCAGAAGACTCGGTGTTATTAATGAACTGTTTTTGTATTGGAACCTTGTCCTAGAGCTTTTGTCGTCATCAAAATGCTTGGAATCATTCGTGTTTTCATTGGTCCACAAGTCCTCATCCAAAACTCTTGAGCGTACGCTAGGTGCTTCAACTACGTTCAATTTCATCGAGCTATCTTCAACCCGGCGTCGTTTTTTCTCCTCCATCATGCTTGATTTTGTTTTACAGTTGGAAGTTTCGTTATCAAATATTTCTTCTACTTCAATCCACGAATTATAATATCTGTCATAAATATTAGAGCATTTTTTATGCACAAAATATGCAGATACAAAGTTATGGAGAAAAATAAAAACATCTCCAACATTGTCACGGGTATTACGAGTGGCGTAACAAAGTGTTGATGAGATTGATATGCTTTTGTCAAAACAAGCTTAAGAGACAATTAGCATGCCAAAAATATATAATTGAAAATTTTCTAAGCGCATATACAAGCACCAATTTCAGAGTTCGCACCGTCACAAATTAATTGAGAATTAATCTGAGCATGCGTAGTCAACTCCAAGTTCATGGTCATGGCAAAGACCAACTGCATCTACTAGCACCGATTTTGAAGTAAATAGTATGCTTAGTAACAATTTAATAGAGACATACTCTGTGCATGCCCTCGAGCGCATGTGCACTCCACTCGAATAAATGTTCATGGTCATGGTAAAGACTAACTATATGTACTTGCACAACATTTGTGGCAATTGGCTCACTTAGTCGCAAATTATCAAGGAAATCATCTTCGCATGCGCAGTGACGATGTCAATCACACCACAACTTTTGTAAGCCTTTCAATTTTTGTATATATATATATATAAACTAAATACTATATGTAGTAGATGTCAACTAGCAGTGGAAGCTGGGTGCGATTAGGTAGGCAGAGGCTTAGGAGCCCAGACTTTGGTTTCGACGGCACTCTCCCTGCCTATCGCAGGTGATCTCGTGGTCTGACGGGCGTAGGATAGCGTGGAGGAGCCGAAATCTCCAACCGAAACGTTAACATGCGGCGCTCTAGTGTCATACGCTTAATAGGGTATCGGGAAGCATGGACCGAAAACGAGGTTTTTTGCTTTCGAATTTTATATTTTTGTTTGCAAGTGTTATTTTCCTGTAAACAAAATAAACCAAGCAGTGTTCAATTAACTTCTTCTAACACCGTGCATTTTTCTGACAATTATAATTTAATACAACCTTAAATATGTTTTAAAGAAATTTTATTGATTTATATCTTTCTGATTTAACTCTCTCATTTACTGTTTCTCATGCATCACGAGCAAACCATTCATGGGCTTCATGGCAAACAAGGATTATCTAGTTCCCTTCATTAACATGCGACGCTCTAGTGCTCAACTATCTCGGGGTATCGGGAGGTATGAACCGAAAACGGGATTTTTCAAATTCAAAATTTGTCTTTTTTCTTTACAAGAATTTTTCTCATAAAAGAAACTAGAACACCCAAGGATACTGCAAAGGTTCAAACAACTTCTGCCCTTTTGACTTGCAATTTAAGCCAACTCTATCTTTAACAATGTAACTATGTCGTAACTCTCTCGTGATGAGCGAGAGTCTCCTTATATAATATGACTCTCTCATTATGAAAGAAAGCATCCATGGGCTTCATAGAAAAAAGAGGTTATCTACATTTTTATAATAGTTTCCACAAAGATAACATTTAATAAGCCAAGCAATTTGTATCGTCTAAATTGAACCTTGCTTTCAATCATTCTTGAACTGCAACCAACCTCAAGGGAGCCATCAAACAACGTGGCTTGCCCACGACGACTGTAGCCCAAAAAGCAATAATAAAATATTCTTTTGTATTTGACAAAACCAACATGGCTGCCATGACGTAACATGCAATCCACCAATTAGGTTATAAAATTTTGATTCATTTTGGATACTAAATTTCTTTTTACCTTACTATATTTTCATGATTCAATCCAGAAAGTAACTTCTCTCTCGAGTAATTTTGCGATTAAGCAGCACACTTTTCGGATTCAAAGGAATTCTTTTAATCGCATAGAGACAGCCGTCTAAATTATTATTACCTAGGCATATATGGAGCATTTCCAAATAACGTACAAAATTTCCTTCGCATGACCAAATTACCGTCTATTTGAACGATTTATGTAATAAAAAGTTACCTTAATTGAGACCTGAAGCGAGCTTTTCAATCTATCCAAAGACCAAACTCTTTTTCTATGACATTAGTTGACTTTTTAAAGAAAACACCCGAAAATGTAAAAATAGAAAACAAAAAATGTCAAAACGCGTTTACTTCCCTACTGGCAAAAGTAGAGAAAAATAGCAAATAATAAGTCTTTATATATACTTATAGAGCTAAACGAAATGGTTCACATTTTTTTCATGTTTAGTTACACAGAAATACAGTTAACTAGCACATACAATAATCGAAAGTTTCTACCTGTGAATGAAAGTGAACTAATCCTTCTACAATCTCACAGAGAAGCGACCAAATTCTTTGTTGGTCCTTGTACTATGCCTCATCAATAGCATTCCTTAGAGTACTCTTCTCACAATACTCCATCTGTATGTACAAAGTTTGCAGAGTACACTTATGTGAGGCATGAAGATAGGTCCAGAGACAGATAATGGCCTTTATAGATATAAGCCATCCCTTCAGTGATTTGATTCCGCCTGTGATGTTTTTACCATCTTTTACCACTTTGATTCCCTGGATAAAGGACATTGCTTCTTTGAGAAAAGCAATGTGATTATTGCTGTGTGAATGTTTTACGCAGTGCGGTGTTTTGAAATTAAATGAAGATCATATCTTCATTTAATTAGTGATTATTGCTGTTGCTTATTGCACTTCTTTGTTCTTTTGCTGATTCCAGTGTGGAACTATTGACGCAATCGAAAAGCGAATCAAATTTGAAAAGCAACTCAGCTGTACCCAAGGCTGATGGTGGTAGTGCTCCAATTGATGAATATGTGCAAATCGATGCAGCAACGGTGTGGCTGAATATTTGTGTAGCATATTTAACTTGAAAATTAATCTGAAAATTAATGCAGCGACAGCGATGTAACGAAAATAACAATATATATATATATTAATAGAAGAAGAGGACAATTTTATTTCCTTACAACGGAATCAATACTTTAAATTATCTAAAACATGACAAATATAAGGAACATATAGTTAAGAGCATCTGGAAGTTAGCTACAATCATACAATATAAGAATTTTCCCAACACAATATGGCATTGGCATTAAATACAATTGCACAAGTTTGCAATTTCTCAATGAACATTTATCGAGTGTTAACAGTTTCTCAATGAACATCTATTCTGTGACCAGGCAGGCAAGTCACCAGGCCTGTTGTTTAAATGGACGTTTCAATAGAGTTAATTTAAGGAAGAGACTAGGTTGGTTCATACCAGGGGCGGATCTAGACCGATGCAACCGATGCGAATGCATTTTAATGAAATAAATAGCAAATATTATTTTCGAATTATTTAAAACGCACATTTGACAGTGATATATTGTTTAGTTAACTTATAGATTTAGCAGTTTTAAGCTAAAATTTGTTCTAGAAATAACATTTGTGTTCTCCGATAATTTTGTCGTATTCCATGACACAAATAGCGAAAGAAAAGTCGATAAAATTTAGCGAAATTTTGTCGTGAATACATAATTAGTAAGTAATTTAATAGTATTCTGCCAGCACGTCACGGTAGATGGAAGAGGCATCGCTACGTCACAGTAGATTTGCGATGCATCGGTCGATGCATCGGTCCCGAGTCCTTTTCCGCGTGAAATCTACTGTGACATCAGCAAAACCATTGTTTTAGGGCCTCACGTCACGGTAGATTTTGCCGCTGAGCGATGCATTTTTCATAATTTTGTGATTGTGGGCACATGGCACCGATGCATTCAACTTTGAACTTCAAAGTTGAATGCATTGTTATTGATCACTTGATATAACTCGCAATCATCGATCGAAGTCATGGCTGTCGAGAATATCAAACACGATCTGTGTACTCTGCTTCGAGAAGAGAAGTCATTTGATATTAATGGAGTGCGTCGAACCTATGAAACGAGAGCTGCTACTTTTATTTCAAAATCCTCTCCTTGGAATCCCTTTTCAAAGGGTAAAAATGGGAGAGATATGTCAAGTGAAATGTTAATACCTAAGCACTTGACAATTCATTGGCAAAGTGGAGAACTAAGAGCTTTAAAGTAAGTAAATTTACCTTTATGCTTGCATGTTTTGGAGCGATTATAGAATACCCGTCCATTTTTAAAGGCACCCATACAGGCTTAAGCCTTCAACAAGGCATATTATATAAGTAGATAGTGAGTGGACGGGTATTCTATAATCTAGCACATGTTTTAAATGTAAATAGTGTACTCATTTCAGAACGACGAACAATCATCATAAAATATACACGATGTCATATTACTTATGCAGCACTTATACTTGTATTCATATGTAATATAATACAATCGCTGGAAAATGCTTCTCGGATAGTGAAAATTCAAAAATTTTCTGGGGAGCATGCCCCAAACCCCTAGCGGTGGCTCGCGCCTTCGGCGCTCGCAATGCATCGGTCAGCTAAGGAGCTGGATCCGCGCCTGGTCAAAGCCATTATGTTTCCATTGATCTATGTGGGGTTTCATTTTGGTAAGGCAGTGTTGACAATTGGTGTTCAGTTGCCAGATCGTAAATTAAGTTCATAGATTAGTGAACTTTTTTGACGAACACTGAACTATAGTTTAGTGAGCTTATTTGAAATTTTACGAAATTTTTAATAAAAAAGTATTCTATTCTAACGACTGGACTGTTATACCTCGACAATGGTCCAAAATCATTGAAAATTTCTGAGTTAATCAGACGTGTTCCAGCAATTTCCAATGTCAAAAGTTAATATAAAACTTTTGACATAAGAGAACATGAACATTTCGTCTAGTTGAAGAAAGGCAGGAGACTGTAGTTTCCCATCTTTATGATTTCTGATAATAAATATGTCAATTATTTTATGAATTTATCGCAATGCTTATTCCATGATAAGACATTACGACACTCGAGTGTGGTTCTGTGATCAGTCACAATATTGTATTCTCATGTGATGCGCTATTACAGTCCATTGTGATGTAATGCGATACATTGTAATGTTGTGATACATTGCAATAATAAAGATGATGCGTTGTTATGCATTGTGATAAATTGTGACGTATTTTGATGTAGTATGATACATTGTGATGTAGTGTGATGCATTGTGATACATTGTGATGTAGTGTGATGCATTGTGATACATTGTGATATATTGTGATGCATTGTGATACATTGTGATGTTGTGTGATACATTGTGATACATTGTGATGTAGTGTGATGTAGTGTGATGCATTGTGATGCATTGTGATACATTGTGATACATTGTGATGCATTGTGATACATTGTGATACATTGTGATGTAGTGTGATGTAGTGTGATGCATTGTGATGCATTGTGATACATTATGATACATTGTGATGACACAACGACCAACTGCATCTACTAGCACCGATTTTGAAGTAAATAGTATGCTTTGTAACAATTTAATAGAAATCATCTGCGCACGCGCTCGAGCATGCGCAGTCCACTCGAATAAAAGTTCATGGTCATGGTAAAGACTAACTATATGTACTTGCACTACATTTGTGGCAATTGGCTCACTTAGTCGCAAATTATCAAGGAAATCATTTGCGCATGCGCAGTGACGATGTCAATCATACCACAACTTTCGTAAGCCTTTGAATTTTGTATATATATATAAACTAAATACTATATGTAGTAGATGTCAACTAGCAGTGGAAGCTGGGTGCGATTAGGTAGGCTAGTGGCTTAGGAGCCCAGACTTTGGTTGCGCCCGCACTCTCCCTGCGTACTCGAGTAAAGCCAATCGCAGGTGATCTCGGGGTCTGACGGGCGTAGGATAGCGTGGAGGAGCCGAAATCTCCAACCGAAACGTTAACATGCGGCGTTAACATACGCTTAAGAGGGGATCGGGAAGCATGGACCGAAAACGGGGTTTTTTGCTTTCGAATTTTATAGTTTTGTTTACAAGTGTTATTTTCCTGTAAACAAAATAAACCAAGCAGTGTTCAATTAACTTCTTCTAACACCGTGCATTTTTCTGTTAATTATAGTTTAATACAACCTTAAATATGTTTTATACAAATTATATTGATTTATATCTTTCTGATTTAACTCTCTCATTTACTGTTTCTCATGCATCACGAGCAAACCATTCATGGGCTTCATGGCAAACAAGGATTATCTGGTTCCCTTCATTAACATGCGACGCTCTAGTGCTCAACTATCTCGGGGTATCGGAAGGCATGGACCGAAAACGGGATTTTTCAAATTCAAAATTTGTCTTTTTTCTTTACAAAAATTTTTCTCATAAAAGAAACTAGAACATCCATGGATACTGCAAAGGTTCAAACAACTTTTGCCCTTTTGACTTGCAATTTAAGCCAACTCTAAAAGCATGTTTATTCGTTTTTCACTTGTTAGCTATCTTTAACAATATAACTTTGTCGTAACTCTCTCGTGATGAGCGAGAGTCTCCTTATACAATATGACTCTCTCATTATGAAAGAAAGCATCCATGGGCTTCATAGAAAAAAGAGGTTATCTACATTTTTATAATAGTTTCCACAAAGATAACATTTAATAAGCCAAGCAATTTGTATCGTCTAAATTGAACCTTGCTTTCAATCATTCTTGAACTGCAACCAACCTCCAGGGAACCATCAAACAACGTGGCTTGCCCACGACGATTGTTGCCCAAAAAAGCAATAATAAAATATGAGCTGTTTTTGTATTGGGACCTCATCCTCGCTAGAGCTTTTATCGTTGTCAACATGCTTGAAGTAAGGCCTATGTTATGTTGCAAAGAATAGTATAGAGGTGTTGTAGGGACGGGCAAAAAAAAAAAGTTTGAAAAGATAATAAGAAAGTTAGAGAAAGAACGCGGAGACTCCCAAAAGGCTAGGAACATATAGAGTCTAATCAGTCTACATAGCATACATAGAACAAAGTATAGGAATTTTTGATTTTCCGTAATTACAGTGCTCGATGCGCATATAAAGTATAGATAAAGTATACCTAAAGTTTATCTAAAGTATAAAGTATAGATAAAGTACAGATATAATTTATTTCGGGCAGTCATTTGGATTGAAATTTTCCATTATTAATTACATTAAAATGTTTATACCTAAATGGAATGAATACAATTCTCAAGTTGAAAAACCAATAGCATTTCTTTTGACAGGCGTAAAATCATTCGTGGAGTTAATCAATCCAGAAGTTCTGCTACTCAATTCACGTGCAAAGTGATTAGTACAGTTGGCTTGCAACGAATATAGTTGGCTTGGAGTCAAAAGGACAAAAAGATTTTCGCCATGTTGGAGGAAATTTTAATTTTAAACGAGAAAAATTTTTCTTGCCGAATTCAACGAAGATTGCGTCAGTGTCGTCATAAGAAATCCAACTATATTATTATAGACAGTCAGTGTATCAGAGATCTTTAGCCATAGCCATAATAATATCATATACTTGTAATTAAGAGCAAAAACAAAATCGAAAGTATGTACGAACTGTCCGAGCAATGCAGCGTTTAGCTGCATTTACCACAGAATTGAACGTTGTCAATGTGTACAGATCCAGATTTTGGCGTCGCCTTGAATAAGAGCTGCAAAGAAACGACGATATATTCAGCCACTATTGAACACACAAAAAGTATCGCATCTGCGTAAAATATTTATCACTATTGCTTCTAACAGCCAAAACTTACACGATATTTCTGACAAAGTCAAGCGATGGCTCACTGAGCCAATCAAAACATTTAAAACTTACATGATATTTCTGAGATGCTCTGAAATACATCCTCGCCTTTGTCCATGATCCACGTGTATCGGTCAAATGGAGTTTAAGTGATTTTACGTAGTTCTTAGTATTGGTGACTTGGAAAACTTTAAGTGATCCTCTGAATGCAAAATCAATTAATTTGCCTGTTACCTTTGAAATAATCTGACTATATCCGCGTGTGAAAAAGTACATTTTAACGGAAGATCACATAACGTAACTGTCACTTCCGTTTGTAAATAATTGTATAAAAGTTTCACAGCTTGCTTTGTAAACTACTACCCTGATGATGTCATTGGAATAAAGACGAATTATTACACACACAATGCTGTCTACACTTATGTATCATCTTGAATATCAAGAAAACGAAATGTCTGTTTTCGGAATCTGTTTTTATTTTGTTCTATTTAATAAAGACACTAGTACTGGAGCATATAAAGACTCAAGTTTCAAAATCTGATCACAAGCTTCAACGTCATATCCCCCTGATAAAAAAACTAGACTGGGGTACATAAATACCCAAGTTTCAACGTCACATCGCTCCTGATAAAGATACTAAACTAGAGTACAGAGTACATGAGGACCTAAGTTTCAACATTTTATGGAGGGTCATGTATTACAACAGTTCAACTCTGCAGGCATATGGCGACGAAGAATTCAAAAATCAAAAACCAAACAAGTCAAAAAATTAAAACAAATATCACATGCAAGCTTACCGTCTGATTCTGTAATAAAACTCCATGCAAAGATTACCAAGATCTTCATTATAAGGGACAAGTAACTCCAGTGGTACTATGAGTTCAGCAGAGCCATATCCAGACGATGACAAATAGCCTAATGTACGATGTTAGCACACAAAACTCAGTATCGCATTTTTACGTCAGTGATAGGACGTGAAGAGAACATGGAAGTGAAGATAAGACCGGAAGTGAAGATAAGATCGGAAGTGAAGACAAAGTGAAAAGGAAGAGAAACAGTGAAGAGACAAAGTCAGAAGGAAGAGAGAAGACAGAAAAGAAGAAATGAAGAGAAGAAAGTGAAGACAGAAGAGAAGACAGAAAGGGAAGAGAAGACAGGAAGTGAAGAGAAGATAGAAAGTGAAGAGAAGACAGGAAGTGAAGAGAAGACAGAAAGGGAAGAGACAGAAGAGAAGACAGGAAGTGAAGAGAATGAAAAAAAAGCAGAAGAGAAAAGAAAAGTGGAAAAGTTGAAAACATATTTATCATTACCCTTTTTTACAATGAGCGCGAACTAATTCACCGTCAAATGACATCACTTTAAACAAACAGAAGATCAAAAATGTCAAGCATCATACCTTTGCCATCCTGTCCACCACTGGATTTTAAAACGAAGTCATGATCGTCAGTAAAGGGCACATCCACAAAGTCGCAAGAATCCAAATCAAAAGTACACGACTTAAGTTTCTTTGTTAGAAAGCATGACCCTAAGAATAAATCGAAAAAAACTTGACTTGATATTACGGCAGTGCCTTGTCTAAAGATACTACACGCCCCTGAATTGTAATGAGAGAACATTCCCCTACATGACACATCGATGAATGAAAAAGGCAAGAGCCCACTGTACCACAAAATCCACATGTATTTGCACAGTTGATCTTCATGTAAGTGTGATAAATATGACCGTGATTACAATACCCATAACTCTTCCATTTTTGACAACTTCGCCGTTTGTCAGAGCAATCTACTGCTAAAAAGCGACACCTTTAAATCATAACTTTCACGGCGAAAGAAATTGCAATTTCATCCATAGACAATTTTATTCAAAATGGCGTCAGGTTGGATCAACACATACCTCCTGTTGTACCGCAATATCCACATCTTTTGGGGCAGTATTTCTTCATATAAATGCGATATTTTCGACAGTGACTGCCCGGCCACTGAGAACAGTGACTAGTTGCATCATCGCATTGCTGCCCTGTAGCATGTATATTAAATCGACATAATGATCATGAAGAAGTATAGCCGATGTCTTATCTTATCCCGCAAAACGAAGCAATTGTCGGCGTCAAAAATATCTCACAACAACAGCGCACTTTACAACGTAGAGGGCAAGAAGAATTTTAAGAATTTTAATAACCACCAGGCTTTTATACAAAGACCTCGCGAGCTTAAATAATCAGTTTTGTCCTAAGACTTGGTATTGAAGAGAAATACATTAGAGGGACCGCACTACGATATTCTTCATTGACTAATTTCAATTGTAACAATTCAAAATTATGGACAGAATTGACTTACCGATTGTCGAAATAACGCCAAAACACGTTATGAACAGCGAGGCCAGAATTTTTAGGTCCGTGACATACATGTTGGGCTACAAAAGCAAATATATGGAATATTACTAATTGATTTGTTCAAGGCAAAACTGAATATAAGCGGAGCTAACTTCAATTGACGATGTTTACAGTCAGTAAAATTGTACCGACAACAATTGACAATATGTATTTGAAAAGCACTTTAATCCGTTCGGGATAAGGTTACGTTCGCCATCCCGCTGCGAAAGTATTCAAAACAAAAGCCAGCCAACACACAAAACATGCAGTAAAAAGGAGTGATTTAATGAAGTGATAAATATACGTGCATGGTGATAGATTTTCACCTTTCCATAAAGCGGTGTTTTTTCATGTCCTAAAATAGGCAACTATCACTGAGATTGAGATCGTTCGTTTTATATCCCACGTCTGTTTCAAGCATCGAACTTTTTATGCTAATGTACGTGCTTCCCACGGCGCAGTCCTACTGGGAAATTTCTTTTCAACGAACAGAATCTATTTCTTTTTCTTTAGTAGTGACTTAATACACTTATTCTCAGTAGAAATTTTAAAGAACGTAGGCATTTTGATCAATCAAGGAAGCTTGTCTCCAATTGACACCACCGGATCATATGACCAGATAGTGAACTCAACATCTCTATATGAAGACAAGTGATGAGCCAATTATTTATCACCTCATAGAAGTCAAGAGCGATTATCTACTTATATATTATAAGAAACTGTATCTTACAGGAATCTATTCATGAATGTCAGGAACGTGTCTGCTAATAACGCAAGTGATTATGCAAATGTTTTCTATAATTGGCTTTGTCCGAGAGTTCCATGAACTAAAACTGATGTTTCATGTTTCAGTTACCATTTTAAATCTGTAAAAATTATTCGTGGACTTCACCTATGATACTACAACGATCAATTAAATGTTACTTATAAGGATGAACACTATAGCTGGGCATTCAAAGTCAATCCAAAGTTACGATTACCACCTATGGTTCAGCACTCGTAAACAAGATGAAACTTTGCAAATGAAATGTTTATTATAGGACGAACAAAAATGCCCAACGAAAGACGGCCGTCAAATGAGAAGGCACTATAGCTGGGCATTCAAAGTCATTCCAAAGTTACAATTACCACCTATGGTTCAGCACTTGTATATCAAATGAAATGTTTTTCATGCTGCAGAGCGATCATCGCACAAGCAATAATGAACACATTGATTTCTGAATATTTTTTTCTTTTTGCTTCCATTGGGCACGGGTTAATTTTTCAGCTTGCCCAATTCGTATCTTTCATCTTCACGCTTACATGTCTTGGAGGTAATTTTAGTTTACTTATTAGAAGACAGCAATTTCCACATTGAAAACATGCTACCTATAAAGCAAAGGAATATATAGACCAACATTCGTAAACTATAGTCAATAGAATAAAGAGATTGTATTGGCTCATGTTGTTCCCGTCATTAGTAATCAACACAAGTGTAAGTAATTAAATGACTATTTTAGAGAGATACTTTTATGTAATCACAGCAATACTTTTTATAGTTCCTAGCACTTTTCCTTTACTGGAAATTAAGCGTATGGTGAAGAAACGAGAACAGGCTGGCAGATGGCTCGAAGGATATATCTCATACAGTCAAAGATATTTACAAAATGAAATTTCAAACTATGGGATACTGTAAAGCATCCAACATGTGGACAATGTTTCGAATGCAATATCGTAAAATTCTTCTAAGGCCAAAATTAGCATAAATTGTGTGTAAAAAATAAGTGACAAATGAGCAATTATCGATCGAAATCGCAAATCTCGTCCATTACTTTTTTCATTGATTTCAACTTTAGTACACTTTCTGGAGGCCATTGGGAAGTGCGGTTGTAAAGATCCTGAATAACAGTCAAGTGTCTTGATATTTCCATTAAACTTGTCGACAGAACTACATCATCCTGAGAAAAAAAGAAAACAGAAAATCATACCGGAAATCTAATTAACTTCAACGTCCTGCTGTCAGAAACTATAAGTATTCGCGATTGCCTTATATTTAAGATGAAAACACGTAGAAAGTTTTTATTTTCATACTTAACCATTAACATTGTTATTTCTCGAGAATACATTGCAATCATAGTTAAACATGACTATGATTCAATTCTTTCTACAAAAGTGTATAACTAAAATAAATACGAAATTATAACTGGAAAGGCAAATCTGGAGGCAAAGTCCCGCATTTTAGCTTGCCATCGTAATGAAATTTCTTTCGGTCATGGGTTGAAAGACAGGGACTAGTTCAACTGCTTCCAAAAACTTTCAGAGAAAGGTAACGCTCCAGTTCAATAAGATCAGTTCAACAAGATCGCCAAGTCAATTATTTATAAAAGCGACATTTTTGTCTCATGCAAAGAATCAGTTCTTACTATCATCCCACACAACGGCAGTATGTTGTGTGCCGACATCTTTCTTAGCATTGCATACCTCTTTTGAGAGTTTCATATGTTCCAACTTGTTTCTTTTGGAGTTCAGCTATTAAATTCACGACAGGACGATTTGAATATAAGTATACTTAATACCTAATGACAATTGTCTTAAATAAAAATTTATTTTTAGTATATTTATTGGTGCTTACGGGCGATCTGTAATCACAAAACAACGATCTAATTTCGTAGAAAATGAATCTTATTTTCCAAAAATATATACATTAGTAAAACCTACTTCAACTTCACGTTCGCTACGTTTTCGTTTTTCATGTTGGTCTTGGTGTGCAGCTGTTGCTTTGTCGGGCATAATCTATTAAAGTCGAGTATTGTTTATCAAAAATATATATTCTGAAAATTATATCACACACCAACGACGACCAGACAACAGAAAAACAGCTACGTAAGATGAAGATACTAGAATGGAGTATAAAAGGCTCAAGTTTCAACTTTCGATCACTCCTGATAAAGACAAAAGACTGGAGAATACAAGAACTCAAGTTTCAACATCCGATTATTTCTGCTGAAGACACTAAGACTGGAGTATATAAGAACTCAAGTTTCAGCATCAGATCACATCTGATGAAGACACTAGACTGGAGTATATACGAACTCTAGTTTCAACATCAAATCACTCCTGATGAAGACACTAGACTGGAGTATATAAGTACTCAAGTTTCAACATCAGATCACTCCTGATGAAGACACTAGATTGGAGTATATAAATACTCAAATTTCAGCATCAGATCACTCTTGATGAAGACACTCGACTGGAGTATATAAAAACTCAAGGTTCAGCATCAGATCACTTCTAATGAAGACACTAGATTGGAGTATATAAATACTCAAATTTCAACCTCAGATCCCTTCTGATGAAGACGCTAAATGAATTATTCATCAGATCACTCTTAATGAATACTCTACAATGAAGTTTAAACATCCGATAATTTCGGATGCAGACACTTGACAGCAAAAAAGGACTAAAACGTAGACTATGAATAACCCAGTTTGTACACAAGAAAGAAAATTTCAAAATACGACCTTAAAGAACGTAATCATAAAAGAAAAAAACACCATCATTTTGTTATACCTCATCGCTCCTCTGTAACGTTGCTTGCTTTTGCAGCACATTAAGCAACTACAAACGATGCAGAAGAAATACATGTTCATGTCGGAAACACGCACGAAGCGAAGTCAGATATGTTCGATTCATCAAAAAAACTTCATTAATCAAAAACTTACCATTAATTCTGGTTTGGACTGATCTTGCCCGTGAGGTATCTAAGAAAAACAAAAACATATATTTTAGACGGAAATTGCGAAAGTTAGAAAAAGCAAAATGTTTGAAATAAGCATTTTTGAAGCTATTCATGAAATTCCTACAATGGAGACATATGCAATAAACAATAAGTAATGTAATAAACAATGAAAATATTCTTTCAAACGACAGCAAACCAAAAGCTAAAAAATACACAAAGCTTTAGACCATAGTTGATGTAATAGTTCTCAGAAAAACACACGTACTGCACAAATAAATTTTTGAAAATCTTCCTTCATCGCATCTGGTAGACATTGTTCAAGGATCGATGTACAAGGAGTGATCTTGAAAAAAAAACGAGCTTCGTAAATATAAGAAAAACATAGTGAAATTATACACATGACGTCCGCATTAAAAGTTGAGAAGAAATGGATAGCAAATTAAAAAAGGAAATTTTGTGTATAGAATTAGAATAAGCCAACCGACTGCCGAAAAAGAAAATCGTTTAACGAAATTGGAGAGTCAACTTGAAGGTGAATTTACAGGGAAAAATGATAACGAACACAAACGAAGATACCTCGGCAAACTGTTTAAGAGCAGTAAAGGCCTCATTTTGCACCAACCAATTTTTTGATGAAACCAAAACACGGAAAGTCTTCGATATTAACAACGATTCATTCTGAAAAAAGAGATATCACCAAAAAAAAGCTAATGAAGTACAGCCTGTAAAAATACATCAAAAAAATTTTGTCAAAAGCATTCTTCCCTCACCAAAAAAAAAACACACACACACACAAGAATCTCTAATCAAAATATTTTTTGGAAATCTCTATCTCAATTAAATAGGTGTCTTGTATTACCAACGAGGGAAACCTCTTGGAATAATTTCCACTAGACATTTCATCAACTTTACAACTATTCCTCGAGCCTTATTTCCAATGGAATTGCAGCAGATTTGGAAACTCGGAATGAACAAGGATGAATTTAAAAAACATACTATCTTTTTTAGTTAACCTGCCCCAATGAAAGATGTCCACACTTGGCCAAAAGTGATGCGAAATATACAATAAAAACGTCGTCATTTGCTTCTTCAATCTTCCTGAAGACTGTACTCAGAATCTTGAACAACAGACGCAAATCAAATCTGGTATCGCATGTAAAAAGTCGTTACGTGCAAAAGATGGCTGTGTACCTCTTCGGCATGTTGTGATTGAACACGCGGTAATATTGAGCCAAGTATACAAATGAAACTCGCCCAACAATTCTCTGAAATCTAAAATATGCGATCATTTTCATCAACAGGGTTGATTAGAACGATAAAAGTATAAAATCGTAAGGTTTTACACAACAACAATTTGTAATTAAGGTTTTTCACTAATTCACGTTTAGTGTTAAAAATAATTCATGTTAAAGGCTGTAGTCCAGTCGATGACTGGGGGGGCTCATCTTCACATCTGCATGTTATAATCTTTATAATCCGTGAATAACAATGTATTTCAAAGGAACTTATTAGTGCGTAACATGCACATATGAATGATTGCCTCCCCCCCCCAATCATCGATATGACTACAGCTTTAATGTTTGCGCAAATTGTTATTCTGTACTGAGCCTGGATAGTTTTGAAAAAAAATGTTACAACTCAAGCGAGCACTATTTTCAGAACTACCAATAGGTTATAATTTTTATTCGCAAAACAAATACGCTTTTCGAGACATTAAAGAACCATAAGACATTTAAAATGAACGACAAATTTCTTCAAAGCCAACATGTTTCGGTATACTTTATGCTATTAAAGAATCTTTGTCAACCACAATGCAACGCGCGCCTCTTGGTTGTTTATATTCGTGATGAATATGATAATTCGTTCCATCACACGATGATCTTTCTCTTACGTAGACTCTTCGCACAACTTCGACACTAGTCAAAAGCGTGTGTTTCCAAATATCAAGTATTTATTTAAATATCAAGTTTTGGTCGTCTTCTTTTAGGCATGTTTTCAATCGTTGAGCTTGCCATAGTTTTGATTTGTCATTTGCCCGCCCAAACAATACGTTTAAGAAAAATATCACTAGCAAGCTACCAAAAATACTGTTTTGATCCAAAAACGACAAAAAT
The DNA here is from genome assembly GCF_021976095.1 of Xenia sp. Carnegie-2017. Classification (NCBI taxonomy): domain Eukaryota; kingdom Metazoa; phylum Cnidaria; class Anthozoa; order Malacalcyonacea; family Xeniidae; genus Xenia; species Xenia sp. Carnegie-2017. The sequence goes on from NW_025813481.1 coordinate 840,696, forward strand.
TTTCGTACATCCACAAAAGATGCATAGAACATCCACGGAGGATTACAAACTGATACAAAGTTTATATATTTATTTAGCCAAGAAAATGGCCACGAAGATCATTTGAGCGCGCGTTGCATTGTAGTTGACAATGATTCAATTAACAGTCGACTGAAAATGGCTAAGTCACATACAGTATACCTCTCTAGGCGCAGAAACAAAATATTCGTCGAACAAACGTTTCATCACATGGATCAAATTTGATTCTACATTGCTCGGCAAATTTTCAAAGTTTTTGGAATGAGTAATAATGTTTTTGATGCATTGAAGACTCTTCTCCTGCAAAATAAAAGAAAATATATACATACAACCGTGTTCCTCATCAGCATTACCTTAAATGAATTTATTTTTTACAAATAATTATATGGAAAAGGGAAGCATGCTGGGGATCTAAAGGAGACTGGGGCTAGATAGGGTCATGCTGCAGTCAGAGTGAATTGAAACGTAAAGAAATTGACTTCTGACTTTCTGATACTTCTGACTTTCTGATAAAATGATAGCAATGTAAAGCTGCGCAAAGATTGTAAAGTAAACAATGATTCAAAATAAACGATTGAGAACACTTAGCAAGCACATTGGTTGAAAATTGGTCGTTGTACAACTCACTCTGGGAGAATATTGAATCTAGGAGTTTTTATAATAACAGTAAGACTAGATTTAAACTAGAATTGGCTGCAAATTATTCATTTTACAAAAAACTCTAGAACGATATCGAATTCAGGAATTTTTAATATAAAAGTGAAACATGATAGCTTGCAGCTTAGTAATGAAGTGAAAAGTTCACAAAAAAAATTCAACTCCATTACATGATTCCTTCAGAAAAAAACTGTGAAAATTTTACCAAGTGAATATTTTGAAGATCTTGATTGTCCATACATTGCGCCAAAGTCTTAGTGGAAGTACACAACATAGCCTGTACTGCCTAAAGTTAAGAGAAGCAGCGAATACGTCAACGAAAACTGTCCTTGCAAGTTAGAAAACTCACAAATTTCCATGAATATAGTAATTTTCCTCATGCCTACAGGTATAGATACCTGTATCTGTAATGGCTTTGATATTTTATAAATAGGTAAGGTGGACCACACTGGAAAATATTCTTTGGATTGCATCGGGTACTCTTTCAGCAGCATTTCCTACAGAGACAGCAATATAGAAAGCACGAAGATAAAACATTGTTTGTTGCTAAACACATTGACTAGCCAAGTTTTTCATTTCCGAAAAGTTATCTTTGACGTTGATAAGTATTAAAAACCTTTTCTAGCCGACAACCTCAAAAAATGAATAATAAAGCACACTTCAAAAAACATCATATTGTAAACTCAAGACTCGAGTTATAACAGCAAGAGACAAGATTTAAAGCAAATATTTCGACTTTATTACAAAGTTATTAGCAAGCTAAGTAGATAAATATTACCTGATGATGTTGGGCGACTAGAGGCAGAAGTCTTCCGACTAAAATGGATAGTCTGTTTTTATGAAACTCACTCCTCCAAGATACTGTGGACAGCTGAAAATATATAAAAACATGTTCATTGCTTTAAATGAAGTACATTCTAAGAACCGCGAGAGACTAACGCGTGTATTCTAAAAGCTCACTTACACTCATTGAGTGCGACTGGGAAATCATAAACCCACCAATCAATGCTCATTGAGTGCGACTAGAAAATCATAAACCCACCAATCAATGCTCATTGAGTGCGACTAGGAAATCATAAACCCACCAATCAATGCTCATTGAGTGCGACTAGGAAATCATAAACCCACCAATCAATGCTCATTGAGTGCGACTAGGAAATCACAAACCCACCAATCAATGCTCATTGAGTGCGACTAGGAAATCAAAAACCCACCAATCAGTGGTAAACTCTTTTTTTTATTGATACAAAAATTTTGCTAAAATATTTGAAATATAGCAAGCAGTAAAGTGAAAATGTCATTTTTGAATAATTTCAGATGATTTTGAGGCATCACTCAGTAAGAGTGAGAGTGAGCTTTTGGAATATGGTCACAAAACTTGAACGACAGCTTTGACACGAGATAATTTCAACATGGCTTTTTATCACATGCAAACGACTTTGTCATTTTCTTCAGATTAACCCATTACTGAACTTCGCTGTCAGATGCTGTTACATGGTCTAAGGGCGTTAAGGTTAAACAAATTACGTCAATCAAATACATGGCCTCACGATTGGGTAAGAATTTGGGAGAAGCATTTAAAATTCTATATAACATTGAGCCGATCGCTATCGGCGGCATAAAATTAATACCAGATCACCAAACACAATCCAAAATTGTAATAAGCTCTAAACTAGCTAAAAAGTAATGATGATTGCACGCATAAAGTATTCCTAGATTTTTATTTCCACTTTAGATAACACAATGTTTTTATATACAAAGGAAGTATTCGTCTTTTACAGTTTTTTTCACACTTTCACCTGAAAATTAACCTTTTCATAAAGTATTCCTAGATTTTTATTTCACATTTTCCCATTTTCACCTAAAAATTAACCTTTTCATAAAGTATTCCTAGATTTTTTACGTCACACTTTCCCATTTTCGCCTAAAAATTAACCTTTTCATAAAGTATTCCAGGATTTTTATTTTTAGATAAGAAATTGTTTTTTTACATAAGAAGTAAGTATTCTTCTTTTACAGTTTTTTTTCACATTTGCATCTGAAAATCAACCTCTTCTTTTCTTATACATACACATATGGTTGTTGGAGTTTTTGTTTTTAGGATCCAGATTGAAATGTTATCGTGTCTAAATATTTGTAAACGATAACACCAATAATACAACGGTTGGCAGACGAAAAATCGTGCAGATCGTATTTTGCGATCGTTTAGTTAAAAGAAAGCTTTGTAAATGTACAAATTGGCTGGATTCCTTTGCATAAAAAATTAAAGTTTAAATATGTACAAACCCAAAGAATAAACAGCTTCACGTGGTTGTAACAAAGCTCAGCAGTCATCCATCTATACAAAGATAATACATCATCCACTGAACAGTCCATCAGAGTGCGATGATGAATGGTAATCTTTTTCTACGCTCTATGAGTTGCATAATTCCCCCCCCCCCTCCTTTATCTCTGCGTGGGAAGTGTAGACTCCCCATCACAGCGTTAGTTGTTGATTACCTCTCTGCGTAAAGAAGGTGGATTTCCCTTCTAAGGTAAAAAAATTGTATCACGATAACAAAAATTGCATGGTTGTACAACCTTGCCATGAAGCACCAAACATCAGCAGCAATGGATGAACTGACAATACCACCATGAAACAGTTTTTTCAAAAGAACCCTTTCCTAAATACATTGTCGAGGTTTTATAAGTCAATATATATAACTATAAATTTCAACATAAGATCTAGTTTATATAGCTCTCTATTCTCTCAATGAGCTCTACTACGTATATTATTCCAACGAACGTACGTCCTGTTCTAAAGTGCAAGAATCACAATTACACTTGTATTAAAGACTAGGTGTAAACAAAAAGAAAAATACACAAAAGGAAACAAACGTAAATACGAATAACTTGTTGGTAACTCGTAAGAAACTCGTTCGTAACAAGACAGAACTTGTTTGGTAACTCGTAAGAAACTTGTTGGTAACTCGCCGTTGTCTACCTTTTTGCATACTTTTTAGCACGAAGATTGCACAACTTTCTTTCTATCCTTTTGTCCACCTTTAAAGTGCACCTAACCTCTGATATCTTTCATAATGAATTCGATAAAATGAAAACTTATAACAATGACAGTGAAAGCATTGTTTGAGAAGGCTATAAAATCTTGACGCTAGGTCTTGTGAAAATGCCACAATTTTGGCTAAGAACGAAGTACTGGCATTTGGAGTCTGGTACCTAAAATATGACGTAAATTCCGGACAAAATCACAATCCTATCTATCTGCCGCTATTTTTTCTTGCTCCAAATTGGAAAGCATACCCGAAAGGAGTATGGTATATGGTTGCAGTATCATTAGAATGGTTCGGTAAAATAATGTCATTTTTATTTGGCAAGTGTTGTCCGGAATTAACGTCAAAGTACTCATGCGGTCATTTACCAAATATGACCTGTGTCACACAAGGCAGGGTTTTTCATCCAATTCATATAATTCTTTCACGAATATTATCCTACGTCTACAGCTTATCAAATTCGTTAAAGAAAAACATCGGGGTTAGGTGCACTTTAAGTCAACAGCTTGTATCTCTTCCTGATCTTCTACTTACCACGATGTGAAATTGTTGATAAGGAATAGCTAATATTGATGCTGATAGACAATGATCTTCTACTTACCACGATGTGAAATTGTTGATAAGGAATAGCCGATATTGATGCTGATAGACGTGCAACGACGTATTCATAAAAACTGATCATCCTATAAACACAAAATATAAAATAAAACACAATCTGAAAAAAAATACATTGTGTAAACTCGAATTAAGTCAACCAAGATAATTTTAAACTGTAATATTTCTGTTTTATATCACAATCGTTCTGTCTGATGACAGTCAAAGTAGTACACGTGCTCTCTTCAAGGACACAAACATGTTTTATATCACAATCGTTCTGTCTGATGACGATCAAAGTAGTACACGTGCTCTCTTCAAGGACACAAACATGTTTTATATCACAATCGTTCTGTCTGATGACGATCAAAGTAGTACACGTGCTCTCTTCAAGGACACAAACATAAAAATTATTTTAAAAATAGTAAATAGCATGGTAAAGAATGGTGAAAGTAATAACGTAATATTTCTTATAAGAACTGTTTCAAACCATAACACTAACCCAACAATTTTATTATTTTTGACCATTCTCCATGGTGTTTGATATTTTTAAAACAATTTTTAGACTTGTCACCACGACAAAATCTTTTATTTGCTATACAAATATAGAGAAACTCTGCTACATAATACACGTAAAAATCTTGACAAAATCTTTATTTTACTATACAAATATAGAGAAACTCTGCTACAGAATACACGTGAAAATCTTGACAAAATCTTGCAAAATCTTGACAAGATCTTGCCTAATATGTTGCAACAGCTTGCAAAAGTAAAATCTTGCAAGATGATGAGAAGATATTGCCTAAAATCTTGCAACATCTTGCAAGCGTAAAATTTGGAAGATATTGATAAAATCTTGCCTAATATCTTCCAAAATCTTGCATGAGTAAGATCTTAGCAAAATCTTGACAAAATCTTGTTATACAATATAATACACTTCAATAAGCATACCTCTGCGCTTTTCCATTCGACATTGTTCCAGGCAGAAGTAAAGGAAGCGAGACTTCAACAAAACCTAATAATTAAATACAAAAATATGGAAAGTATAACTGAAGTGTTCGCCACTTAACATGCATGAAATATAAATGAAAAAATTTAAACTTCGTGTATTTTGCGAAAAAGCGACATAATAAGTGAACGGCAAAACAAACTTGATAAATATTCGAGCAGGGAAGGCAGTGAACGATCGGACTTTGGAAAACTCTTTTGTAAAAGTCTGCTTTGTGATAACTATTTGCCTTCTTGCGACGATCTTGTTTCAAAAATAAGATAAGGTTGTCAGTTGAAAACTCACCGCACTAGTATTGTTGAAACTACATGTACGTACTTCATTATATCCCTATAGTATTTGTTTTCAAATGTTAAGTGAAATATGATTGACTCGGTTTTGCAGCAAGTTCATGTTTTGTCGTGTGAAATTGCATTCAGTTTTAGGTACTTACAGAGATCACACGAAGTTAACAGGGCTTCGTAAATGGAAACACGTGACTCCGCCTACGAAGAACAATGCATGGTGTTTCAATAAAGGCTTAACATAAAAAATACTTGTTGGTCTAGTTACACATAACAGTACACGTACGTATAATGCCGAACAGGACATATTAAATAGTTTAACTTCAAGCCAGGAATGCTTAAACTAACACAGAAAAGTTCTCATTAAACTAACACAGGAAGTTTCCACGAACGTTTACAGAGGAAAGTTCCTACTAAAACAGAAAGCTCCTATGTACCAACACAGCAAAGTTTTACCTAACAAACGCAAGTTTCCACTATCAGGAAAGTTCCTATTAACACAGAAAGCTCCTGTGTACCAACACAGCAAAGTTTTATCTAACACACGCAAGTTTTCACTATCAGGAAAGTTCCTACTAACACAGAAAGCTCCTATGTACCAACACAGCAAAGTTTTACCTAACAAACGCAAGTTTCAACTATCAGGAAAGTTCCTACTAACACAGAAAGCTCCTGTGTACCAACACAGCATAGTTTTACCTAACAAACGCAAGTTTCCACTATCAGGAAAGTTCCTACTAACACAGAAAGCTCCTATGTACCAACACAGCATAGTTTTACCTAACACACGCAAGTTTTCACTATAAGGAAAGTTCCTACTAACACAGAAAGCTCCTATGTATCAACACAGCAAAGTTTTACCTAACACACGCAAGTTTTCACTATCAGGAAAGTTCCTACTAACACAGAAAGCTCCTATGTACCAACACAGCATAGTTTTACCTAACACACGCAAGTTTTCACTATCAGGAAAGTTCCTACTAGCACAGGAAAGCTCCTATGTACCAACACAGCATAGTTTTACCTAGCACACGCAGGTTTTCACTATCAGGAAAGTTCCTACTAGCACAGGAAAGCTCCCCCTAAACTAAAACTGGAAAGTTTCCTTCAGAGCAGGAGATCTGGCTAGAACAAAAAAGTTTTCACAAACGGCAAATGGTTTAGTGAAATGATAGATTCAGCGAGTTCTCTTTTAAATTAGAATTCCATACGATTACCTGATGATCATTTTCTGGTTCCAACCAATACAACAGCATTTCATCTGAAAAAGAAGCGTTCGCTCAATTAATACACGTGTACGATCTGTATATTTTCAAGACAAATGGCCATGTACTGTAGTGTCGTTTTAATCGAAAGGCCAACCGCTATCCTAGAAAAAAGATGCTAAAAGCGTAGAAACTCGCAAGCGTTCTACTTAAATACAATATTTCACCTGATATTATGGGCAACATCACAGCAATATTTGTCAAAGTGTAGCAACGAGGAAAACCATTTTCTAAAAATTCATCTATAAAAAGTTTTGAAAATCAAATCACGGCGGTATGAGAAAGGTAAGGGAATGCACAAATTAAACACAGCGGCTTAATGAAGTTTTTCGTAATCGAGGTGTTAAGATACGCTTCTTTGTGACATGCATACACATGTATACACTGGTTATATGAATACACATGGATACACATGGTACAAATGGATACAGTAGCTACATGAATATACATGGGTACACATGGATACACTGGCTGCATGAATACACTTCTCGTCTTGTCTTGATGCATATTTTGCAATCTCAAGATGTCATGCTTCTTCGGAATTTGTTTTATACTATATTTCTTTAAATTATCGGCTGGTCATGATTTCTGGCTACATGAATATACATGGGGATACACATGGATACACTGCATGGCTACATGAACACACATAGATTCACAGGCTACATAAATACACATACTAATTAAGTCAATCCCCTCATCAAATTTTGGACACCCCTTGTGTCAATGTTAAGTGTGAAGTTTTAGTGTGCGATTGCAATTGACAGCACATTTCTTCAGTAAATTTCCCCATGCATGGTGTAACATAGCAACTCGTGTACATTGACGGAAAAATAGTTTCACAGAATAAAAACATTGACAAGTGGGGTCTCAATGACCTTATAGCCTTATTCTATATAAACACATCACAGAGGTATTGATAGTGGAACAAACCTGGATAAAAACGAGTTAGCAAGTCAGCAAATTTCTTGTCGTCCACTAAAATTCTGAGAAATGGTTCAACCTGTGACGTGTAAGTATTAAAAAATATAAAATCCAAGAAATAATGCCAACATGACATTCATAAGCGCTTGTGTGATTTACAGCAAAAGAGACAAATCCCTCGTTGCTCTACGTAAGTAAAATAATAATTTATATAATGTTCAACATGCAGTTCAAGACATGAAGTTATCTATAGTTATCCAATATTTCCATAGCTGGTGGCGGTTGCAATAAGGCCAGATAGCGCTATCCACTGTATAGCAAACTTTTTCGTACGTTTAAAAAATCTCTTAAAAAGGAGAAAATAAACTATTTGAACTGAGCAATCTCTGAAATAAAATAGTGCTTCCACGATTACAAAGTTTCATTATCGCAACGAAAATATAACCATCTTTTTCTTACATTTGAAAATTTCACTATCCAATCGATAGCGATATCGAGGCTTCGTGCAATCCGCCCCAGGTGTAAATCTGCAGGCTGGCTGCGCAACGGACTACCACTGGTATAATAATAGTTTAGACAAGACACCTATCAGGCGTTCACTCGGGTTTCTGGAGAGCAGTGTTCGATTATATTTGCGTAATATAATATTCCTCAAATATCAAAACGAAATTCGCGGCAATGCAATATTGTCACACTTACATGTGCCAATATCGTCACGTTACTAAATTTTTGGTCAAAAAGTCATATTTTTTTCAATTTAGGAATTTTCGTCTAAAACTACTACGTTGACCAATAAAAACAAATTAAAAATTGTTTAATATATTATATGCTGGAAAAAAAGTTTGACTGTTTTTAATATTATATTAATTCTTTTCTCTGTTTCTCAAAAGTCCCAAAAATGACTTCGGCATAAAAGTTAGTAACACCACAGAATAAGAATATACAGAAGAGTCACTCATGTCGGAACCTTTGATATTTTTGTCCTCGCGCATGGTGGCCGCAATTATTCCAGCCAGATGATTAGGGGTTTTGACTTTTACCAAACCTATAAAATGATCCGAAGTCATTTCTTAACTAAAAATACACTTGAATTCATTTTTAAGTATTGAGGTGATGTAATTTTAATGGTTGGAAACAAGTGAGAAATCTTAATCATCTGGCTGGAATAATGGCCGACATGAGGACACGTTGTACACCTGAGTGACCCTTCTGTATAATCATTATTCTGTGGTAACACGATATATTATGCGATTAGAAACAATCACGCATGAAACGATACAAGAAAGATTTTCATCGGTTCAAGGACTTCGTGTAAGTGACGCATGCTTTTTGCAATCTAGCAAAATGACAGCAAAATCAAAACGAATTTGGGATTAGTCACGGTAGCACAAGTAATAATGCTAAGCAGCAGATAAACATACCATGACAATAAGTGATCGGCAGACATCGAGAGTAGCACGTGGAACAGATCTCTGTGTTTCTTGACAGGAGCTGGCATTGAAACAGGATACGCTGAAATGAATTTTCAAGACAGTTAGTAAACAATCACATAGTTCTTAAGGAAAAACTTAAAACATGTCACGACCTTTTATTAATCAGTAAATGTTTACGAGAAACTAACCACTGCTCACTGACATAAAATGGCTGTAGCTAAGTTAAATAGAAGTGAAATGGGGGGTTTGGAATAAGACAAGAATAGCAACCGCTGGGGACATTAATGGATAAATAGAGCCAAAGAGTTCAGTGGGATGCAGAAACTGAGGGAAATATAGACACTAAGATGGCAAAGACTCCAACACTCTCAAAGAAGAGAGAACGGTCAAATAAGAGAAAAGAAGTCAGATTGAAGACAGAAGATAGACAAGAAAAAAAAGATGGAAAAATTGGTCATTTGCCCACGGGTGGAGCGTACTACTCTCGGAGATTTCGCATGAAGACTACCCAGTACCCAAATATCTCGGGTGGAGTGTATTACTGTCGGAGATTTCGCATGAAGACTACCCAGTACCCAAATATCTCGGGTGGAGTGTACTACTCTCGGAGATTTCGCATGAAGACTACCCAGTACCCAAATATCTCGGGTGGAGTGTACTACTCTCGGAGATTTCGCATGAAGACTACCCAGTACCCAAATATCTCTGTTGGAGTGTACTACTCTCGGAGATTTCGCATGAAGATTACCCAGTACCCAAATAATCATATGAGCCGTTACATTGATACGAAGAATGAACTGACACAAAACATTAACACCGAGGCAAGTCAAATACTTTTTGTTGTTTTTTTTGAAGAAGAAATTCACATAAAGAGGAATGCATTCATATACATGTACATACTTGATGATTGAAAATATAAGTGCAATGACAGACTTCATCGTTGAAGGTAAAATATAATCTTGAAAAGCCTACAACAACAAATACATTAAATCACTGATCTAAACAACTGTGCTCAAATACGGTGGTTTTGGACATTCGAATTATTTCCAGATTTCTAAATTTCTAAGATAAAGCAATTTCTTTCGTAGAGCTTCGAAATTCAAAACGTACTCTAAAATGCCGCCAAATCCTATCGTAAAAACACAGGATCACATGTAAACTTATCAATTGGTTACATACTAGCCTAATTCAAGGGTTAGATGTAAACTTACAAATTGGTTACATACTAGCCTAATTGAAGGGTTACATGCTAGCCTAATCGATTGGTTGCATTACTAATCCAACTATTTTTGGCAAAATTTCACGAGGATATTTTAAAGGTGCATCGATCAATTTTACTTCTTTCTTTACCTGGACAAAGCTCATCAAAAGCTTGATCAAAAATTTTAAAAGTTTTGTTTGTTTCAATCTCGGCGATTCGTTCTGCTAAAAGAAATTATTGAAAAATCTGTACAATGCAGTGCATTATAAAAAACTCATCACGTGATCAATAAAACAATAACATAGTCAGCCCGCAAGTCATGCTATGTAAATTTCGGCGCATACCATCATTCGTGTCTTTAGAAATCTCTTGTTGTTGTTTTCATTAAGAGAACAGAGAAAATTGCATACAGCAAAACTAAATATACAGGCTGGCAACGCCAATGCAGGAAAAAACGTACGTGAAAACGCTTTTAACTATAAATACAACTGGAAGATTAGCTTCAGCCAATATTTAAATCCAGAAATCAAACTAGTCCCAATCTTTCCATTCGCGGCCCAAAGAAAATTCATTAACGACGATAAGCTAGAATGCGGATTCGATCTCCGACACGCATGTCTGGAGGTAAAATTTGCCATCAAGCAAGTACACGATGAATGTTTATATAGAGGTAGCACTCCAGTTATATATAGTTCAATGTGCAAACGTTGATAACCATTGAACTAAAATACATGGAACGCTGTCTGAAGCAATTAATTGAAGCCAAATCTTACACCCAGACACGCGTGTGTAGTCTTTCGAGATTCTCTCGCGAGTGAAAATTCATTGAACTACACACGCATGTCTGGGTGTAAAATTTGACTTCAAAAAATTATTAGGCTTTACTATTACAGTTAGCGCTCCATGTATTTTAGTTCAATGTTGAAAACAGAAGAGCCTTAAATACACAAGTATAAAGTACGAACCAACGATTCAGACGATGGAGAAACGTCGATGTTTTGTAAACTCTGTATCTTGCTCTCGATTGCACTACACATTTTTAAGACTACCGTTTCACTCTGAAAGGACAAACGTTTCCTAGTCGTAAAAAAATCAAATTGCGCATATGTACTTTACTTTGTTCTCCTAGTTTACGACAAAACTTTGTGCTTTGTAATTCTACTAAGCATTATAAAACATAGAATGCTTTTCAATGCAGAGTGTACAATTGAAATTACTTTCTCCCAAGCTGTCAACACGAGCCCGCGGTATATACTGAAGGAGAAACGATCTTCAGACAACTGAATAAAATCACTACTTCAGCCATAAAAATTACAATACTGCATTTTGCTATAACTGAAGTTGTTGCAACTGATATAGTTAAAGTTATGTTTCTCTATCAAGTAAGAGTACAGAGAAGATGTTCAAGTGAGAGTACAGAGAAGATGTTCAAGTGAGAGTACAGAGAAGATGTTTAAGTAAGAGTACAGAGAAGATGTTCAAGTGAGAGTACAGAGAAGATGTTCAAGTAAGAGTACAGAGAAGATGTTCAAGTGAGAGTACAGAGAAGATGTTCAAGTGAGAGTACAGAGAAGATGTTCAAGAGAGTACAGAGAAGATGTTCAAGAGAGTACAGAGAAGATGTTCAAGTGAGAGTACAAGAGTTCAAGGAGAGTACAGAGAAGATGTTCAAGAGAGGAGAGTAGATGTTCAAGAGAGTACAGAGAAGATGTTTAAGAGAGTAGAAAGGAAGTACAGAGAAGATGTTCAAGTAAGAGTACAGAGAAGAGAGAGTACAGAGAAGATGGTGAGAGTACAGAGAAGATGTTAGAGAGTACAGAGAAGATGTTCAAGTGAGAGAGAAGATGTTCAAGGAGAGTACAGAGAAGATGTTCAAGGAGAGTACAGAGAAGATGTTCAGAGAGTAAAGAGTACAGAAGATGTTCAGAGAGTGAGATGGGAGAGTACAGAGAAGATGTTCAAGTGAGAGTACAGAGAAGATGTTCAAGTACAGAGAAGATGTTCAAGTGAGAGTACAGAGAAGATGTCAAGTGAGAGTACAGAGAAGATGTTCAAAGAGTACAGAGAAGATGTTCAAAGAGTACAGAGAAGATGAAAGAGTACAGAGAAGATGTTAAGAGTACAGAGAAGATGTTCAAGAGAGAGAGAAGATGTTCAAGAGTCAGAGTAAGAGAAGAGAAGATGAAGTGACAGAGAAGATGTTCAAGGAGAGTACAGAGAAGATTAAAGAGAGTACAGAGAAGATGTTTACAGAGAAGATGTTCGAGAGTACAGAGAAGATGTTCAAGGAGTTACAGAGAAGATGTTCAAGTGAGAGTACAGAGAAGATGTTCAAAGAGTACAGAGAAGATGTTCAAGTGAGAGTACAGAGAAGAAAAGAGTACAGAGAAGATGAGAGAGTACAGAGAAGATGTTCAAGTGAGAGTACAGAGAAGATGTTCAAGTGAGAGTACAGAGAAGATTCAAGAGAGTACAGAGAAGTTAAGAAGATGTTCAAGTGAGAGTAGTACAGAGAAGATGTTCAAGTGAGAGTACAGAGAAGATGGGGAGAGTACAGAGAAGATGTTTAAGAGAGTACAGAGAAGATGTTCAAGTGAGAGTACAGAGAAGATGTTCAAGTAGAGAGAGAAGTTTAAGTGAGAGTACAGAGAAGATGTTCAAGGAGAGTACAGAGAAGATGTTCAAGAGTACAGAGAAGATGTTCAAGAGAGTACAGAGAAGATGTTCAAGTGAGAGTACAGAGAAGATGTTCAAGTGAGAGTACAGAGAAAATGTTCAAGTAAGAGTACAGAGATGCTTGAGTGAGAGTACAGAGAAGATGTTCAAGTGAGAGTACAGAGAAGATGTTCAAGTGAGAGTACAGAGAAGATGTTCAAATGAATCTGTGAATCGTTTCAACTTCTTATCGTTCATGTAAACAGACACTTATTCTCTACGTCTTGTACCTCCAAGTTATTTTTAACAGCTTCTTTGTTCTTCACGGCAAGTCTAAAGAAAAAAAGCGCTGCTATCAACGAAACATTTGGTCTACTCTTCACTCTCTCCTCTATGGAGGGAGTTCGTATTATACTTAGTAAATACGTATATTTTGAGAAACGTTGTCGTGTGTTCTGCCGAAGTTTTTACAAAGCAGTTTGGTCTTTTTATAACATATATAAGTAAAAGTTTCAATCCAATGACAAACAGAGTCATCAAAATGTGACAAGACAAGGTAAAAAAAAAAACACTGAAAAAAATCTTCACGAAAAAGTTGGGCAATGAAAAGCAACTCTTTAAAATGCACAACAGGCAAAAATTGACCCTCTAAAAACTAAAACAAGTAAATAAAAGCGTGAAATTGCTGAGTTTGAGTAAACATCGAGTGGTGAAGAATAATTGGAATATGCGTTTGTTTTGAACCTTCCATTCAGGAAATTTTGAAAGGCAAGCGACACCTTATTGTTAACAATGCTTACTTAATCAAATACTTCCACAAGCTGGGTGACATATTTCCGTCAAATCTTTCAGTGACATCACAGAGATCCAACAAATTTTCATGAACTATAAATAGAAAACACAGATCATTTTAGAAAATTTGTTTACCACCAACATCACAAGAAAATGAAAAAAGTTTCAACACCAATCAACATGACTGAACAACTTTATGCAAAAATTCTTAAAAATTGGCTATCTTATAGTACCTGACATAATGACTTTTAAATCATCCTCGGAATTTATGCTGTTGACAGCTTCCACGTTTGAACATAAGAACTCCAGTAACATCTAAATACGTAGATACGTGGAATAACAACATGTGTGCGTGGAGTGTAGTTGTGCAACACAGTAGTCTATAGAAAACTGAATCATTCCTGTAACATCGTAGTTGTGCAACACAGTAGTCTATAGAAAACTGAATCATTCCTGTAACATCGTAGTTGTGCAACACAGTCATCTATAGAAAACTTAATCATTCCTGTAACATCGTAGTTGTGCAACACAGTTATCTTTAGAAAACTTAATCATTCCTGTAACATCGTAGTTGTGCAACACAGTAGTCTATAGAAAACTGAATCATTCCTGTAACATCGTAGTTGTGCAACACAGTCATCTATAGAAAACTTAATCATTCCTGTAACATCGTAGTTGTGCAACACAGTCATCTATAGAAAACTTAATCATTCCTGTAACATCGTAGTTGTGCAACACAGTCATCTATAGAAAACTTAATCATTCCTGTAACATCGTAGTTGTGCAACACAGTAGTCTATAGAAAACTTAATCATTCCTGTAACATCGTAGTTGTGCAACACAGTAGTCTATAGAAAACTTAATCATTCCTGTAACATCGTAGTTGTGCAACACAGTTATCTATAGAAAACTTAATCATTCCTGTAACATCGTAGTTGTGCAACACAGTTATCTATAGAAAACTTAATCATTCCTGTAACATCGGAATTGGCATATACAGTAATATATAGAAAAGTGAATCATTCCTAACACAAATGATTTTAGTTCAACTAAAACTCGATAATTTATCAAGTTTCCATTGTTCGTTTTATTGCAATCAATCAAAGTTTAAAGCAGACTTAAATGGAGAACAGTGAAAATGGGTGAGACAATTCATAAAAAAATGCAAATCGGTAAAAGACAATTCGCATGTTTTATTAAATGCACCCCATTAAAGGTCAAAACTGCATGAACACTCTTCGTTACAGCTTTGAAGTTGGGTACTTCGGCATTGCTAAAAGTAGTCATTTATTATGAGTTTAACATCAGACAAATTTATACGAAAAATGACCTAGGATAAAACACAACCCTAAAGGTCATCATTGTCATTTTACCCAAGCCGAACCTCAACGGTTGGGCATTTTCTAAAATCACACAACGAATTAAAAAGCCTTAGCGATTCATCACTCAAATCTGCAGTCGAGCGTCAAGCTACAGCTTCACACAGTAGAACCTATACGAATCAAAACAAGTGGTGAATGTATAAGACAAATACGAGTTCTTGCAGTTTTACCTTCTGTAAATCAAAAGACTTCTTGAAAACTAATGAAAGATCTTGGGATACTTCACCAAAAATACTTCCATACAAAGCTTCACTTCTCTAGAGGAAGTGAAATTGCAACGTTATCGCTAAAGTGATAAGATATCGTATGGTGCAATTTGAAATAAATAGTCCAACAGTTCTTATGATAATGCCAAGAGCAAGCACATAATCGAATCAGAAACAATAGTGGTTTTTGGATGAAGTGCGTCACAGTTGAAGACCATGCACCATGCAGTGCGTGAGAAGGGATCTTTAAGATCAGATATAAGGATCACAAGGGATCTCTAAGTTCATGCATTTTGTTTGAGGGGATCTTGAAAAAAGTGTCGTGTGTGAAAGGAATCTTTAAGACCATGCAGCAAGTTGGAAAAGATCTTGAATATATTGGGGTGGTATGAGGGTGGTTAAGGTTGGTACAAGGATTGTTACGGGGTAGTATGAGGATGGTTAAGGGTGGTATGAGGATGGTTATGGGGGGGGTATGAAGGTGGTTAGGGGTTGATATGAAGGTGGTTAGGGGTTAATATGAGGGTGGTTAGGGAGTGTAATGCTGGTGGTTATGGGTGATATTAGTGTTGTTAGGGGGTGGTGTGCAGGTGGTTAAAGGTGGATGATGGTTGTTAGGGGTGGTATGAACTCCCAAAGAAGTGGTATTTGCAATGATCATTAGAAGGAAATGATTTCCAGTTCACAGATTGTGTAAATTGAATAGTAAAAGCAGAAGAGTAAATGATCAAAGCAAGAAATAACGTAGATGATCAATCATAAAAGATTCATTAGATGCACATAACAAACCTGACAATGGGAAAAAGTTGATTTTATGACCATCAACAAAGGTAATGGTAATGAACTGACTTCAGAAATCCTGATGCATTGAAACTTCTCACCAACACATCTTACACATGATTCTAGGCATTCCAGGAATTGTAGTACCACCTTTAAAATAACAACAATACAACATGTGCGCTGATAAGTCTACAACTCAGATTGCATTAGCCTGTGCAAACTGATCTGAGCTAAGTCAATAAAATCCATCAAAGAGAATTTGCTAATCAGTCATAAATATATGTAAGAGGAAACATTATCACATTCTGCATTATTTTATAAAAGAAATAGACAATGTTTTTCATACTGGCACTGGCGTATGTAAACCTCATAGATGTTTTTGAGAACTCTAAACCAAATGCAAGTCCTCAACCTTAGGTCGCAAGCTGGTACCTATGCTCTCAAGTTCTTCTCAGTTTGCATAAGCCTGTGCAAACACAGTACATAAACATTTTTTATTTCATTTTGTAAAAATATTCCAACAATTTGACATCCTTTGATCTAACATTAAAACTAAGACAAAAATTAATATAACATCAAAATAAAAATCCAAAACAAATTTTGCCTTAAAGAATGAGTATAGCTCTAAATCCTTTATTAAAATTACATTAAAGTGGTTATTCCCATCCACAACTGCGCTAAGAAAACGGTTAGTGAGATTGCAAATCCTTCTTAATTTGAAAACCCAATACATTTTTAAACATTTGCATAAGACAAGCACAACTTGCTGAAGCCCCATGCCTCAAAAATTAAATATCACTGAAAAAACTTGTATTGCACAAACACACACACTCCTCCAAGTCTCCAACCTTTAGTTGTTGTTCAAGACATACAATTTAATGTGGTACAAAATAAACTAAAAAACACAAGCCTACCAGAAGAAGATTGTGCAAATTTTCCTTCTGAAACGTGACTGATATTGCTTCATCACCACTGTTTTTCAGACAAACTGTCTCCTCAATTTCAGTCAGGAGTTTCTCCACATAAGCAGGAAGCTATGATGAAGAAAAGTTCAGTGTCAAATATACAGTACATACCAAACTGGAAAGTTTGTAAATGGCGCATCCAAGATTTGAAATTTGCATGCATAAAGGCCTAGTTTTGTCAAAATTGCATATGCAAGATCTTGGTTGCGCTCTACAACTTGCCATACATAGATTTGATTGCAATAGACAGGTGTGTCTAAAATAACAGTGATTATATTTAAGTATGGTGCATTGATATGATTCTTATTTAATGGTACAATCTGTGATGTGTACTATGATATATACAAAAGATTACGTTTAATCAAAGGATGAGTTAGCCAAAATACTACTTTTTCTGCTTACTTCTGGAAAGATGTGATTGAGAAAATCCTCTTCAAGCGTAACCAAAGATATTTTGGGGAAAATTTCATTGCAGAGACATAGCAGAATATCTACAGTAAAAGCAGCAAAAACATATCGTTTACAATGACGGCAATTTAGAATAACTTTTCCGTCTTTTCGCTCAAGCTTCCCGTACCAAGTTTTTCTTGATGTTTCGTAGTTTCTTTAAAGGATGTCTACATTTTGTTCAAGAAAACCTCTATTTATAAATCAGTTCATTCGTTTCACACCAAATAACCGTAAAGAAACATAGCCAAGAAATAACTACACAGAAAGAAACTTGGCAAAAAAGGATACGACAGCTTTTAAAATCACTTCTTGGAGGTCGCCATCAGCTTGCATCCATGCTGGTGGAATTGTATTTTGTCGAGTTGCCGTCATTATATTTCTCCGTTAAAAATACAAGCATAATGTTAATATGGAAATCTTTTTTACGTTGTAGTACAATAATTTGTTTGTAATGCAAACAAACAAAGTAGAAATATCTGAAATCTTCGTCGCTTCGTCTTGTTTTATGTTTTGGTAGAATTTTCCGTACGGAACGTTTACCTTGAAAATTGGCGGGAAAACTTTACTAGTCACCAGACCACTATATTGAGTACAGTGCAGTGGAACAGTGACACAGTCAATATTTGCATTCGATTGCCCTCCCTCCCCCCTCCTTCCCCCCAACCAAAAAAGCTTCTATACAGGTTGTATCAAAAAAAGCCTTTAGAAATTGACGTATTCTGATGATTTAATTTCCTATCACTGTGCTAAGCCATTAAAATGAGTATAACTGGAACGCTACCTGTCCCTGTGATATTGAAGCCGCTTTTCCCCAGTCTTTTCACGCAAAGAAACAAAAACTTTACTTTAGAAAAAATCAATCATTTTTTAAATTTATTAACCAAGGTTAAGTATTTTTGGTTTGATAATGACTCATCGTTTGGAAATGCAGAAAGAAAGGTCTATTTCTTTGACAAAAAAATGTACAGAACAACACAATAGACACTCCGTAAAAAGTAAACATTTTAATAATCTAAACATTTCGACAAAACTTTTCGCTGTTTTCATTTAGAGATATGAAAACAACAAATAGAAAATCATACACATGAAAAAGTTACACAAGTTTTGCTATGAAATTTTAGGTTTTAAATTTGCAAACAGCTTGATATGATAAAATCTTCTCTAGGAAAGTATTCACTATTCACGCCGCCAATGTTTTTTCGGTTAGTGGCATTTGATTCCCATTTCCAGTCAATCGACGACTTCTTTAGCTCAACATCAAATTGTGTTTGTGTGAAAACACGTCCCATTATTACAGTCCCAATCACAAACTTTTAACTCAAAACCATTCACTAAACAAGAACTTTCTTTTAATTCATTTTGTAAAATGCAACCAAAACGCATGACACTCCCGCGAGTCAGTCCCGCATGAAGCGAAATTTTGCGGTATTTTACCTCCAGAAACGCGTGTCAGGAGGTAAAGTCCCGCAAATTTTGGCTTCATCAAAACAATCTGAAGGGCGCGTTCCAGTTATATTCATTTCAATGGTGCTAAGCACAACGGTGCAAAAAATTCTGGGGCCGGTTGCGCGAAGCCTCAAAAAGCGTTATCCATTGGATAGCAAAAAAATTCAAACTAGTAAAAAAAGGTTGTTTTATTTTTCTTACGACAAAGAAATTTTGTAATCTTTGAAGCAATATTTTATTTCAGTGATTGCACAGTTTAAATCGTACATTTTACGCTTATAAGAGATTTTTTAAACGTTGAGAAAAAATGTTATTCCAGTGAATAGCACTATTCGGCATTTGTACAACCGGCCATTGTCAGTTCATTTAAACACCAAAGCTTTTCTGCACTTGGGAATTTGACGTCTAAAGCCTAACGATATAAGCACAAGCGAGAAAATAAAGCAAACAATATTCTCCAGAGATTGGAAGAAACAAAACAAAAGGATTTTCTTCTCAATTTGCTTTTGTTTATCTTAAGCTATGTCAAGTTGCTGTACCTTAGCTTATACTCATGTCGATGATTGTGCTAGAACCTTATTGCATTGTTTTATATTTTCTTTCGTACCTGCTTGTCCTTATCTTTATGCCCATAGTAAAAACCAGGCTTGACATCAAAACATGTAGAACATTGCATCTGTGGTATTTGCACAGTGATTCGGCATTGAAATTTTACAAAAGGTTCTAACTCGAGGTTCTGCTTTCTTTGAATGCACCCTGCATTGTTCCTAACAAATCTATCGACTTACTTCCCTCTGCAAATCAAAACTCGACTTTGTTTGACGTAAATCAAAGTGTGGCTAACTAGAACGTATGTACTGATTTATAGGTGTTGAACTTTTCATTTGCAGTCATAAACTCAAGAGAATCACTTGGAAGAGGTTGCAACAATGTAAGTGTAGATTATTTGATGAAGAACCAACAGGCCACTTCATATAGATAACTTAAAAGGGAGTTCTTCTGGATTTACAAAGCATTGGGCGTGGAAAATGTTTGTCTGTCGTTTTGATTCCTTGCGGAATGCAGTTTCCCGTGCAAATGACAGTGAAGGGCCCCACTATTATAAGTACGGTCGGCTGTATTCACTTTGAATTCATTCTAAAGCAAACGTTTTATCGAAATGAAACCATCGGGAGAAACTGGATTTGTGGATGAAGTCTGTAAACTTTCAATGCATTTTTGACCTCACTACGATCAGAGGACGTGTCCTCAACATTTTTCGCGAGAAATGCGATAGACGAGCTTTGCTTGATGCGACATTGTGGCTTGGTTGTGGCTACAGTAATACAGTTCAGATGACAGTGTGGCTACGGTTCACATGACAGTATGTGTACGTTGTTTCAACATTAAACTGTACAAAATGAAGGTCGGACAGTGAAAAGCAATGCACACCAAGACCATAGACTGCTGCGAACAACTTATGGAGACTCTTTATGGTTTGAACTGCTATCTTTGTAAAGACAAAGTTTACTACGTAATCCTCAATGGCCGTGATACGGGCAATGGCAATGTGTACTGAGGATAAGGTTACAATGGTGACATCACAGGTGTAAAACGGTGTGTTGAAAGCTGACAGTTGAGAATGAACGAATGAAGAGGATGACTTGGAAGAATTTCAAGTTCGTAGTTGATAGTTTTGATTCGGTAATTCATCACATCCACATGTACTTGATTGATGTGGGTGTGAAGATCTAGAAGTTAGGTTTCTAATGACAGAAATAAGTTTTGTGCGTGAGCTTTTATCCTTTTATCCAACTTGCTTCTCCGAATGCGGCAATGACACTACACATGCGCTTAAAATTTATTAATTGACTAATTGTTACATCTTACGTTTTTGACAACATTGACATCCTAAGAAGTATATAAACTCAGATGTCGATTGATTTCGTTTGATGCATGAGTAATAATCTTGGAGTTCAAGCTTTTTCTTGTCAATTCAGTTTCCTAGATCTGTTTGCATTTTTTGATTTATCAGATAAGTGACGTTCGCTAGATGAAAAGGTGCGGCTATCTTTAAAATGGGGAGCCATTATTTTTCCAATTAGCAATTCCTTTGGACAGCGTTCACGTTAATTATTTGTCGTGTTGTATTAGAATATCTTTTTAAAATTTTATGTGTTAAATCGATGGGTTGATTGCTGTCTCGAACGTTGAGCATTTGTGCCGATGGTAAGCAGATTAGCCACATGAGTAAACACATACAAAAATATCATTTAAGTTGACCATTTTTTTTAAACCTTTAGATGATCATAAATCAAAAGCTGCAAGCGGCACAAGTGGGAACTTACGACGAGCTCTAAAACGAGTTCTTCAAGACAAGTAAGATCTAAGACGAGTTCTTCCGATGTTTATTGTGACACAGCCATTACATCAGGTAATGTGTTCTAGGTTTTAAAGATATCTCTAGGTTCATATGCAAAAACTCATGTAGTTACCTAGGTAACCAATAACAATCAAGCCGACCACGTGCCTATCCGTCCTTCTAGGCCTCTATATAACTATCTATGCTTAGTTCTGCTTTGCGCTTGGTTGTAAACTTATAGATGTCCTGTCCTTGTCGGACGGTCGGTTTGTTTCGGTGTTTCCGGTTTAAGGTCTAAAACTAAGCATAGATAGTCATATAGAGTCCTAGATGGACGGATAGGCACGTGGTCAGCTTAAGCCGACCCAAGGCCTATCCGTCCTTCCAGGCCTCTATATGAATATCTATGCTTAGTTTTGCTTTGCGCTTGGTTGTATACTTATAGATATCCTGTCCTTGTTGGACGGTCGTGTGGTTCGGTGTTTCCGTTTTGGTATACCGACAAAAGGAAGCGACAATTTCGACACACTCGCTCATGAAGCAAAATATGGAAAAGTCAAACGTTCAAAAACAGAAAATACAGGGGGTAATACTATGATCAACCGATACTTAGACGCAACATCTGACCAGATGATCGGGTTACCGTATGTACCTAAACAAGCACCACTGATCTTAATACGTGCAAGCAAACTGACTTAGCAAAGACAATTGTAGACAGTGGCGAATTATGGGATGGATATATACACCTTGATGGACTCCGTTCTAAAGTTTTAAACTATATAACTTATGACGTAGAATACAAAGCAAGATGGCAAGATTGGAATAACAAAAACAAATCATCGTGGACTAGACAAAGAAAAATAGAACAATACATAAAGTATTGGGATCCAAAAAATACATAACTTCAAAGTACCAGATAGTGGAATAATAACCTCACCTACACATAGATATCACATTGGTAGATGGGGACAGTCAATTTGGGAATTTACAAAAAAAAAACTGTAAAACTGTATATAGTATAAAGGTAGTACACGTGAAATAAATAAGTCAGTTTGGCATTACGTTGTGAGAACATGAACAGTTCACAGTTTAAGAAGGCATTAGAAAACGACCTACCTAAAGGGTTGGACAATTTTTTTCCTAATACGATGGGCGACATTAAGAAAAGGATAGAAAACGACCGGCCCATAAGGTCGGACAAACGTAAAGTTGATGAAGTCGACGAAGTTGATGGAGAGGTAATTTTATGCAAGAAACCTGCGCATGAGCATTGTTTTGACTGTCATGGTTTCCATACCCCATGTTCTAGCCCTACCGAAATTCACGTGGTTGATGACGTTATAGATAGTGATTCAGAGTCAATTGACTCAGGTGAATGCAAGTACCCCTCAATCCTACCAAACGCCAGAGACGTCTTTCACGCGTTCTTTGTTGGTAGAGATAATGGAGACGCCGAAGAAGCAGAAGGACGTACAGCGGTTGTTAAGTGTAAGAAAACGGTTGAAGTTTCCGCAGCCGGAGACAAGACGAAAGTTGCTATTTAGTTCTCTGGCGGTGACATCCGTGGTCCTTTTGATAAGACATGTTGCGGGTTATGCGCCGAAGCAGAAGAATTAAACAGAATGTGTTATTGTGATAATTATGATGTAATTTGTACGTGTGTACGAGAGATGGTGAAAACTATTGATGAACTTAAGACTCTCATTTATTATAGTCCTAGTTATGCACCGTGTACCGATGTATGATGATGTAATGTTATGTGTATATATGTATTGAAGAACAATAAACAATTTGAAATTGAAAAAATGTTTATTTTAAATTATGATTTGTTTACAGTTTTTTTTTTGTAAATTCCCAAATTGACTGTCCCCATCTACCAATGTGATATCTATGTGTAGGTGAGGTTATTATTCCACTATCTGGTACTTTGAAGTTATGTATTTTTTGGATCCCAATACTTTATGTATTGTTCTATTTTTCGTTGTCTAGTCCACGATGATTTGTTTTTGTTATTCCAATCTTGCCATCTTGCTTTGTATTCTACGTCATAAGTTATATAGTTTAAAACTTTAGAACGGAGTCCATCAAGGTGTATATATCCATCCATAAATCGCCACTGTCTACAACTGGTTTTGTTAAGTCTGTTGCGTCTTTTCCTGTTTTTTTTTTCTTTGGTGGTTTTGGATTTGTATCGTTGTCAATTTCTTTTCTTTTCACACCTTTCCCTAGTGTGTCTGGACCACCATAAGGATTGTCATATGGTTTGTATCTGAAGTCAGTTTGATTGGTTTTCAAGTAGGTGAAACGAGTTGCACTAGATACTGTTTTGAAGTTAAAGTTGCCTGTACCACGCCATTGATTTGCCATGTTTTTGGATTGTACTATTGGCTTGTATCCCAATTCATTTCTTATTCCTTCTATTTTTACCCAATACTTGCATATGAAATCAACCTAAAATTTTGAATATTAATTAAGAAAAGCCTCTAAATGCGACCGACCTTACTGGATGGACAAATGAAAGAAATTACCTGAGCTTCACCGTTGCTAGAGCGGTTGTTTGCACGTATTAAGATCAGTGGTGCTTGTTTAGGTACATACGGTAACCTGGTCATCTGGTCAGATGTTGCGTCTAAGTATCGGTTGATCATAGTATTACCCCTTGTATTTTCTGTTTTTGAACGTTTGATTTTTCCATATTTTGCTTCATGAGCGAGTGTGTTGAAATTTTCGCTTGCTTTTGTCGGTATACCATCTGAAGCACTGTTAGGTTCCCAGTATCCTCCAGATGACATGCAAACGGCTGTGTCTTCACTAGCAGCATATGTGTATTCAGGATTCCATTGATTTTGCCACGGCATTGCTGTATGCATCCAATGGTCGTCAGTGTTTGTCATGCTATATGAGAAGTTTTGATTTTGATTGATTGTACGGAATCCTGAACGATTTCCAAACAGATTCACTTCGAAATCCGTTCGTATTGGATTGCCAGACGAGTTAACAAATTGGTATAATTGCAAATCCAAGTCAGCGTTTCCGGGGATTAAGTCTGATGTTCGATATCCGTTATTCGTTGCATATTCTGTTAGGAAGTTTTCATTGTAATCAGCACTATCACAACAACAGTGACCGACAACCCAGGACAGACACAGAGCTACACGCTGACAGACTTCAGATCAATAATAAGCACAACTGCAGCACGAGCGTAAGTATTACCTAGTGAAGTCAAAGACCTTGCCAGCAATCTCTCACAGCACGACTTTTTGGAAGTGAAACGATTCGATATCCGAATCAAAAATATCATTTCTAATATTCAAAATATCGTTTTTGTTTCACCTCCAACAGAAAGACTACTGTGACAACAGAAAGACCACATTTGGCACCACACTCATCACCACATTCAACTATAATTTATCATTAAAAATGATCAATTGAAAAATCTTATATAATTAACTTCCGATATCCATGTATTTTGCAAAACAAAGCCCTATAAACAAAAAACTTTAAGGTAGAATTTTTTTAAACTTTTGCGTATTACACATATTTATATTGTAAAAAATATATCCAAAATCTAGAGAGTGAACGAAAAATTATTAATACAATTTACCTTTTACAAATTTGTTTAAAAGTAGTAAACTCCGTTGGTTGTTTATACCAAATTAATTATGCAGTGACGTAACAGTGCTGGTTATCTTTCTTGAAAGTTTTGTTCTAGTTGCTCATCGCTTTCATTTTTTCAAAATTTTGTGAATCTAGTGAAGTAAATGACTTGTTTTTGGACTAGTTATTACTTTAATCCAGGACCTTTACGTCACTGTATAATTAGACATGTATTATTTATTTTGTAGTTTTATAGCCTTAATAGATAATTAGTTTACTTTCTTATCTTATAATTACAAATCAGCTTTTATTTACCACAGTATTTTTCTTTCTATCGCATTTTTTTTACGTTGTTAACACGATCAGAATATCGATTAACAATTTCAATTTTTCTGAAAATGTTCCTGTCACATACTGAAATTATATGAAGTTACTTATTTTGACAATTGATAGAGAATTGAACGTGATTTTTGGCAGATTTTAGTTACTACGCTCCGCTTTCTTAACACGTCACTTGTAGCTAAATAGAAATGCAGTTATTCATAGATGATTCAGTATTCACAATGTATTCTGACAGGTTTATAATGTTTTAGTATATTATTTTACAATTACAAATCAACACTTACAGTTTATCAGCACAAGTCTTCATTTTTGTCTTCCACAGTATGTTTTTGTTGATTTTGAAGAATTTAATTGTGTTAACAACGGTTACAATTGGAATATCCATGGAGAGATTTTTTTCTGAAAATTTTATTTATGTATACTGAAAGTAAATCAAAATACGTTATTGCAATAATTGTTGGAGAATTGAATTTGGTTTTCGGCAGATTTTAGCAATTACGTACTTGGCTTAATTAATGTACTTTTACAGGTACATACCAGTAGTTTGAGGCACAAGTGGAAGCGGCTATTTTGTGCTGATCATGACATCAACGAACGTCGAAATCTGAAAAGATTTTACCATAAGGTGTTTGTTAAATAACCGAGCGTGTTTTAAACATTCGTTACGAATACGTACTTTGCTTATTTTTGCTTTTCCAATCGATGCTTGCATTTCAATGGTCAGAATACAAACAATAGATATGTAATCAGCAAAAATGCGACAGCTCAATTCCAGTTTGTTGGCGAAATTGTTTGTAGGCGAAAGTAAAAAGTTGTTTTCATTCATTTAGAATTTATAATTACAATTTTTTTTGTGCTTTTCCTTGATTTTAAGTGAATGGCAATAACATGCTCATCTTCACAACGCTGAAAGAAAAGCTGTGTTAGATTTTGTTATTTATTTTGCATGCAATAAATATTGCTGCCGGTGGCCTATATTGAATATACCTAAATGTTATTTACATAAATTTTAGCAAAATTACTACATTTTACGGTGCGATGTTAGACTCAACTTGGTGATTGGTAAAATTTTAGTCTTCAGAAATTAAGCACTAATAATATATTTTGACTTTTGCTGGATGTGCTACTGATGGTCATACAAAAGCAATAACTTTTAGTGAGATAGATGTTTAGCCATCTGCGCGTTTAAAAATCAATTTTAAAGTAGCCACACTATTTCTTTGTCCTTTTTTTCGTTTGAGGCATTTTGTGCCTTAAATCGTACATGCCTGGATAAAAAAATCGGTTTGTGATAAATCTGTTTAGAGAGAAATACGGGCATTGCATATTTAGTCTTTATTGAAAAACTGCATACCGCATTTCTCTCATTGTTTTTGAAAAATGGATTAAGATTTGAGAACAGGGCCGAAACTAGAACGTTAAAGATCGCTAACAAACAAAATCAGTCGAGCAGATCTGAATATATGAATATTTACCACCGCACTACCCCCCTCCCCAATGGACGTTCTAGTTTCTCCAGGCCGTACCAAATTTTCGACAGAATCCTATTTTTTGAGATACCTGTGAACAATGTGCATGAAGTGACTACATCCAACATGAGGTACTATAAGAGCTAAATCATTGTCAAGACTTCTACCATTGACTATCCTGAAAGCTCTCTTGAAGAATGCTGCCCTTGATTCGTTATTGGATTCCTGCAAAACTGCCATTAATAAAGCCCTTGAATAGTCAGTGTTTACCTGTCTTGGAGATGATAGATTCCCTCTATATAACTTTGATTCGTCTCGCCGAAATCTTTCTAAAAATGAGTGAATATTTCCCGTTGTATGATCCGAAGTAATCATTTCTGCGACTGGAAACGATGGTTCATTTTCTACTGGATGGCGTATTACTAATGCATAATAAAGGACGCGCTTCCCGTTGTGATCAGCAACCAATGTTCCAGTTGCGTCAAGATAAGAAATATCATTCTTGCATCCACCGTGCCACAAACGCACTTCATTCTCTAATCCCATGGGAACGATGAGAGGATGCATTGCAATAGTATGTACGAAACCGTCGTGGGCTTTTGATTTTGGAAATTCGCGTGTAGTTTCCTTTCCAAGAAGCGTTCTTCTTATTTTTTCCAGAGAGCATGAAAGGTCTTTATCTTGTTGCAACAACTGTTTTCCTTCACTTGCAATTTTTCTCATTGTTTCAGGTTTATTGCCACAGCCTGTTGTATTTCCAGATGCCATTGCATCAGGGAAAACGTCCAGTTTTCTCTTCTGATACATAACGGATGGCTTAAGAGGGCCACTGCAGAATTCTTCCCTGAATTGAGCGCGTTTTTCTCCTTTAATGGCACGAGATTTTCTTTCACAATTTGTATGTTTGATGCTACAAGTGTATTTCACATGAACAATTTTTTGATGAAAATCATCTTTGCTCATTGCGAGAGTAAAGCGGCACGAACAGTTTTCAAATATACATCGACCATTAGCTTTGAAATAGATTTTGTAACATCGCTTTCGTGAGTTTTGTTTCTGAACATAATGCCTGTCGAAGATGAAACTGCAAAATGGATTAGATAGTTGCAGGTGTTTGGCAATTATCTTTGTCCAATTGTTTTGAAGGCGATTTGGTGATAAATACGTGGGTACCATCTGCCACCATTCATCCTGACTTAGTGTAAACGATACTTCTGATGAGCATTCGGTAGTGAAGATTGAATCAAATGTTAGTTTTGGACAATCCATTATGTGACCTAAGGTGTCATGAGGAATTGACAAAATTTTGACAGTTGGTTGTCTTATATGAACAGCATATTTTGCAACAAATGGTTTTTTGTCACTCCCGTTCTCATTCCCAATGGCTTCTTTGTCTTTGGAAACATACGTCAAATCACTCTTTTCTAAGCTGTTGATTTACAATTCTGTATCAGATCGTCGTCGCCTATTTCTCTGAACGTTATTGATGCGTCATCTGGCATATCGTCATGCTTCACATCATCTGCCATGTTCTTGTAATTCACGTCATCTGGCATGTCCTCGTAATTCACGTCATCTGATAAATAAGAGCAAACTATATTTTCTTCTTTCCAAGCACCTTCAATCGCAGTATCTTTATTCTCCAGAGTAAATACTTCGTCAATTGTTGGCACATTTGGGCTGTTAAGTCTGCTAACTTCTTGTATGACCGTAAATTAATTTTCTTCAGTCAACAAATGTGCATTGGCTCGGTTTGTTTGTTTCAAACTATTTTGCACATATGGTACACTCTTGTTTTTTATTCAGCCACTTGTTTCCTCATCCGTTTTCTTTATGCATACAGGACGCATGAATGAAACACCATCAAGACAGTTGGCAAAACATTCTCATCTTCTCTATTTTTCAAATGCTCCAAACCAACGCATCTAGGATGATAGTACTTCATGCATCCTGCCTTCTCAAAATTACACACTAAATACCGGCGAATGTCTTCTCGTTGGTAAAAGCAATAAACAGCTTTTTCGTTGCAGTGTACACTTTGGGGGCACGACGCTGCCGAGTAGAAACACGAATATGACTAGAGGGTGTTGCACATGCTGACTTTTTATCTTGGAGACAATTTCAAAGGTCTTCACTTCTACTTGCATATTTTCGTCTTTATTGACTTGTATTCTTGCAGACTTATCATTCTCCCCTAAACATGTCAATAGTGGAAAGTCATTTATGTCAATAAATACGTTCTTATCACATGATATAGGAGCTTTCATCTGCATTTCTTTTTCCCGTTTCTCATGTGCATGCATACGACTTCCCGGAATGCTAGAGCCAACAACCTACAAATATATAAAGATTATGACAGGAGTTTTACAATCGACTTGCGTTCTTTATTTTCATGCCTTGCTTGTAAATTAGCTTTGACAATAATATAAGAAAAAATCTGCTCACTTTATTGCTCCATAGGACTTTTTTTTGTCCCGATTCTACAATTTTTCACTAAATGGGGGTGTCTACAAATTTGTAAACGACCATGCATTAGCTGTAAGAAGGCTTTTGTCAACAAATATAAAAAAAAACCTTACGAACAAATATGTGCATATAACAGCATTTTACGTAATGTGGTTAAACATATTTTTTAGCCTCATTTAATCACATGACTTTATAACGGAAGTCAAGATTTTACACGTTTTCCTCATTTATTTAAATGAAGTCTTTACTGTTAGCTACGTCATTCAAACAATCACTCATGCATGTAATACGTTTTTAATAAGAAAAAGAAATTATACAGTTAATCCTATTAAGCGCCTAACTGTATTAAAACGGACACTTTGCAAAGTCGTGAATTAAATCTCGTGTGCAATTCGGAGTAATGAAATCTCTATCAAGCGGACACCTCCTTGGGGAAACTCCCTGCAGTTACTAAGCAGGAGACTGGTGACAATTTGCAAGCAGTGAATACCATATATTTTTATATAATAACCAGAAGAATTTGAGCAATTGCATTGTTGAGAGCTGTGATAGGTCATATAGAGCTATAAGAGGACAGACGCACGAAAGTGACGTCACAGAAAATTTCTTGTTTTAAATGACAAACAAAGGGCAAATTTATTTGAATATTTACCTGAATTAATGCCTGAATAGGCATATAAAGAAATTACGAATGCCTAGTTGAAGCAGTAGAGGTATTTGAGCAGAAATTTAAACAAAATTGATCAGCCATTGCTTGTTTACTTTTTTAGCCAATCACATTTCATCACGTGATTAAACTAGCCAATAGCATTTCTTCAATCCTGTAGATCACGTAAGCGTGATATTTTCAATGTTCCAAGTGTTGGGATACAACGAAAACAAACTGTTTGACCGTTTAATTTGGGAATTTTTTTTTATTTTGTTATGTAAAACAAATAGATAACATTCAACCGTTGTCTATACAGGTATAGATACTCGCCCCAGCCGGCGGCTCGTGCTCACTGTTTGCGTTTTTATCACAAATGACGTCATACCCGTGTACCAATAACTGTATAGATAACGGTTAAATGTTACCTATTTGTTAAATACCGAAGGATATAAAATTGAGGCCAAAGTCCTAGTCTCTTGCGCGGTTTGTACTTCAGTTCCAGTCCTTCAAAGATGAATATTCACGCGGTTTGTATTGAGTCTATAACTCGCACTTTTACTTTTTACAGAGAACAATTTTTTGCCATTTCAACGATTTTGATAATGCTTGAAATACTAAATGGTTGCCATCTCGATATCAATAATTGAATATCCTTAAAGACTTTAATATGTTTTAAAGGAGAACCGCAGCTTAAGAGTAGATTGACTGTGTATAACAAAAATATATAGCAGCTATAAGATGTTTTCATTCTATATGTAAATTTTATCGAATAAAAATTAATACGAACAAATCCCTTTAATTTATTTGAAAAACGTAATAAAACTTTTGCACTGTGGATAACGTAGAACTGAAATAAATTTTGTTCAAAATATTTTCTTGATGATGATAAAACAGACTAGTAAAATGAAATCAACTGAGGTTGAATTGAAGTCCAAAAAAAAATACATATTATTATGAACGCGCGAGAAACACGAGTGATGACGACAAAGATTTTTTGGCTTCAATTTTTGCTTTCAGGCATCATTCCAGTTATTTAAATATTGAGTTTACTGTTTGCATGCACAATCAAGATTGCATCGTCATTGTACAATAAGGATTAATTATACAAAGAATGTATTAATGTCTTATTCACAATAAATTACCTCCTTGTTAGCGATGTTTGTTTGCCTTTTCTGTTTACTCTCGTATGCATTCTGAAACCCTCCCTAATTTCGTCGCCACAACATATAGAGGTATTTGCGTGAATTTACTAGTTTGGATGTCCACACTCCTCCAAAACTTTAGCCCAAAAACCATTAATTTTCCACCACTTACGTGCATGTATGTTGGCACAATTCAACGATACATTATGGATGCAATTTCTTTAATGTTCTCCTTTAGAGGAAAACATCCTGCGACTTTTGCTTTTTGAAATCGTGTCTATAAATAGATAACAAATTCGCATTTAATATAAACGACGACTTTTTTTAAAATAGACATGTTTCGACATTTCATGATGCCATCTTCTGTATGAGTGAGATAATAAATGATACAAGGTTTATATACAAGTAATATGATACAGAAATTACAACAATAAAAAGGAAATAAGATAAATTAATGGAGAGCGTCCGAGCGTATTATAAACTAAATATTGTATTGAATTTAAAAACTTGAACATTGAGGTCAGGGTTAGTTTTGTTAATGTGGAGTGCTTCTTTGATTTTAAGGGAGAATGATGTGTCGGCAGTGTCGATGATTTTGAAGCAAGAGGGTGAATAGTTGGTTTTACATGAGTGAGATTTAAGAAGGTGTCGGTAGATATGAGAGTTTTTGTCTATTGTGGTATGTTCCCTGATTCTGGTGGATAAATGGCGGGAAGTTTCGCCAATGTATCGGGAATTACATCCCGCGCTATTGAATTCATATACCACCATAGATTTAATTGAATCAGGGATTGGGTGTTTTAATGAGAAAAGGTTTTTGATTTTGAATGATGTGAAAATTAGTCGAATTAGTAATTACTCACGACACACACAACGCAGACTTAAAAACATTATGAAACGCTTCTGTACAGGTATTGACATTAAAATAAAGTTAGTAAATCAGAACGGTTTGGTTATTTCGTTGCCAAAAAATCAAAAAAGGCCCACTGCTTACCTATTCAAAAAAGGTATGTTAATCAGCAATTAAATTTTCAAAAGTTAGCTACAACCGATGAAATGCTTTTGAATATACTTCAATTAATGAAAATATGGAGCTTTTAATGTTCTATTGAGATACGCAAATCATCCAAAAATTGCAGTGCCGTCATTGGCTATGTTGTTGTAATCTTATCTCAAGCCAAAATGTCATCTCGTCTCAAAATACTAACACCAAAGCATCCTACAACATAACATCCTATTCACCGTTCACAGCTAACAGACCAGCCAGTACGTTGAAATCTGCACAGTTGAGTTGAAGTTCAAAAAATAAAATGTCTTCGCCAATGGGTAATATTTTTGAATCGAAGAAAGAAAAGTTCATCAATATTTTTATATTTTCTTCTAACAGCAAGATGTAATTCTAATTATAGATAATGACAAAAATGAGGAGGCAATACGACAAGTGGATTCCCCAAACAGTGGGAAACATAACATAACGATGGACCACCAAATGTTCGAAAGATTTCGCTGTAAATAAAAATATCCTTTGAAGTCAATCTAATGCTTTATAAAATAGTTATATTCTATAATTTTACAGTGTTTGAAGAATTTTTGCGGAAAAATGGAGAAGTTTTGCCGACCGTACAACAAGCTCCACGTACCCAAGGTGCAGGTTTATATTGAAAATAAACGTTCGAAAAACCTCATTTTTCTTAGCCGATAAACAATTCTCTTCCATTTTAATTTTAGCTCCATCTATTAAGCATCAGGAGCCATTACATCAGCCCATGCATCAGCCCTCTACTCAGCCCTTGATTCAGCCATCGATTCAGCCCTCATATCAGCCAAATGAAAACCCATTTTTAAGAGGTAATTCATCTTTTATGGAAACTAACGCTAGAACTATTCAAATAAAATGAGTGCGAACACTTTTTACAGATGTGAGATGCTTTATTTGTGGGCAGCTTGGGCATAAAAAGTGGAGATGCCCACAAAACAACAAAAGAAAGCCACGGGGAAGAAGAGGGGGGCGAAAAAAGTCATTAATATATATTAATATGTATCAATTCAAAATGAATAAAAACTAAAATACTGTTGTCATCCAAATACGCATGTCGTTTGATTTACAAGTTAGACGCCTTTGTTTGCATTAGAACCGGAACCGCTACTTATTTACATATTACGCATTATAGATGATTTTCGATCATTCAAGTTTTTAGTATTACTTTAGGATTTTAGAGAAGTTTAAAAAAATGAAAAAATGCATGATGTTTAAAAGTTTTAAAGTCCTTCCATACGCTTTTCTAGTTAGAATAGTTTGCTTAACCCCACCAAGAATTAAGAAGTTATTACGTAAGATTATAGCCACGACAGTTATTTGCCATCCTCTATTACGCGAATTCGTATCGTCTAAATTTGTCGCTAATTTTCTACCATTTCTTCCTTGTGCACTCTCCAGATTTTGGATATGTTATAGACAATAAATATATCTACAATGTAGCCAAGTTTAAAAAAATTCTATCGTGTAGTTTTTTATTTATAGGCATTTGTTTGAAAAATACATGGATATAGGGAGTTAATTATATATATATGTTTCCATAATTTCGTAAAAGCATTATTGCCAATCACATTTAATATAAACGACAACTTTTTTGAAAATAGACATGTTTCGACATCTCATGATGCTATCTTCAGTATGAGTGAAATAATAAGTGGTACAAGGTTTATATAAAAGTAACATGATACAGAAATTACAACAATAAAAAGGAAATAAGATAAATTAATGAGGAGCGTCCGAACGTATTATAAACTAAATATTGTACTGAATTTAAAAACTTGAACATTGTGGTCAGGGTTAGTTTTGTTAATGTGGAGTGCCGCTTTGATTTTAAGGGTGAATGAGGTGTCGGCAGTGTCGATGATTTTGAAGCAAGAGGGTGAATAGTTGGTTTTACATGAGTGAGATTTAAGAAGGTGTCGGTAGATATGAGATTGTGGTATGTTCCCTGATTCTGGTGGATAAATGGCGCGAAGTTTCGCCAATGTATCGGGAATTACTTCCCGCGCAATTGAATTCATATACCACCATAGATTTAATTGAATCAGGGATTGGCTCTTTGAATGATGTGAAAATTAGTCGAATTAGGAATTCCTCAAGACACACACAACGCAGACTTAAAAACATTATGAAACGCTTCTGTACAGGTATTGACATTCGACTAATTTTCACATCATTCAAAATCAAAAACATTCTAAAAAAGTCGTTGTGTATATTAAATGTGCATTAGCAATAGTGCTTTTACGAAATTAAAGATAACAAATTGTCCTTAACAATTCATTCAAATAAACGAAAATTGGTACATACCGACATTTTTATAAAAGCAATGAAATTAAAAAATTCTGTAATGTATGAATGCTAATTGCAAATTAAAATAAAGTAAGTAAATCAAAACGGTTTGGTTATTTCGTTGGCAAAAAATCAAAAAAGGCCCACTGCTTACCTATTTAAAAAGGTATGTTAATCAGCAATGTAATTTTCAAAAGTAGCTACAACCGATGAAATGCTTTTGAATATACTTCAATTAATGAAAATAGGGAACTGTTAATGTTCTATTGAGATATGCAAATCATCCAAAAATTGCAGTGCCGTCATTGGCTATGTTGTTGTAATCTTATCTCAAGCCAAAATGTACTGAAGGTGCAGGTTTATATTGAAAATAAATGTTTGAAAAACCTCATTTTTCTTAGCCGATAAACAATTCTCTTCCATTTTAATTTTAGCTCCATCTATTGAGCATCAGGAGCCATCACATCAGACCTCTTCTCAGCCTCTGATTCAGCTCTCGATTCAGCCCTCGATTCACGCCAATGAAAACCCATTTTTAAGAGGTAATTCATCTTTTATAGAAACTAACGCTAGAACTATTCAAATAAAATGAGTGCGAACACTTTTTACAGATGTGAGATGCTTTATTTGTGGGCAGCTTGGCCACAAAAAGTGGAGATGCCCACAAAACAACAGAAGAAAGCCACGGGGAAGAAGAGGGTGGACGAAAAAAGTCATTAATATATATTAATGTTAATGAATTCAAAATGAATAAAAACTAACAATGCTGTTGTCATTAAAATACGCATGTCGTTTGATTTACAAGTTAGACGCCTTTGTTCGCAATAGAACCGGAACCGCTCCTTATTTACATATTACGCATTATAGATGATTTTCGATAATTCCAGTTTTTAGTATTACTTTAAGATCTTAGAGATGTTTAAAAAAATGGGAAAATTCATGATGTTTAAAAGTTTTATAGTCCTTCCATACTCTTTGTTAGTTAGAATAATTTGTTTAACTATTAATTATTTACTAATTACAGGAAGAGTATCAGAGCATATCTTAACACCATCCCCAACAATTAAGTCGTCTAAATTTGTCGCTAATTTTCTACTATTTCTTTTATGTGCACTCTCTAGATATTGGATATGTTACAGACAATAAAAATATATACAATGTAGGCAAGTTTAAAAAAATTCTACCATGTAGTTTTTTATTTATAAGCCTTTGTTTGAAAAATACATAGATATCGGAAGTTAATTATATAAGATTATATTACGCGCATTCGTGTCACCTAAGTTTGTCGATGATTTTCTACAACTTATTTTCTTGTGCACTCTCCAGATTTTGGATATATTTTAGACAATATAAATATATACAATATGCAAAAGTTTAAAAATTTCTAGTTTGTAGTTTTTTATTTATAGGGCTTTGTTTGTTAAAGAACAGGAATTCTTAACTTAATTATGCAAGATTATTTTACGCGCATTTGTGTCATCCGATTTTGTCCATGATTTTCCACAACTTATTTCTTGTGCACTCTCCAGATTTCGGATATATTTTAGACAATAAAAATATCTACAATATTTACAAAAACATTCTACCTTGTAGTTTTTTATTTATAGGCCTTTGTTTGAAAAATACATGGATTTTGGAAGTTAATTATATAAGATTATATTACGCGCATTTTGTCACCTAATTTCGTCGATGATTTTTTACAACTTATTTTTTTTGCACTCTCCAGATTTTGGATATGTTATAGACAATAAAAATGTCTACACAATGACCAAGTTTAAAAAATTCTACCGTGTAGTTTTTATTTATAGGCCTTTGTTTGCAAAATTACACGGATATAGGAAGTTAATTATATAAGATTATATTACGCGCATTCGTGTCATACGATTTTGTCGATAATTTTCTACACATTATTTTTTGGTGCACTCTCCTTATTTTGGATATATTTTAGACAATATAAATATCTAGAATATGGCCAAGTTTAAAAAAATTCTACCGTGTTGTTTTTAAATTATACGCTAAATAAGAGAAATTAAAAGTACACTGTATCATAAAGCTTAGTGTTTTCTTCAACTTCTTGCCTTTTATACTTTTTTGTGATGTTTAAGGAAAGTAAAATAGTAATAACTAGTTAAGAATTGTTTTTTTAATGTTGTATTTGATGGAAAACGTGTTTTAAAGACGATTTTTCAATTTATCATTTTGAATGATAAATTTTAGTTGAATGTGGTGATGAATGTTGTGATGAATGTTGTGTTGAGTGTGGTGCCCATTGTAGTGCCAATTTCACAGTAGTCTTTCTGTTGGAGGTGAAACAAAAACGATATTTTGAATATTAGAAATGATATTTTTGACTCGGATATCGAATCGTTTCACTTCCAAAAAGTCGTGCTGTGAGAGATTGTTGGCAAGGTCTTTGACTTCACTAGGTAATACTTACGCTCGTGCTGCAGTTGTGCTTATTATTGATCTAGAATGTAACTGCATTATGTAAGAGTTTACTGCATTAAATACAGAGTTTTACTTGACTGGAATAATTTTTGCATGTTGCTATTTTTATGAAAGTATTTGTACGTGACATAACGCTACGCTGTTTTAGAACTGACAAACTCACAAATAGAGGATGATTTCACAAGGCATGCGTATAAAGAATCTGGGATTTTGTATGAGCATCATATTCCAACTAGCCTTTTACAAAAGGGTTTGTTAGCTGTTGGTTCCGGTGTTGCTGCATTCTTTGATCCGACAAGGGATGGTTAGTAGTGCAGGTTTCTCCTATGGTATTCCTGTGAAGTGTCGTATTTTCATGCAATATCCAATTTAAATATGAATGTATTTGACTAGACATGATTGCTGTGTTGGGTGAAAGTACCGGATACTATGCTTTGAAAAAAATTCGAAGGCTAATGCAACTAGACAAGGAAGGCCAAAAGATCTTAAGGTTACTTGTGTGAATGCAGTTAAAACTATTGCATTAATAGTCATTCACCCTTACACAAATTTTATTGCATTTCACTGTTAGATTTCTTTCATTAGAGAAAGGCCAAGAATAACTTCAGCTACCATTAATGTGCCTGCATTGCGAGAACTTCCCGAAGGCACATTTGGAAAAGAATACACAAACTTTCTAGATAGAAATGTAAGGATGATAATTATAATAACCAGTTAATGATTTGATTTTGTTCTAATGTGTTATATTGTCAATTTCCTTTTACTTCAGAAAGTTACTCCTGATAGCCGACTTCCGGTAAAGAAGATCATTTTCTATTTTTCCTGTTTTCCTTGAAATGCATTTACCCTAGTTAAATGTTTAACAGAAGAATATCATCTTTATTAGGTAAGATTTATTGATGATCCCGAACTGGCATATGTCATGCAAAGATATCGAGAGGTTCATGACTTCAACCATGCTCTTCTCGGCATGCCTACCAAGTAAGAAATACAGTACAAAACACTGTGAAGATTAACATTTTCAAATCTGTAGTTGGCAAAACTTTGAAAGGGCTTGCAACTTAGTTATTTTGTTGTATAGTTGCTATGGTATTGTAATTTTACTTGTTCAACAACACTGTTACAATGTTGGATGCAAATTTCAGCATGATCAAAATGAGAAAGAAGGATTTGGGTTTTCATTTTTTCTGCAGCATAGTTGGTGAAATAACTGTAAAATGGTTTGAAATGGTTCAAACTCGCCTTCCTATGTGCACATTTGGATCATTGCTTGCACCGCTGAGGCTCAAGCGCAGGTAAAAATTGTTAGCATTCAAATCATGTGTAACTAGAAGACAATTTCTCCTTGTGTGTTTCTTAGCCAACAAGAGAGATTGGTGAACACTTATATACCATGGGCTCTGTATGCAGGGTATCGTGCAAGGTTTCTCATGAACTTGTATGTGGAAAAATATTTTGAAGAACCCATAGATCTGCTAAGGAAAAGACTTAATATTGTCTCCCCTCCAATTGCAACCAAACGTACAAAGAAGCAGATGTAATTTACAAAATAACAGTAACTTATATATCTGCACATAATTCTTTAGCTCTATAGTTCACGGCTTTTTTAGCTGTCTAGACCACCTGCTAACTCTGAATACTTTGTATCTAACAAACAGAAGGTCATTCCCACAAAAAATAACTGGAAAGAAACTTTATATTAGTGTTCTGTCTGTCTTCCCTGTTGTCCTAAGGGGATTAAAGTCACAGTAAAAATTGGAGGAATCAAAGCTGCTTCAAGTCTTTAAAATTTTGCATCACATTTGGACATGAAAACCTTCAGCAATTCTAATAAAGTCTTGAAGAATATCTAAGACTGTTTTACTGAATGTAAATGGTTAAGTGTTATATACATATACATTACTCAAAATGGCAATGTCCTGGCCTTATCTAGTTTAGTCCGTCTTGGACTCGTCTCAACACGTGGTATGCCAAATATATTCCATGAAGAACATTGGTTGGACAAATTTACATCATGACGTGTGTTAACAACAGACGAAATTGTGTAATTTCCTGTAGAAGATAAACCATATGGCCTTGCGACACTTCCATCATTAAAAGTCGAAAGTCTTCCTTTTATTGGATCTTTAGTTGAAAATCTTGAAGAAAAGTTCAGAATAAGTATTGCAAAACTATGATTGATGTGGTATAAGTTAGAATTTCGTACTAGGCTTGCGCAATCGTTGCAATGCAAATATAAGTTGATAACTTAATACTTCACCTATAAGTGGATCTGCACAATGTTAGCTCATGCGCAGCTGCTCTTTACTGTTTGTTACAGTCACAGTACGTATGTGTTCCAACTTTTATTACGTCACAATATGTATCAAACTTTTATTACGTCACAATATGTATCAAACTTTTATGACGTCACATTATGTAAGAAAACTTTTATTAAGGCACAGTATGTAATAAAACTTTTATTACGTCACATTGTGTAATCAAACTTTTCTTACGTCACATTATGTAAAAAAACTTGTATTACGGCACAGTATGTAATCAAACTTTTATTACGTCACATTGTGTAATCAAACTTTTCTTACGTCACAAAGTGTAATCAAAGTTGTATTACGTCATAGTATGTAATAAATCTTTCATGACGTCAAAGTATGTAATCAAACTTTTATTACCTATTATTGTGGTGCATACCAACTGCAAGAGGGTTATCGTCTGAGCATGCATGAAGCGACCTTGTGCCAGCTGATACAGTATTCCGTTGCCACTTCTGATTCGGTGTCGATTCGCGCCTATTTTGCATAGCTACGTCTGCTGAATTATGTCGACTGTAAAGACTTGCTTGAGCAGCGAGTCCTCGACCATTATATCCGGAATTTAGCCTGTAAAAGTTCACGTCGATGAAATCGTTATCTTTGTTGCATTACAACTGTTTATTTATAAAAAAATTTATTTATGTCCTCGCGAAAGCGAAAGCATATTTCCCGAACGGTCCTATTTAAGAAATCTTTTAGGAATGAATTGGTGTAAAAACATGATTCCTTGCGTACTATACTGTATCGTCTTCAATAGGATTTTGTAATCTTATATGCTTTAGCTATGTTCATGTCGTCAATTAAATGATTTTTGAAAATTGAGTTGCAATAAACCCCAGTGCTATGCCTTTGCAGTAAAAAAAGAATTTCAAAGGAACTCATTTTTACATATCACGCATGCGCATGTGAAGATGAAACCCTTCCCCCCTCTCTTAATTCTCGATCTTCCAACGGCCCAGGTACCTAATATGGACTACATCTACATCAGTGCTGTTTAGTACATACGTTATATTAACCAATATATAATATATATTGGTTAATATAACGTATGTGCAATTTCTCAGTACGTATATATACTTTTTTTTATTTTTGACGATCTGTTCCTGGAACACTTAGCAAACGACCAGAAAAAAATTACGTAAATGCTAAATTGTTTTATATTAAAAGGTTTATTGATCGTTAATAACTAACCTATTGCCTTTAATATCATCCGACCCCATAAGGAGCGTGGACTGCTCTCTGCCAAACGTTGGTCGAGTAATTGATGGCAGCCCAGACAAAGGTGTTTCAGAAATTTCTGAATCGTTATTGCCGTTCACATCCATTATCTGCGCTTTTTCAGAGCTTCCCTTAGCGCTAAGATTTTGTTCGCGCTGTGACGTTGACGGCCAGTTATTGCTGGCTAATCCTAAAATACAGGATTACTTATGCATAAAATATAGATAACAAAAAAGGAATATAATGTCCATCTTACGGAGATAAAAGTTTTGTTACCTAATAACCCTAGTACAGTTTAAGGACCACAAAGGATGTCTAAAAGGTTGAGCGACGTAATGTAAAGTTGTGGTACGTCGTGTAAAGTTTTGCTATGGGACGTAAAGTTGGGCTATGTGATGTAATGAATTGCTACGTGGTGTAAAGTTGAGCGACATCGTGTAAAGTTAGGCGACGTCGTGTAAAGTTGGGCGACGTTGTGTAAAGTTGGGCGACATCGTGTAAAGTTGGGCGACGTCGTGTAAAGTTGGGCGACATCGTGTAAAATTGGGCTACGTGGTGTAAAGTTGAGTTATGTTGATAAAAGATAATGCAGTTTAAACCGTTTTCAACTAAAACTCACTAGAAGTACGTCGATGATGATGGACAGGAGAACGATCTTTTTTTACTTCACTTCCAAATTTCAACCTTTGACTTCTCCTGGGTACAAAACCAACAGCTGAAATATGAAAACAAAAACACGATAAATTCCCGTAAAAATTAAAAATTCATTCATAATACAGTCTAGAAATGGCCTTGAAACGTACCGCTCATGTCGCGAAAAAACTGATCAAAAACCAAAAACTTGTTCGGCTGTAAAAGCAGCAATATGTTGGCTTTTAATGATCAGAGAAAAAGGAATATTGACGATCAAGATTACTGGAACACCTCTCGTGCTTTCAGTACAATGAGATGGCTTACATTGCATTGGTCAGCGGCTGTTTACATGTTCCCGGCTAGCCGAGATTCAGTGAGGTGTGCAATGATTTCGAGGGATTGAAAGGGACCAAAACTTCAAGGTTAAAAATTACAACTGTTCCTTAAGCGCCATAAGTCATCCCTGTTGTAATTATCAAATAAGGCCAACTTGGTTGTTTTAACTTTAAATGTTTTGCTTCGTTATTAAACCAAAATATCATGAAATTGCTCGAGAAGATTTATTTGATGATAAAAATTAAATCGTTTCCATTTGCCAAAATCATTTAAAGCTTCGCTAAATCCAGGCTACCCGGGCTCATGTAATCAGCACCCTAATCTCATCAAAAAGCGAAATTATGTTTTATCACAATAATGTAATAGAGCAAGTTTTTACAAGAAAGTCACATTTCTTAAATGTCTTCGCACATAGCTTACCTGAGATATGGCATTGTAAAGACCATAATGTTTCTTCAAGAAGGAAAGAAACTTGTGCGAAGGACGATCAATCGCCACATGAAATGGTTGAAGATTATGAATCTGAGAATTCGTAATGAAAGAAAAGTTAAAAATACTCCAGTGATTTACAAAACTTCCCTAGACTGAAAATCACGACAGGTCAATCGGAAATCCGTATTAAAAATTCTTTATAGCATTTATTCCACCTTCAACATGTGTTCAAACAACATCTTTCCACAGCCGTTTCTTTGTTTTGTATGATGCACATAAAAATCCATCACGCAGAGCGGCACAACTTCGTGCTGAACGCCATGCATGTCCTACGAGGAAAGAGACTTTTGCATGCGACTGTGTGTAAACATGTGCAGCGTATTGACTTCTTCCCACACAACATTTTGCCGGGAAAGAATAAAGTATATGGGGTATACGTGGAGAAGAATAGCTTTTAACTATCACTGGGATGAATTAAATACATAACTTTATGGAGGAAACGTGTTTTTAGATGTAGTTTGTCCAAGTTGGTGTAGTCTTGATAAGAATTGTTTATTTTGAGTGATGTTTCAACAACCATAGTGGTAATCATCTTTGGAGTCACGTGACCAGTAAATGTCAGGTTTGAGGTATTAGTCATATGGTTGACCAAAATGCTATTCCTCACTTGACTCTGAAGATGATTACCTATTAAGGATGTGGAATTTTCAGTCAACATCAACAACAGTAGACCTTCCCTGGACTCAAATAGCCTTGATAGTCTACACCTACAAACATGTAATTATACTCCCGGTTCAAACCATTTACTTTGCAGAGGAAAGTTTGTCTACCAGGTTCATGGAAAAGAAAACTATATACTTGTTAGAACACTGTAGGAAAAACAAACATACCAACAAGAAAAGATTTTTTCGGCCAACTTTAATAATGCCAATAACTGTACCTTGGCCTCTTCAAAAATAAGCGTTGTTAAAGCAAATACTCATGTAAGAACTTATATATTTATGGCAATCACATTAATGTATAACTAAAAATTGTGTCTTTAACTAAAAATTGTGAAAGAGCAGACAGTTAATATTGAATCAGAGGTGTTGGATGGACAATAAAAGTGGGGAATACCAATTTGGCATGAGTAACATGTTTCATATTATTGTAAAATGCAAGACCTGTCATTTTCCAATATTTTTTGGGAAATGAGGTATTGTCCCTCTAAGATATTACCCACCCTCCCCCCATTTCAGATGCCCTTGTCTTGAATTGCCAAGTACTCACTTGTTACTAGCAGCATCTTTGAGAATATAAAGTTCATGATCTGAATACTTGAGCTTCGATGCAGTTGTGATGATAGTATGCAATCCTTGTGCCTACGTAAATGATTGGAAATATGGGTAAAATTGCATATATGATGTGCTAGGTCATTTAGTAACTTACTTCGATATTCTTACCTTGCTCGATGCGGCACCAAGAGCATCAATGATTTTATGTAAATGTTGATTGAGCAACTTTGCACTAGAGCAAATCACATTAAGTACCATGGTGAGATAATTTAATTTTGTTGAGCGAACTCCCCTTTGCTGCCAATACAACATCCTCTCATGAAACTTGGCTAACTTTGGACCTCTTGAACAATAAACTTTATAAAAGGGCTTGTTATTTTTTTCCACAGTACAGGGGAACAATGGAACCTGACACAACCTGGTTTTTGCCATGTTTGTAGTGT
Organism: Xenia sp. Carnegie-2017; assembly: GCF_021976095.1. Classification (NCBI taxonomy): domain Eukaryota; kingdom Metazoa; phylum Cnidaria; class Anthozoa; order Malacalcyonacea; family Xeniidae; genus Xenia; species Xenia sp. Carnegie-2017. Next base: position 884,231 of record NW_025813481.1, read on the forward strand.
TTTGTAGCTATACACAGTATGCCGTTTCCTTGCTGTCATATCAATACGAAATAGGATTTAACGACAAACAAAAAACTTAATGGTATAGCCTGTAGCCAGCACTTTTAACGCCTATGTTATCAAGCTATGCAAATAATCAGTAACTGTGAAAACAAAAGCAAATTCTGAAATTTCCACGTTACGCAAGTGAAGTATGAAATAGAAACTTACTCTCTCGCATGTTTTCCAAACGTGCACATTTTGCTGTCGACAAAGGTGATTGGATTTGGCAAAATTTTGTTGACATCAAACTCAAATTCCATTCACACACTATGAATATTCTAAACCAACCCACCAATTACCATAAAGGCATAAGATGACAGCATTTTATAACACAAGAGAGAGCAAGTCGGATACATTCATTCTGTCTCTACGGATTTGGTAAGGTTGAAGAACAGTTCTAGTGAAGTATTGAATTATTTTTTGGGTTTCCGCTGCAGCGCTTCTGCATGATTAAGTTCAGTGGGCTACACAGCATTCTCCAGTTTTCATGCGAAAAGCTTAAAATTTGTGTACCTTGCAACAAAGATAAGCGTTTCGATCATATATTGTCTTTACATTTTGAAAAGATTGTAGTGCCAAGATACGTACGATCACCTACGATAACATTCCGTTGTGTTCCGAACGTCTGACCTTGAAATCTTAAATGACGTCATTTTCTAACTCTCAAATTTCAATAAGTAAGAGATGAAAAAACACAGTTTTGCGAGTCGTTCCTTAGTCTACTAAATTTGATAGACTTTATTTCATACAGCAATTAACACACATATTTTCATACCTGTTTCATACTTAATTGCTTACATTTAAAATGCGCGGGAATAGAAATAAGTAAACAAATTATTACAAATTGTTCGTAATTCACGATAAGACTAACGTTTCACGAGAAAAAACGACGTAAGGCACAGCTGACATCAACTTACCTTACACAATGTATGCATAAACTGACGTGTTTTAATCTCGCTATAAAATAAGTATGGTATAGTGTTTATCCTGCTCACATTCAACAGTAGCAGTTTTTTAAAAAAATTTCTGATTACAGAGATAGTGAAACAGTTTACTTTACCGCTGTTTCTTGGACAAAAAAGTGTTTCAAACATGGAGTTCACAGACTTTTAGTAATCAGTGCCATTCGAAAATTCTTACAGTTCGCCATACACTACTGCACTAGGTGCATATTCAAGAGCTTTACTACTGTATTCAAGACCTACGTATTTAAACATGTTTATTATACCATCATAAGCGATCGGCAATTGTGTAGAATTTACAGTCAACCAGTAGATCGTACATCATGCCAACAGAAGAGTTGTTCATTGCTTCCCATCGAGAAATGACAGCTTCAGCAGGATTATCCGCCGACCTTATCTTGATCATACCGATGTCCAATTTTTTCAAATCTATGTCCCTGTGACTGGCGAGAATTTCCCAATCTTGCACTGTGTATGAAAAAAAAGGTGTATCGCGTACATTTAATTAATTGATACAATATATTTTAAAGTAAATGGTTTGAGCCCGGGAGTATCGTTACATGTCTGTAAATGTAGATCGTCCAGGTTGGTATAGTCCTGAGAAGGACTGTTTTTGTTGTTGTTGACTGACGTTTCGACAACCTTAGCGGTAGTCTTCTTCAGAGTCAAAAGAGGAAAATGATGATGATGAAGATGACTACCGCTAAGGTTTGACTCTGAAGATGACTACCGCTAAGTTTGTCGAAAGGTCAGTTACCAATAACAAAAACAGTCCTTCTCAGGACTATACCAACCTGGACGAACTACATTTACAAACATGTAACAATATATTTTATTATCATTGAAATTCGAAGTATGATGGAACTCACAAGATAAATGTTCAGTCACTTCCTTTCTAACGCCATAGTTCATGTTCTCAGTTTTCACGTTATCATCGCATTTCACAGGACCTGCAGGAAGTTCAAAAACAAAAATCATTTATCACAATATCAACGTAATGTACACCAAATATTCTTTTGCTGGAAGTTGAACGTAACCTACACTGAAAGCAGATTTATTTAACTTACCCTAATTCAAACCAATGGAATCAATTCATTTATTCAAATGGTTACAATACTAGTTTAACACACGTAGGCTACCAACCTGTGCTGCCAACAGGAAATTTATTTCTCATCCAAAGAGCAACATCCCTCGTCTGATCTTCTCTTCGAAGTTCCCGAAAGAGAAATCTTATTTTCTTATCTTTCAATTTATCCATGAAATCAGTACTGTCGACCACGTAACATCGCACCTCCAAGATTTTTGTCGCAATTTCTGAGAGAACATCAACACTAACTTGGTTCAATTGATTTATCAACTCAGCTTTTAATTTTCCCCGTATCTCCTTCACGAACCTCAGAGCTTAATTAAGATGGAGACTAAATTAGGATATCTTAAGATAAACCAAATTGAAATATTGATTTAACATTTACACCTTAACGTAGCCAGCCTGTTGATTTCCTATGGTAATATAAATTCTCATGGATAACCATTATTCATCTTTTTATAAATCTATTCTTCTCACAGCTAGTAAACACAAAAATATTTGAAAACAAGCGGGAGTAAAAAGTCGAGCTGGCTACGTTACTGCATTTACACCTTACACAATAATACATTTAAAGCAAAACAAACTTTAAAGTTTACCTCCAAAGCAAAGCAAAGCAAAGCAAACTTTAAAGTTTACCTCCAACCTTACTTTTGGACATGGAAGTAAAACGAGCTGGACATGAAAGTAAAACGAGTAAAACGAGTAAAACGAGTAAAAAGTCGAGCTGGCTACGTTATTGCATTTACACCTTACACAATAATACATTTAAAGCAAAACAAACTTTAAAGTTTACCTCCAAAGCAAAGCAAAGCAAAACAAACTTTAAAGTTTACCTCCAAAGCAAAGCAAAGCAAAGCAAACTTTAAAGTTTACCTCCAACCTTACTTTTGGACATGAAAGTAAAACGTGTCAGACCAAACCTCAAGAGCTTGGAGTTATTATTCGAAAACTAATCCTTGCAGGTGAGGAGTGGCGTTGCTATCCCACAAATTTAGTCCTGCTATGTAAATTTTAATGTGTTAACTTACTGTGAATAAAACAGATGGGAAAAGAACAATAATGATCTGAAGTTTACATAGCATAGACAAAATGTGTGGGCTGGCTGTTTGATGCAACTGCTCAACCACCATGCTTTGCTTTGAAAAATTAGACAACCACTCATTCCAACTTCACTTACCGGTTCTTTTCTCGTTTTCATTTAATTGCATGTCACGGATTCCATCAACGGTGTTTTGCGGAACTTGATCAGGTAGTTTAACATCCAACACCCTTTCTATCTCATGAACTAAACCTCCCTGCTTACACTCTTTCAATGCTAGGAGCAGTGCTTTTACATTGGCATGTTGTCCATCACTATCAAACCAAGTTTTCAACACATATCGTGTGGGGTTGTCAGAGAATTTTTCAGCAATCGTATCTTCTCCACCTTCTGGCAACTTTAGTACTTTGTATAGGCTTGAAAAACAAGCAATTTTAGATTCTAGTTCGAAAATGCACCAACATAATCATTAGTGCATGACAAAATAAACATCATACAGTGAAATGTTAGGTTAAAACCTTAAGTTTTTTTACAATTACCTTCTCCAGTCATTCTTTAATATCTCATGTTCTTTGTTTAAACGTTCTTCTACCTTTCTTCGAACATGATTTGGTAGTTCAGAGTAAGTTGTTTCTAGGTTACACACGGTTGATAACTGGTGTATCAAGCCAACCGCAGACTCTGTATCTATAAATGGAAACATAAAGGGGACAATACAGAGGTAATGTCCAGTGGCGGATCTAGGGTACGTCAAAATAAATTATCGCAGCACATTTTGGCATAAAGCCTCTTGGAGTCAAATCAATTGGTGAATTCTATATAAATTCAAAGCCAATAGTGTTTTTCTGAATGCACATTGAATTTAATATTATTTTGACGAACGCTGGATTTGCTAAAAATCATGTCAAAAACGAATGAGCTTTATAGTGGAGGAGAAAGTCTTCGAAAGCTCACCCTACAGCCCTCAACGTCGGTTCCTAAAGGCTATTTTTGCAGGATTGAAGAATGTTGATTATCGAGTTATTTATAATAATACAATTATTACCAAAAATTTATACCTGAAAATTGTGCACTACATCATATTAATTATCTTATATAGAGTACATAAAATGTCAGTTAGCAAGTTCTCCACGATTCATCTGTTTGCGCTGTTTTGTGATGACCTACCGGATGTCTCCAAATTGATAAAAGTAGTGGCCAATGTGCTAGTATTTGAAGACGAGGTTTCTAAATTCAAGAAAACAATAGGAAATTTTACCAATTGAACACAAATAAACAGAATAGAGACATAATCAGTTTGGAAACTGACTTAGTGTACGGTAGAGCATCAGTTTTACTTCGTGTATATATAATTTAATACTTCATACAACTGATCGTTGCAAAATTTAAATATGCTATCAAGTTGGACGCAATTTAACTAATCTGTGGTATTCTTACAAAGTTTGTTTTATATGGATTTGTAAGTCAATGAGAACATTTGAATTTAGAAAATTGATATTATTACAGGAAGGAGATTGTCCACACTTGCTTAGCAAGCAAAAAAAGTTTTTAAGCTTTCAAAAAATCTATTTTAATGAGTAATAATGACATACCACGCTGAAAAATCTTGTTTACTGTTTCAATTTTTAAAATTATAACTATACGAACAATATATGAAGGTGTTGGGCTATAGAGACCTAATAAAAACCTCGACAGACTTAATGTAGGAAACTTGTTAGGTTTGTAAAACAGAACTGTCTGCATGTTTTCAGTAAAGAATAATTATTGTAGCTATTATTTGCGACACATAAAATTTAATTATAAATGAAGCATATTTCCTTATTAAGACTCAGATACAAGAAATTTTAACGCTAGTATTTATTATAACTAATATACATATAATGGGTAACTGGTTATATTCATTTTTATGTACACATTTGTACTATTCCATCCAAATAATTTGTTTAAGTAAAGAACAGTCAATGTTTATCAAATGTTGTTTTAAAGTAAACAATCTGGACGATCAACAATTACAAAAATGTTGTTTTATTAATCGTTGGCATATAAATATTGTAAGAGTTAACTCATTTGTGCGTTACCTCTAATGTATTCTATGCATTATATTATAGTTGGTTTTTTACAAGTTTTTTGTAACTTGGTTAAATTTCTTGTATTATAGTTAGGAATTTCATTGTTTGTTTCAAAGTTTTTCCGGTAAATTTTGAAAAGGCATACAATTGTTTTAAATTCTTCATATTTTTTGTGTTCCGTTTTTATCGGTATTGAGATATAAGAGTCTTATGTGTTGTAAACTAGCTTTAACGAATACTTACTTATTAGGTGTCTTATTTTTGTAACTATCCCTGAGTACTTTACACGTAAAACTCAGTAACACGCGTGTTCTACAAAAACACAGCAATAGCCTCGTAGCCTACTTTACAATGGTTAAGGTTAGGGTTTGGATTTTGCGTATTTGTAGTGCTCTGAACTCACATGTTGTACGTAAAACTAAATTAAATCAATTAATCATAACCTATTAAAATTCTCCTCAATTTAGTGGTGTCGAGCTTTTTTTTTTAAACGAAAACGAAAGTGGACTGGTATACCTTGTTTTGTATCATCTTGATGGCGATTGTTCTCTCCTGTAGCATCGCTGCTTTCTGTAGAGTGTATCAAAAAAGTAAACAGTTCTAAAAAGGCTCAAAATTTTGCCATAGCGTTTGAGTAATGCAAGCTTTATGTTGACCATTTTCATTTTATTGCATTTAAGGTTCATTGCATTAAACAGAATTCATGTTATTCATCACTGCTTTAACATTCAAAGGAACTTTTTAATTTGTTCCTTATTAAGTGTGCCATAGAGGCGCGTCGGAAGGAACATAAAAAGAGAGGGGGTATATTTTAAAAATTATGAGTACCGATGTCTGCAACATGTTGTCTAATAGTCGCCATTTAGAATTTTAGCAACACCGGTCGTTTAATTGCGAACATAATAAACTAATGAAAAAAAAACTGCAAAAGAATTCTACGTGTTTCTTTATAGTCGACTCACTGCACTGTTAATATGTGTGTTTTATTGTCAAAATAGACTATTAGTAAACACTCTCCTAGGTAGTAAATTTCCTATCTCAAAGCAAAGTGGGGGGGCACATCCCCCTTATGAGAAAAGTGGGGGTTAGCCCCCTGCTTCCCCACTTCCGACGTCCCTGGTCTCAAAAAACATAAAATGTCAGATAGCAAGCTCTCCAAGATTCAGTTGTTTGCAATGTTATGCGATGACTTACCAGATGGCTTTGAATTGATTAAAGCAGTGGACGATGTGTTGGCATTTGAAGACAGGTTTTCTGACAAATTATAAATAAAATAACAGAAATTTTACCACTAGAACAAAAGAAACAGAACAGCATCTTACAACTATGCAGTTTAAAATTGAGTTAGTATAGGGTATAGCATAAACATCAGTTTTACTTCATGCCAATGTAATTTAATTCTTTGTATCAAAAATATCCTGATATTTAAAATGCCATGAGTGCAATACTGTAACGTCATTGGAAATGATCTTCAATTACACTTAAAAATTTTTTTCGTTGATTAAACATAAATAATTTATTCTAATGTCAAGAATTTCTTTCTGTATGCTTGCATGCTGTAAGGCGGTAAGATTAAGTAAGTGATCTTTTGCAGGTAACAAAAATTATTTTGGCTTTTTGCTAAAGCCAATAGGAAGCCTTATAGTTACAACATTAAATGACCAGTAAGTTTTTTAATCAAAAAAGTTTTTACAGAGGTCATAGACATCGTTTTTAAAATTTAATGTGAAAAATTGAGTTCAAGCTCTAATACTTTTATGAACTGAATATGGTTGATGCAATGTTAGAATAGGTTAATAAACATGATATTGAAATCGACCAATCACTCAAACCTTTTTCAACACCTGGAACCGAGTCTAAATCTGTCTTCAATTCCATGTTCTTCCACTTCAACGTCTTGTCCACGTCTTCGCACCTATGGTTTCCTATAATAAAACGAGCTACACCGTTTTTTCTAGACACTAATGCCACGTTTTCGCCAGCATGCTGAACGATGCGTAATGAAGCGTCAAAAATTTCCGAGTCATATCCTCTGTTTATCAGGATTATAGGCAACATAAATTCTTCGGTTTGAACAGAATAAGTCTCAATCACCAGCTCTGAGTTGTCAAAAAAAAAACCTATGACACTGTTGGTGACGGGAGTATAAATGACTTGATTGTATGAATGGATTTCGTCTTTGTGTGGTTGAAATTTCTTTTTTTTAACAAATTTTCCGTCCATCGTACTAATGATAATTCGGTAAGTTTTGGGTGATTTATAAGTCAAAATGACTATGTTGTCGTCGGAGGAAATGGACAAATATTTCATTTCATCATCAATTGGTTTACGTTTACCCTTTGCTACAAATGGCGTATTAAGGTTGCCTTTACTGTCACACACATGCATGACGTAGTTTTGATTCTTCTTGACAGCAATGATAATATTGCCATTTGGTGCTACAGCAAGAAAAATCTTACTAAATTGTATTTCTTCAGGAAAGGACAAGGAACATTTTTGAACAATTTTGTCTTCCAAACAAAGCAACAATGTATAATCGCTATGTGATTTGTCTTTGCAACCCAAAAGTAGATATACTACGCCATTTTCATCAACGTTCATGCATTTTACTTGCCTATTTTGAACATCTGACCTTTGAAACGTACACCAGGTTTCAAACACTTCGGTTTTGTTGTTAAATTTTTGGAGTTCATTTCCATCAAATATTAGTAATTCTCCTTCTTTGTTTACGACCATTTCCTCATTAAAGAGGTCAGTATTCTTAGTAAAGTGAGCTGAGTACCAAGGTAATGAGGTAGTCATGTTTTCTTCAATCTTCTTGTAATAGAAAGGATGAATCAGCTGCCCTTTATATTGAATCTGGGGCCATTCCAAAACAGGCATTCTTTTGTTTGTGTGATTAAAGATGAAATTGGCCAACGCCACGTTGATATCTATTATTTTGTGAAGGTCTTTAGTCCCCATGTAGTTGTGAGATTTGGCTTTTTTTCCCGCGACAATCAAGGAGTTTAAATCTTTTAGACAAAACATGAAATATCTTGCTGCTTGCCCGCAGTTATCTAAGCGTTCAA